>NC_041226.1:9784439-9828982 GCF_002837175.3 Physeter macrocephalus | reverse complement strand
TCCAGCATTTGTTGTTTGTAGATTTTCTGATGATGCCCATTCTAACTGGTGTGAGGTGATACCTCATTGTAGTTTTGATTTGCATTTCTGTAATAATTAGTGATGTTGAGAAGCTTTTCATGTGCTTCTTGGCCATCTGTATGTCTTCTTTGGAGAAGTGTCTATTTAGGTCTTCTGCCCATTTTTGGATTGGGTTGTTTTTTTTTAATATTGAGCTGCTTGAGCTGTTTATATATTTTGGAGATTAAACCTTTGTCCACTGATTCATTTGCAAATATTTTCTCCCATTCTGAGGGTTGTCTTTTCGTCTTGTTTATGGTTTCCTTTGCCATGCAAAAACTTTTAAGTTTCATTAGGTCCCATTTGTTTATTTTTGTTTTTATTTCCATTACTCTAGGAGGTGGATCAAAAAAGATCTTGCTGTGATTTATGTCAAAGAGTGTTCTTCCTATGTTTTCCTCTAAGAGTTTTATAGTGTCCGGTCTTACATTTAGGTCTCTAATCCATTTTGAGTTTATTTTTGTGTATGGTGTTAGGGAGTGTTCTAATTGCATTCTTTTACATGTAGCTGTCCAGTTTTCCCAGCACCACTTATTGAAGAGACTGTCTTTTCTCCATAGTATATCCTTGCCTCCTTTGTCATAGATTAGTTGACCATAGGTGCGTGGGTTTACCTCTGGGCTTTCTATCATGTTCCATTGATCTATGTTTCTGTTTTTGTTCTGATGGCTTATTCTAAGTCATGGAAAGGAGTGGTGGGAATCCACAGGTCCCGCTGAGTGTAGGGATGTGAGGTGTAAGAGAAAGAGAGGAGTCCTTTGGGTCCTTTGCCTACCCTGCTTCTTCTGCCTACCCTCCGGATGTGGAAGGGGCCATGGGCCTCTACTCCTCTCCACCTGTACATTTTCTAGAGGTGATTTCCTCTTATCTCAGGCTTTACGCACTACCTATGTGCCAAGGCCACATTGATACCCAAATGCCTTCTGGATAGCTCCACTTGAATACCAAATACTCTACCTCAAATATAAACTGCTCAAATAGAACTCTTGATAACCACCAGCCCTCACCCTGCTCTGAAAGCTCCCCTGCCCTCATCTTAGTCATGGAAGCCCTGTATGTATAAGAGCACAGGATTCTGGGATCAGCCGACCTGGATCCCCACTCCGCCACGTGCAGGCCGTCTCTGTGACTGAAGTGTAGAGCGGAGGGATAAGTGACGGGTTGTTGTGAGACTTCAATGATTTATGCTCTCAAAGTAGTCAGAACAGTGTCTGGCACTTGGTAAAATCCAGTGTCAGTGTTTGTTTTCTATTATATTTATGCCACTACTCCTGGCTGCCCATGCTCTGAAATCATCCTGACACACCACTCACTCAAAAACAAACCAGAGCTGGTCTAAGATCTGGGAGGTGGTCATGTCTCAAGAGAGCTGCAATAGTTATTTAATTCGTATTTAGTTAGGTGAGCTAGGGCAAGAGAAAGAGCACTTTATTATTTGGAATCAGATAAGAATGGGTTCCAAATCTTACTTACAAGCTGGGTGTACTGGGAAAGTTATTTAACATTTCTCTATATCCTCATATTTAAAATAGGAATAATATTACATACCCCTCAGGGTATTATAAACTTTAAATAGAATAATGCATATAAAGTGTGAGCTCAGTGCCAGATGATAGCTATAATTATTAAGATAAGGAATTTGGCTTTTTGAGCCTCAGAGTAGTCATGTGACATCAAACGAAAGAAGCAGTGACAATAAATTCCTCTCCAACAAACCCATCAGTCATCTGGGAAACAAAAAATGCAAAAGGCTTTTGTGAAGTCCCATGCTGCCCGGGGGAGGGTGCAGCCCAGGACCATGGTGGGATGGAAGTGTCCTCTGATTACAGCACCATCTCTCAAGGGTCACGTTTGTAACCAACCCAGACCCCAAGGGCAGGGCATGTTGCGAGCCCATTTCCAACTGTCTGCTCCAGTTCTCAAGAGCAGAACAAAACCATTAATGTTTAATATTTAAACAAAAGCCTTCTGTTATTAATCACTTTAAGCCCCAGTGATGATTATTAAAACATAGTGGATAGGGTCTTATTTTTAAAGCTTGATTTTTAATGACTGAGATAGAAATCAGAACTAAAAAACATTGAGCTCCCTTGTTTTTCAGAGATTTTTTTTTTTTTTCCTGTGGGACAGAGCCCTGGGGAGATTTCCTATCTCTCCTGAAAAGCTAGGGCTCCCTCTCTCCCCTCCGAAGCTTTTCCTCTGCATACCGTGGGCAGAAGAGTATTCTCAGGGAGGGGCCTGGACACTCCCGACAGAACATGCCAGGCTGACTTCCCAGGCTCCGGGCCGCAGGGCCCCTCAGAGGGGAATCAGGTAAGAGGCCAGAACTTCTAGCAGCCCCCAGCCTCAACTCCTGAGCCCATAGCCACAGCTTGTGGAAGCTGACCTCAGTTACAGGGTACAATGAACTTGCGCTAAGTTCATTTTTTCATTGCTGGTCACTTCTGGGGAGTTTTGCGAGGTTGGCTGATCCTCTCTTATTTCCTAGGACAGCTGGACCTCCACCTTCACACTGGGACCAAGGAGGAGGGACTGTCAGAGGAGGAGGAGAAGGCAGGGAGCCTGGCCCAGCCTCCACTCTGCTGTTCCCTGCAGGTATCAGAGCGTAGGTGGGAGCTGGAGCTTCCAGACGACTGTGCAGCAAGGAGAAGTGGACCAGCCACTTCAGTGGAACAGGTCAGATAGCTGTAATGGGAGGGGGGAGACCCCTTGAATAATGGCAATCAAAAATATAAAATTCCTAGGAATAAAGTTTCACAAGACATGTACAAGACCTGTGTGAAGAAAACAATAAAATTCTGCTGAGGGAACACAGGATACTTGAATAAATGGAAAAATAATTCTATTTTTGAACACATCCTCCATATTATAAAAAATAACACTCTCCTGAAATCAAACTGTACATTCAATGCAAATCCCAATAAAAGTTTTTAGGGTTTTTTTTTTCTATGATATAGAAAAAAATTAATTTCAAAGTTCTTCTGAAAGAATAAGCATGAATAAATAGCCAAGCAGAATGATGGAGTATTTGTCCTACTAGATATTAAAACGTATAAGTATAAAAAGTAAAGCATTATACAATGATTAACAGAAAGCTCAGTAGTACAGAATCCAGAAACTGATTCATATATTAATGAGATCCTGATACATGATAAAGGTGGACCATTCAACAAAATGAGCTGGGAAAACTGACTTAAGTCATTTGGAAAAATAGAAATGACAAACCTCTACCATTGAATTAAATTTCAGATGGAGCAAATATCTAAATGTAAAAATACATATTTTAGTTAAAATACTGAAAGAAAACATAGGTAATTGATTCATATTCTTGATATGCAACTTTTTAGATGGTCACCAGACACTATATATCAACATTTTAAAGTCTGATCCAGCAATTCTATTCACAAGAATTTATCCCAAGGACATTATGGGTCAAATTCACAGAGAAATATGTATAAGGAAGTTCAATAAGTACTGTGTATAATGGTGAAAAATTGGAAACACTTTAAATATTGGTTAAATAAATTCTAGTATATCCGTACAATGAAACTCTCAACAGTCAGTTAAAATAATGCTACATAACCACACTGATAGATACTGTCTGGGTGTCCCGAGGAAACGTTTTTCTTGTTCACAGTCCCAGCAGCAGTTCAAGTGCATGCCTGTTGCTCCAGCCTCACCAGCACAAGGGGGTGTCATCTACATGCTTGCTTTCAGGAGCTGGGGGTTTTTTCTGCCCATTAACAGACAATTCTGCCCTATAGGCACATGCTGTCAGCCTCAACTATGCATGGTTTGTCCTGCAATGTCCTCCAAATGACCAGCTGAAACAAGTGACAGTCTAGATCAGGAGACCTGTGCACCTGATCTGCAGACCAGAGCCACTTCACAAGGGCCCTGTGTCCCCCGGAATTGCAGGCAACGTTTTGGTGTTTATGCAAATAATTGACCAATGACAGGATATTGCATCCATGTGTGAATCCATTTGCAGAAATGTGTGGCATTTCTATGGTCACCTCCCCAGTGGGCTGTGGAAATTAACTGAGTTCAGGCTGTGGAAAACTTAAGCTGTTACATGAAATGCTAAAATTGCTACGCTTCCCAGACTGTAACATTCTGCCTGTGGCCTTGGGACCCGAAGACCAGATGCTGCACCCAGTAATAACTTCACTCTCATCCAACTTCAGTAACTCAAGATGGAGCCAATTTGGGGTTTTGATCTGGTACTTTCTTACTGAGATTCAGCTGAGGCTGACTACCCCCCAGACTCCCCCAGGAGAAATGGGAGATAAGAAGCATCGTCCACACCCGCACACAGAGTGCTGGAGACGAAAACTCTGACAATGCAGAACCACCACAGGGAACTCGAGATGGACAGCCTCTGTTGCCTTTGGTTGAAAGGTGAAGAGAGCAGCTGTTTGGGCAATTTGAATGGACTGTCAGGGGAAGAGAATTAAGTAGACTAATTTAGAACTACACTAGAATACTTCTCAAAAAAATGACTCAGCTTGGGACATAATTAAGAGTGATCACCTCTGAAAGATTTTTATTTTCTTGCTTTTCATATGTTTGTTTGTTTGTTTACCTGAGTTGTCCTGGCCCAAGACATAAAGATGATGTTTATATAATAAAAGTGGAATAAATCACTATTCCAAACCTTTGAAGATTAGTTTTCAAACTGTTAAAAAATGTTGTAGGTCTCAATTACACTTCAGTAAAAATGTAAAATTTTTAATTTAAAAAAATTGTTGTAGGTGTGCCAGGAAATTTTCTATAGAAACGTAAACTTACAGCAATTTATAAGGAAGTGGTTACTGATTACAATGGAAGGAAAGACTGTAAACTGCCTACGTTTCAGGCAGGCCATGCTAATTCCATTTAGAGAAGTTAACTAAGAGAAGAGAAAGATGAGGAACTAATGCAAAAGCAAAAACTCAGGAGTAAACCAGCAGCGAATAAAGACACAATTATGATCTCTGTGGCTTCTTACTTCTATGCTTTATTTTACATTCTCCCCCTTCTGCGTATAAATAAAGAAAATAAAGACACAGTGTGTGGAAAGGTAAACTGAAGCCACTCTTAATTAAAGAGGCAGAAACCCAGATGTGTTGTAATACTTTAAGGCTACAGCAAGGAGTACATCAAATAGATTCTGCTACATTTTCGATAAATTCCCTTCACACATATGTAGAACTACTTAGTAATCTGCCATGAGAGGAAAAACAAATCATAACAGCATCTTGATGAGGAAGAAAGTACACTTAAGGGGAAAGGGTCAGCTGTTTCTTTCTGTGAGGAATAATGTACAGGACTCCAATAATTTTCAGAGTTTGAAAGTCGTGGGGTAGAGCACCACTGGGAACCGAAAATCTCCTGAGTTTCTTAAGTAAGACAGCAAAACAAAATGAACTCGAGTTCTGGATCCTTCTGAGAAAATCCAAGTATCAGTACAAGAGTAAAAGATGCACAACTCCTACCTAAACAAACAAATTTTGCTGCAATACCTGCTGAGTAATTAAAAAGTAGCAGGCAAGTGATTTTTGTTAAAATTATGGCCTTTGTTCCTTATCAGTCTGCTAAACTTTGAATGTGAAACCAAACAAAGAGGCCATACAAATATCTAGAAGCAATACTCAGATCTAGATACTGAACAGTTTCACAGTTGAAACTGCCTTAGTCCAGCTGAAACCAACTCCTAGTTAGAAATTACCTGAGCTGGGAAATTGTTGTGCGTCTCATTCCCTAGTAAGGCCCTGATGGAGGAGTGAGACTTCCTATAACTACACTACTGTGTTGTTGTTGGGTCTGGTTGTTTATCTTTCAGTTGTTCTTACTGTTCAGAATTTTTTATGTGCTGCTGCCAGATGTTAAGCATTAGTTGGCTTCCCTACAGCCTATATTCTAAAAAACAATAAAGTGAAGAATGCCAGAGCTATAAAATAATAAAAATAAACAAAACCCACAAAGCCCAGTTTATTGACTCGCCAGGCAAAGAAGCACACACAAGCTAAGAAATTGACTGAACAGTGAGCTGAGGGAGGAAAGTCAGGGATAAATCTACAAAGCAGGGTTCACAGTGATTAAGGCTTGAAAACCAGCACTCTGGAAATTAATCTAAAGGTCTGTGCCTGATGGGTTCACACAAATCCATTTCCATTGTTCAGGGACAAGTCTTTACATGGGTCCAGTAGGGCTTTGGTGTTTCAGTCCACTTGAGCTGGTTAGAATCAGTTATGATGAAACACAGCATTTAATCTTGATATCTCCTAGGGCATGTCTTGCTGTAAGTGGAAATCTTTCCTCTTTGAACTCTTGCCTGCTCCTCCTCTATAGAAGCTCTATATATGACATATATGTACATAAGGTAATTTATCTCCCCTTACAGTCCTTAGTTCAGTGCTTTAGAATTTCACAGTCCTCTTCAACGGAGGTTTGTAAAATGTGTACGTAAACGAATGAAATTCACATGCTCAGGTGGTCGCCACTGCTCTGCCTCAGTTATGCCCTAGAACTTGTCCTTCTTCCCAAATTCCACTTTTATCCAACATGTTTACAGAGCTAAAAATTAGGCTGCAGAATACTGTTAAGAAAAACAGAGCAAGACCGTAGCAGCGAAATTCTCTTTGAACGGCAAATAGTAGCTGGTAAAATCCTTTTGTGTGATTATGTCAGATGATCATGACTCCCAAAGTTCTCATTTGATTTTAGGGACATCAATACTCAAAACTCAAAGAAGCCTTTGGGAACGTAGCAGAAGATGGAGAAAGGAGGAGAGAGTGATAGAGATACTAGAAGGTGGGAGGAAATGGAAGAAAAGGGAAAAGCTTATTGGATATCACTGTGGAAAAGAGCAAGGAGAAATTAAATAAAAATGATTGGAGGGGGAAAAAACAACAACACAGAACTGAAGAAATCTGACTGAACCAGGGGCATGTGTAACCAGAAGGCCAGAGAGAAACAGTGGCAGCTGGAAGAGGCTGCAAAGCTAAGCAAGTCCGTTTTGCAGAGTCTGGGCAGGAAAATGCTGTTGGCTAAAGCAGAATATAAGGTAATCTTTTTCTCCCTGCTGATGCTTCTCTGGGATCTGGCCAAAGCACTATTCTGCAGAACCAGAAACTGAATAAATAAACGAATTTATTCAGAAGATGTGTCCCCTTATTTCCCTCCCCAGAATGGTGTCAGAGCTGCCCAGGATACCAGAGATTCCCGTGAATTTGGATGACAAGGCGTTGGCCAGCATGTTTCCCCTCATCCCACAACACCTGCTCCTGAAAAGGAAGCATTTGTTCCTCTCCTGCAAATCATTTTTTTATAAACGAGGCACCTAATGAACATTCGATGAAAGTCCCTTAGAGCAGGTAAGACTTCTTTCACACACAAACTCAGCAATGAAAAAGACACTTGCCCAGAGCTAAGCATTTGCTAAGGAACGACTATTCTCAACCTCTTCCTTGGGCATAATTAGCAGTTCTCCAAAATCCTCTGTGAATATTTGCCCAGCTGTCGCAGCCAGCGACTTGACTGTATGTTCAGAGTCAATGTTAGAACTGCAAAATCCCTAGAGATCATCTAGTTAAATGCCTTCTACTCTTGGGAGAGGGAATTGTGGCCTGAAGAGGTGAGTGAATTACTCAAGGTTACACAACTAATTAGGAAAAGGTCTCCAATTCTCAGCACAGTGATCTTTTCACAGCACTGTGATACACACTTTCCTCATTTATCACCCACACTCTTCTCCTCCATCTTCACCATATCCCTCACCACTCAAGAAAGCATTGGGCTGTCATAACAGAAAATCTGAATGGTAATGGGTTGAACCATGAAGACAATCATTGTGTATATGGTGAGAGCCTGGAGGTAGGTGGGCCCAGGGTTTGTTCTGAAGCTCAACAATGTGATTTAAAAAAAAAAAGAAAAAAAGAAAGAAAGAAAACAGCCTTTTCTCATCCTTCTGTTTCAGCATATACATTGTGTGAGACTCTCATCCTTGAACTTGTGACCTCATGGTGACAAGATGGCTTCCACAGTTCCAGCTATCACATAGTCATACCAGTGCCCAAGCTGGAAAGAAAGGGCACTGGAGGAAAATCTTTCCAAGGATAAAGATTTCCCGTTATGTCTCCTTGACCAGAACTAGGTCATATGGTCAGCACTAGCTGCAAGGAAGTCTGGAAAAAAAAAAGTATCTGGCAAATGATAACAGAAGTGACCTGATCAGCTTAAACCAAAAATGGCACAAGACCATCATTAACAAAATCAGGATTCTATAACAAGGAAGAAAGGGGTTGTGGCTGTTAAGCAGGTATATCAGTTAACAATTGATGTGTAACAAATAAAATTCAGTGGCTTAAAACAGCAAACTTTTATTTTTTTCTCATATGTCTGGAGGTCAGCTGATCCAAATGGGCTCAGCTGGGTGGTCCTAATGATCTTAGCTGAATTTGTTCATGTAACTGTGGATCTAGGTAAGTGATGGGATGTCTGCACTGATCTAGACTCTGCTCCACGTCTCTCTTCCTCCTTGGACCAGCAAGACACTGAGGAATGTTTTTCTCATGGCAATGGCTAAGGCACAAAAATGCAAGCAAAATCATGCAAGGTTTCCTAAGGTCTAGGCTCAGGACAGAAACACTCATTCTGTCTCATTCTGTTGTTCAAAGCTAGTCATATAGCCAAACTCAAAGTCAGGTATGAGGAAATATACAGCAGCCATGGAAAACTAATATAGTGCATAATTTTGATATTTTTAATGGATTTTTAAATTGAAGTATAGTTGATTTACACTGTTGTTAATTTTGATACTCTTGATCTTCACAGTATAACCATATCTTATATCACTCTATAAGTGATCTTTTTTTTTTAAAGAAGTGATCTTTAAAGGGCTTACTTAAAACAATATTGAAGACATATTGTGAAGTCATTCCTCCCAGGATTGATTGTTAAACTTTAGTTTAAAATCTCAGTCTGTCTCTCTCCTGTTCTGTCAGATGACTCATAGGCGTATCTTAAACTAGAGGTCATTTCAAGACGATGCTCTTTCTCAGAAAGAAAAAGGCTATTATTCAAAATAAAATAATTGAATGTATGCCTTATAGTGTGGGAAACTTTGTGACTCTTTTCTGAGGATAATTTTGAGAGCAAATCTTACTTTATGGAGATTTTCATTTATATTGTAATTATAACATAATTGAAATTTAAAAGGTTTGAGCCCACCAGACCACCAAGCCTGCTCCTCTGCTTTGGCTCAAGCCCACCCAGCCTGCCTCTCTTGCTATATGAATTCTAGGTGTGTCACTACTTTTACTAAAATGTCTCTGATTGGTGTATCATTCCTTTCCCTCCTAGGAACCCCTGGACTCCTTAGGCTACTGGTCATACCAAGAGGTGGGATGGCTTTGGCTCAACCACTCAGAAAGCAAAGGCTTTTGTCATACACTTCTCCAGGGATGAAGGGACCCTCACCTTACACTAACACCTTCACTCACTGATTCTTCTCAGGAGATCTGTCTCAGTGCATTTTTCTGTCCATGCACACACCCAGAGCAGCTGGAAACTTCTCTTAAGTAAGAGAAGAACCCAGATTTAATTTCTGGAGGGCCACCTTCTAGTCAGCCCATATCCCCAGCTGTTTTAGAGCTTATTGGTCTGCATCGTGTAAGAACTATTTGTGAACGGCCCTGTTCTCTCCTCTTGACTGTAAGTTACTGGATGTTGGGTTCAGAGTATCCTCCTTTCCCATCAATAATATTTATTGATGTTTCAGGCACTTCTGAAGATATTATATCACTTTATCCTTACAACCACCTTGGAACATAAGCATTACTATCCTCCATTTTATAGATAAGGGAACTGAAGTTTAACTGAAGTTCAAAGAAGAGCAATAATTTGTACATAAAAGCACATAGCAAGTGGCAGAGCCTAGATTCTTACCTAAGTCTGTCTTACTTCAGAACTAATTCTCTTTGTATGACATCTCATGTGTGAAGGTGCCATGCGTGGTGCCTAAGGGGAAAAAATGAATTACTTGGTCCCAGGCACCTTGCACTGATTACATACAGCACCTAATCCAGTGTGCTTGGCATATATTAGTTTGAACCATATGAAACTGACCTTTTGTAGGTCAAAAATAGCCATACGTTGGAAATTTTTTATGGTAGCTCAATGGAATGTGTGTTGAGTTGGACTGACTGGTGCTCTTTATGTTACAAGCAGTGCTTAAGAGCACAGGCTTTGGAGTTCCATCATCTAAGTTCACATCCTACCTCTGCCACTTGCTGGCTGTGTGATCTTGGGCAAGTTACCTAACTTCTCTGGGTCTTGATTTCCTCATCTGTAAAATGAGGGCAATAATAGTACCCACTTCATAAGGCTGTTGTGAGGATTAAAGGAGTTGTGTAAATTAGTAAACAGACTGCATGGTACACAATAAGTACTTCTGAATAAATGTGAGCTATTGCCATCACAGGGGTAGGGATCCAATTCTGTATTTGAGGAGCTGTGGTAGCTGGGGGGTGGGGTGGATGTGACGGAGAACAGAAGAGGAAAGGAGAGCTGTGAGAATGACCAAGATTGTAGGAGAAGGTCATTTATTATAATATTCTTGACCATTTGACTGGCCAGAAAGCAACCCGGAGGGCAGGGCTGGAAGAGAGAATTCCCATTTGATCCTTCATTCCTCTGGCCCCACCACTAGAGACCTAAGAACGAGGTTTCTTTATCGTCTCTTTATTGGCTCCAGCCTGACCTGAAATGCCCTAAGCACAACAAAGACAGAGGTCAGGAGCAAGCACAGCCAGGAGGGGGTGGATGTTTGCACCGGAGCAGTGGGGTAAGACTATGCAAAGCAGTGTGCTGCACTCTCTCAGTTTCCAGAGGAAAAGAGTCTGGAACACCTGCCCAGGTGCAGAACTGTGAAGAGCCATGGGGAAGAGAAGCGCCCTCGTCATTCACTAGTCCCGAGGACAGCGTTAACAAATCACTGCAACCTGCATGGCTTAAAACAACGGGAATTTATTCTCTCATAGTTCTAGAAGACAGAAGTCCAGAATCAAGGTGTCGGCAGGGCCACGCTGTCCCTGACAGCTCGAGGGGAAGATCCTGTCTTGCCTCTTCCTAGCTTCTGGCGGTTGTATGCAATCTACAGCCCTCCTTGGCTTGTAGACATATCACTCCAATCTCTGCCCCTGTAGTCACACGGCCTTCTCCCTGTGTGTGTCTCTGTTTTTCCATCTTCTAAGGACACGAGTTAATGGATTAGGGCCCACTCTAATTCACTGTGACCTCAACTTAATTTAACTAATTACATCTTTGGAGGCCCTATTTCCTAAAAGGTCACATTCTGAGACACTATTCAACCCAGTACAAACAACAACAACACCACCAAAAAAAAAAGCTACACAGATTTTCCAGCTGCCACATGTTTCTTAGAATAAACTCCACAGTGTGAATCAGGCCTCAACTGAGAGAAGGCAAGACAGCATGGGAGGAGGGAAACCCTGGAACACAGACAAAGGCTGCAGTAATGTGGGTTACCATATTGCCATCTGTCAGGAGCCATGTACCGAGAAGAGAAGCAGAGGAAAAGTGGAACAGTAGTCAATGAAATAGATGTCCAGCCAGGGCAAGTGTACCCGGGAGCTGAAAACGATGATAACACTCCTGTGTAAGATCAGACATGAGCAGTGAACAACAGTCTTACTTCACTCATTCATTCATCCTCTCATTCATTCATTCTGTGCCAAGCAAGAGCCTAACACTGAGGAGACAGAGACCAATAAGACTAATTCCTACCAAACGGAATTGTGTCTGTCTTAAAGTCTTTGCTCTCTAGTGGGAAGGTGGGAGAAGACACAGAGCATAACAAATAATCCCAGCAAAGCTTGATAATTGTGAATCTAAAAACACATATTGGACAGAGATGTCCACAGGCTGCAAGCCGGTTTCTATCAACGTGAGGGACTGGCAGGGAACTTAAACCATTCATGGAGTTTACAGAAGAAGCCCCCCTCCTCCCAAGCCATTAAAGCCTATTCCTCCTTCAAGACCTATCGTATTATGTCTGTTGGTATACTTATTTTCCTACCAGAGTGTGATCCCCTCCAGAGCAGGGACTCTACTTTTATCTCCTTTTGTTTCCCTGAAACATCCTTGCACAGCGTGGAGCCCAGAATTAGCAATTGTGTTACACCTATGAAGTTGTTTTTCATTAAAAAAAAAAAAATCGGGGTCAAATGAGGCTGGCTTTGGCCAATGAAATGCGAGCAGAAGTGACATGTCTAAGCTTCTGGCATGGGCTTTAAGAGTCAGGACACATTTTGTCACTTTGTCCTTCTTCCCTCTGCCGCAGGGACCACCCATTTCTGATGGTGGTCACCTCATGAGCCTGGGTCCCAGAGGGAGGGGACATGGAGCAGAGACCCCGGACAAGCTGCAACGGACAAGTCATATACACAAGAAGTTAACCTTTATATAATAAGCCACTATGAGTTGTTTATTATCACAGCAAAACCTGGTCTATACGGCTCATTCACCAGATTTCAGTAAACCATTAATTACACTCTGTCTAGTCAGCAAGCACTCGTCACTCACTCACTATACGCAGAGCACTATACTAAGAGCTAGGGTCACAGAAATGATTACGATGTAGCCTGACCTCAGAGAATCTGCAGTCTTAGGAGGAAAGCAGCAATGCCCCTGTACAGCCATACAGGATGTTAAAATACTGAAGTACTTTCATATCACTGGGAAATTATACTGTCCCAAGACTCCCAAACATTCCCTCCTCTCTGCATCAACTGCCCCAGACCCTCCCTAAGGACACACCCCCATACACACACACATACATGCACACACATACACAAACACACACACACATCTCTAAGATCAAGAACTAAAGGATTTACCTTACGGCAAAGAAAGGGACCTGTGGAATCACGTTCAGTCATTTACTCTGACTGATCTGTGTTGACATCTTTGTTAAATAGTTTTTAAATTACGCTTGGAGACAGAAAAATAATTTGGTAACCTGAACACAGAGTTCAAAGGAGGACGATGACGAACTAGTAACTCATCTGTAGGTTGGGGCAAAGCCAGGTTCCCCCAACTAGTCTTCTGGTAACTTATATTTGAAGCACTAAGATCAGGTCTCCTTCTTAGAAAGGATTCAGGTTCTCCCCACACAGCTCCTCCACTGCTCAAGGATTCTGGGTACATGTACATATAACACACACACACACACACACACACACACACACACACACACACACACACAACTTTCTCCGTTCTTCTGGAAAGCCATGACTCAGGCCTGACAGCCCTTTACTTCTAATGAACATGCAACATGGTAAGTGCTCCAGTGGGACACTGTACTGCCTGTTCCTCCTCATCGTGTAGAACTGACTCTTGCCCCCTCCACGCCCTGTGGTATGCTAACATTTACTCATCTGTCATTCCCTCTAGACTTGAGCATGTCCAGCACAGTCAGAGATCATGTCTTTTTTTTTTTTTTTTTTTTTTTGCGTTACGCAGGCCTCTCACTGTTGTGACCTCTCCTGTTGCAGAGCACAGGCTCCGGACGCACAGGCTCAGCGGCCGTGGCTCACGGGCCCAGCCGCTCCGCGGCATGTGGGATCTTCCCGGACCAGGGCACGAACCCGTGTCCCCTGCATTGGCAGGCGGACTCCCAACCACTGCGCCACCAGGGAAGCCCTCATGTCTTATTCATCTCTGTATTTCTAGCACTAACATAGTGCCTGGCACAAAGTAGGATGGATAAGGTGGCTCTGGATTTGGTGGGAGGGAGGGGGAAAGAGTGCCGGGTAAGAGGTAAAAGAAGGAAGCGTTAAGGAATGAATCCTCCAGAACAGCAACAATTACAGAGTGGAATGAAAAGAGAAGGCAGCGAAGGGGAGCCAGTGCAGGGAGAGAAACAGAAGTATGAGGAGATGGGGAGAGAGAGAGGAACCAGGGGCCTTTGGAGAAGCATACTTCAAGGAAGAGACAGTGTCCCATGTCAAACAGGCAGGCATATCCCTCAGGTTGAGTGTTGAAAATAGGACAAGGGATCTGGCATTTAGGACATCACGGTTGACCATAGTAATTATTTGGGGAGGGGGTTGGGGACCCAGATTGCAATGGGATGAAGAGAGAATGAGGGGTGACACAGTGTAGACACTGAAAGCAGCACAGGTCTTCCTAAAAGTCTGGTGGTAAAGGAAGGAAATTGGTCAGTCACAGAAGTGAAGGATAGGTTAAAGGAGACATTTCTTCTGAAGAGGAGAGACCTGAATGTGTCTCATGGAGCTTATACACACTGACTTAGACCGTGGCCTCTGTCAGATGGTCAGGGCCGGGTAAGGTCTGCCCATGGGAACTACACAAACCTGATGTTTGGGGGCTCAGACTTACAGCCTTCATCCTGTTGTCCCCACCTCAGATGAACAGGTTTCTGAGCTCCTAGCCACCTATTCCAGGACCCTCATGGAAGAGGCAGAAGATTTGACATCAGAGAGGGTAATCTGTAGCCACGCTGATGGGCCTCTGATCAGGGGTTCCCTTGACTAGGACAGCTACAGTATTTCCATACCTCATCTCTGCTCATGTTTCTGCCCTGATAGAACTAAAGCAACACTGTCTTACTTTATATCATGCTTCATTTATAATAAATGCAATTCTGCAAGTCACTAGAGCAAAATATTCCCTTTAAAAAAACTCCCCTTCTGGGCCTCCCTGGTGACACAGTGGTTGTGAGTCCGCCTGCCAATGCAGAGGATACGGGTTTGTGCCCCGGTCCAGGAGGATCCCACATGCCGCAGAGCGGCTGGGCCTGTGAGCCATGGCCGCTGAGCCTGCGCGTCTCCGCAACGGGAGAGGCCACGGCAGTGAGAGGCCCGCGTAACGCAAAAAAAACCCCCAAAACTCCCCTTCTGGATCCCTTGGCTCTTTGAAACTTGAGCTCTCAAGTTCCTAGGGAGTGTCTGTTCCATCTGCAGACACTGAAGGCAATGGTAACCTTGCGAAGGAGAGCTGCAGTGGGCGAGGCATACATCACATGCTCTGTCTTTATGTTCCTTAGCTGATGCACCTCCTGCCTTTGAGGAAATACTTGTCAGCTTTCTCCAAACAGCCTAGAATTAGTGATTTCTTATCATTTAAGATGATATACTATTAAAACAATCTCCTAAGTGATTACAGAAATTATTCAGATAGAACCACTGTGATAACACATTATAGGCTTGTTACTTAGCAACTGAAGAACAGGCACTCTTAAAAATTAAGATAGAAAAAGTGAAAAGACATATCTCATTCTAAACTAGTTTTACAATGATCCATAAAAGCAACCAGAAAATCACTATTTTGAATAAGATAATGGCAACAAGATTAACTTTATGTATTTAGACCCAAGTTCTTAAGTGTCAGTCAGAAGACAAACATAAGCCTTGTCCTTCATGGCAGACCTATCCGTGGGTGAGCCAGGGCTGTAGTTCTTTGAAGTGTGACTCAGGTTGAAGTCTCCAATCCCCCCACTAAGTCTTCTTTCCAACCTCCTCAGCTCAGGCTCCTCTATCTCTCAATCCTACTCTTTCCACTGTTACCACCATCATCACCACCTTCTGCTGCCGCTGATGGGGCTGCCTCACTAGAACTCACACATTCCAGGTGCTATGGAGTGGATCTATCCCCACCTTCACATACAAAGATGACCAGGTAGCTCCTCTGGTTAGGGACCAAGGTTGTGAGTTTCATTCCCAACAGGTGTTTTATCAGTGGTGCCCTGGGTCAAAGGGAAATAAGAATACAAAGTGAGATACACATATTACATCTGATGGACAAACGACTCAAAGCCCATGTCTCACTAGTAGGAGACTAGGAATGTCATAAATGCAGGTGTGCATGTATGTCTGTGTTTGTGTAACTATAATTGATTAAAAACCTATTCTGTGCTAGATATTGTACTAGATCCATTTTCCTCTAATCCTTTCAACAGCCTAGCAATGCAAGCACTTTTACAACTATTTTTTAAAATGTTTATTTGAAATAATTATTGATTCATGGGAGATTACAGAGAAATGTACAGGGAAGTTCCAAATACCCTCCCTCTCACCTGATATTAACATCCCACACAACTTTAGCACAATATCAAAGTCAAGAAATTGATACAATCCATAGACCTCATTCAGATTTCACTAGTTATATATGCACTGACAACTCAGAAACCGAAAATGCCACTGTGGGCCTCTAGTTAGAGTAGGGCCTTACGAGGTCAGTGTTAGAAAGAGGTGTGGCCTGAGTCCACCTAACAGTAGAGCCAGTGTGAATGCACCCATTTGGTAGCTATATCCCTAGATCCAGATATATTGTACAGTGCTAATAGGTATACAGAGTAACTCGCAAAGGCTCTGCACTAGTTTCCTAATCTATGAAGTGAAATTTGTTTTGGTAAAGAAAGCCAAGTGGAAACCCCAGAAGCTATCCTCCAAAACTCACTCTCATCAAGAGTGTAAAGCAAAAGCAAACTACATCTCTGGAGGGATTGCAAAGACTAGTGCTACCATCAAAGACTTGAGAGACAAAGGGTGGTGATTCCTATTACATCCCTAATTATTCACACTTTTGGCTACGAGCAAAGGTCAGATGGGTCATGAAGAATGAACATAGATGATTGCAAACATAATCAGATGATGATAATGCATGATAATAACAATCACAGCTGCAGTTCCATTTGTAATATCTCTGCTGGCAGGGCCAAAACTTACCTTTACCCCACCCCTTACCCCCAGAACTATATATCAACTATATACATGTATATGTACATATATATATGAATCCAAAAGATACTGAAAAGATGATGATCATCTTGATATCTCACAGAACATCATCCTGGTTCATTATACTGACAACCTAATCCTGTGAGCAGGTTGTATCAAGTACCCTAGACGCCCAAGTAAGACATCTGCATGCCAGAGGTCAGAAGATAATCCCTGTGAAAGCTCAAATGGGCCTGCAATATTGAAGTCTCCATGGGTTCAGGGGAGTGGAATGGAATGAAGTGTGTGTGTGTGGGGGGGGGATTTCCATCTACAGTAAGAACAAAGTCACTGCACCTTGTTCCACCCACCGCAAAGAAAAAAACATAATGTTTGGTGGCCCTCTTTTGTTTGGAGAAGCAATATATACCATATATAGATATGTGCTGCTATAGTTCATTTACCAAGGAACCCATGGGCTGCTAATGTTGAGTGGGGCAGAAATCCAAAAAGTGTTCTGTACAAAGCTACAGTAAGCAAAAACAGTATGGTACTGACACAAAAACAGACACATCAATGGAACAGGATAGAGAGCCCAGAAATAAACCCATGCACTTATAGTCAATTAATCTATGAAAGGGCTTCCCTGGTAGCACAGTGGTTAAGAGTCCGCCTGCCAATGCAGGAGACACAGGTTCGAGCCCTGGTCCGGGAAGATTCCACATGCCGTGGAGCAACTAAGCCCGTGCGCCACAACTACTGAGCCTGCACTCTAGAGCCCGCAAGCCACAACTACTAAGCCCGCGTGCCACAACTACCAAAGCCCACGTGCCGAGAGCCTGCACTCCGCAACAAGAGAAACCACCTCAATGAGAAGCCCGCACACCGCAAAGAAGAGGAGCCCCTGCTCACTGCAACTAGAGAAAGCCAACACACAGCAACGAAGCCCCAAAGCAGCCAAAAATAATTAAATTTTAAAAAATTAATCTATGAAAAAGGAGGCAAGAGTATACAATGGAGAAAAAAACTGTCTCTTCAATAAGTGGTGCTGGGAAAACTGGACTGCTACATGTAAAAGAATGGAATTTAGAACGTTTTCTAACACCATACACAAAAATAAACTCAAAATAGATTAAAGACCTAAATGTAAGTCCAGATACTATAAAACTCCTAGAGAAAAACTAGGGAGAACACTCTTGACATAAATCACAGCAATGTCTTTTTGGATCTGTCTCCTAGAGTAATGGAAACAAAAGCAAAAATAAACAAATGGGACCTAATTAAACTTAAAGCTTTTGCACAACAAAGGAAACCATAAACAAAATGAAAAGACAACCTATGAAATGGGAGAAAATATTTGCAAACGATGGGACCCACAAGGGCTTAATTTCCAAAATATACAAACAGCTTATACAGCTCAATATCAAAAAACAAACAACCCAATCAAAAAATGGGCAGAAGACCTCAACAGACAATTTTCCAAAGAAGACATACAGATGGCCAATGGGCACATGAAAAGATGCTCAACATCACTAATTATTAAAGAAATGCAAATCAAAACTACAATGAGGTATCACCTCACACCAGTCAGAACCGCCATCACCAAAATGTCTCCAAATAATAAGTGCTGGAGAGGGTATGGAAAAAAGGGAACCCTCCTACTCTGTTGGTGGGAACGTAAATTGGTGCAGCCACTATGGAAAACGGTATGGAGGTTCCTTAAAAAACTAAAAATAGAACTATCATATGATCCAGCAGTCCCACTGCTGGGCATATATCCAGAAAAGATGAAAACTCTATCTAAAAGATATGTGCACCCCAACGTTCATACCAGCACTATAACTGAATCACTTTGCTGTACACCTGAAATACTGTAAATCAACTATACTTCAATAATTTTTTTAAAAAGGAAGGGAAGAAATGCACACCAGTCAGAACGGCCATCACCAAAATGTCTCCAAATAATAAGTGCTGGAGAGGGTATGGAAAAAAGGGAACCCTCCTACTCTGTTGGTGGGAACGTAAATTGGTGCAGCCACTATGGAAAACGGTATGGAGGTTCCTTAAAAAACTAAAAATAGAACTATCATATGATCCAGCAGTCCCACTGCTGGGCATATATCCAGAAAAGATGAAAACTCTATCTAAAAGATATGTGCACCCCAACGTTCATACCAGCACTATAACTGAATCACTTTGCTGTACACCTGAAATACTGTAAATCAACTATACTTCAATAATTTTTTTAAAAAGGAAGGGAAGAAATGATTTTTTAGGAAAAAAAAAAAAGCGTTCTGCAGCATTTTCAAGCTGTGGTGCAAGCTGCCCTGCCACTTAAACCTTATTACCAACAGACCCAACGGTATGGAAGTGTCAGTGGAGCCCCGTTAGAGTAGCTGGCAAGCCCTCCTCCACTGACAACTACTCTCCATCATAAAAGCAACCCATGGCTGGCTACTGCTCCCTGGTAGAGGATTTACACCTCACCAAGGGATACCAAGTTTACTATGCAACCCAACTGTCCATCATGTATTAAGTGTCCATCATGTATTAATTATCCATCATGAATTAAATCCACCAAACCATCCAACTGGACATGTGTGGCAACATTCCATTATAAGCTGAAAGTGGTATATATGAGACCAGAACCAAGCAGGTTCAGAAAGTTCAAGCAAACTGTGCCAACAGCTGGCTCTGACTCCCTGGCTCCTGTTCCTTCTGCTTCACCACCTCCCCTTAACCCACACCCATGGCCTCAGGGTGAGTCCATCATGTCCAGTTATCAGAAGAAAGTAAAATACATGCCTGTCTACAGGTGAATCTGTGTGATATGCTGGCACCAGCAAGAAGTGGATGCCTACACCACTACATCTCACTCAGAGATGGCCCTGGAAGGCAATGATGAAGGAAATTATCCTGCTGGGCAGAACTTTAAGTGACACATCCGGTCATCCACTTCATGCGGAAGGAGAAATGGCCTGGGATACAAATCTAATGGTTGGCTACTTGCTCAGAGACTTGGAAAATTGGTGACAAGGAAGTCTGGGGTAGAGATATGTGGGTGAATCTTTCAGAATAATTACAGAGCATGAAGATGTTTATGGCCCAGTTACATGTCTGCCACAGACATTCATGGCAGAGAAGTTTCTCAATAATCTGGTGGAGGGACTTCCCTGGTGGCACAGTGGTTAAGAATCCTCCTGCCAATGCAGGGGACATGGGTTCAATCCCTGGTCCGGGAAGATGCCACATGCTGTGAAGCAACTAAGCCCATTCACCACAACTACTGAGCCAGTGCTCTAGAGCTTGCAAGCCACAACTACTGAGTCCACGCACTGCAACTACTGAAGCCCATGCGCCTAGAGCCCATGCTCCACAACAAGAGAAGCCACTGCAATGAGAAGCCCTCGCACCACAACGAAGGGTAGCCCCCGCTCGCCACAACTAGAGAAAGCCCACGTGCAGCAACGAAGACCCAAAGCAGCCAAAAAAATAAAATAAAATAAGGTGGAAAAGATAGCCCCTTCTTTGCATGTCAGCCACCCCAGGGCTTGATCCAAAGAGGTTATGCAACATAGTTTTCCCTTCAACAAATCTAATGTGGCTACCACCACTCCTCAGTACCTGACCTGTCAGAAACAGAGGCCAAAGCTGAGTCCCCAGAATGGCACCATCCCCAGGAGTAAGCAGTCAGTGCCACGGAAGGGATAACATTTGTCCTCACGTGAACAGACACAAATTCAGGGTATGGATTTGCCTCCCCTCTCCCAGCATTTCTGCTAGCATTCCATTCTCAGACATGCAGAATGCTTAATCCATCCTCTAATGTTCTTTATCTTGAAACGTATAAATATTTTAGCTCAAGAATCTTTAAAAGAATCATCTTTTGCCTCTATTTTTTAACAAATATTTCTACAAGACAAAACTCCTTAAATACATGGTCTCTATTTTTTATTATATTCAAGGTTTTGCCAAATGAAAATGCTGCAAAATCAAAGACCTTCTAAAATCATTCCATTCTAATACCAAATATAAATTTTTAATTAAAGTAAAAGTTCCATTAATAGAGTCTTCCCACAGTTCAATATATTCCAAGGTGCAATTACAAGAATTCAAAATTAAATTTTAAATATAGTTTGAGTTCTCATTGTTTCGTTTGTTCTGTTTTTCTTTTGCTTTTTATAGAGATAATTTTTAATGCCTTCCTATTCACAAGTTTTTTTTCTCAATAATTAAATTTTTACCAAAAGCTTCAAAAGCTGAAGTTTTTGGTGTTTTATATCCTTTGGATACACTAATTAAATACTTCCAACTTTATTCTGAACAATATACAAACAAAATTTATCAGAATCTTTTACAGAAAGTTCGATGCCATTGTAGAACACACAGGTCGATTTACAAAGCCATTCTTCAAAGGCTCAAGCACACATAAACTTTGGCTCATAGCTGGCAGCCAAGAAAGAAAGCATGTTCAAACATCTAAAATATTTTTTCATATTCATCAAATTTATCATTTTTTGCTGAACACAAAAAATACTTCATCACAAAAATTTTGTCACCCCCTTACAACAACTGTGATAATATGTAAATATTTGTAAATTTTGACAACTACAGCTTCTGTTTTGATTAGTAAAATATTGCAGCTTGTTAGGATGACATTATAGATGATGTATGCATCACAGTCATTCACAAAAATTGTTATGCTCTGTAAGTTTCTTAGTTTACTAGAAACATTGTTTTTATAATCCTTGGCCCCCACAATTCATATTTGTCATTATCACCATAAAAATAAAGTATTTTCTTCTCTATTGTTAAACATACATCTGAATTTACAATAGCATTAACCATAATGTTCCCTTCAACAGAATGAACTTCTAAAAGCTTCATTTAGATTCCATGAAGCAGAAAAAACACATACATTACTGGAATTAACCGACTTCTGTTTGAAGATGCTGATGGCATTGATATGAATCAATCTTCATTTAACTGCTTACAAAGTTCTTCTGAGATTGGCACGAAGATATTGATAGGTATTATTTCACTATTCATAAATAAGAAAATTTGGGATTGAAAGTGAGCAAAATTAATTTAGAATAAGAGTTACTTGATCCATTAAAAAAAAAAAAGGTTACTTGATCTAAATGAAAAGTCATGATTGGCAGAGTGATGTGTAGAAGCACCATTTGCAGCTGCAGGTGTTAAATCATCATCCTCAGGCATGGTCTTCTTAAAACAACCACTAACTTTTGAGGCAGATGCTGATGCTTCTTCATGAGATTTGTGTCTTCTGGTTTTCATGTGGTTGGTAATATCACTATGGGTCCCTCAGTGGGTGGTAAATATTGATAAATATTTTGGGGTGAGTTATACATTCATCATCAACTTTCTTAAGAAGTAGCCTTTTATTACTTAAATTTCCATTAAATGTGGACTGCCATATTTTTTAGATTTTTGCCAGCAGGAGAGTTTATCAAAAACAAATTAAGAGTTGTAGACATTTAACCATATAGTAAATGATAACGCAAGAGCATTCAGACTACTTCCTACATTCCCCAAGGCAGGACAGCCCAGCCTCTACTTCCCACACACATTTATGCATACCTATCCCATAATTTCCTGTATTTCCCAATAACCATAATGACTGAGTTCATACATCTTGACTGTAAGAATGGCTTCATACATCTTGCAGACCATAGCACAGGCCACCGTACAACTGACCGGTAGACCAAGTGCCTGATAAGGGTAGCAACATTGAATATATCTTCCATCACCATCTGAAACTGGACAGAGTCAGCTGTCCCTGGCCAGCTGTGTCTGAGCAAACTTTGTGTTATCAATAAACACCCTACATGCTGCCCTGGAAAGGAAACTGCTAGTTAGACTGCATCAGGAAATGGATTATTGCCCATCACCTTGCAGATTAACCACATATTAAAGTGAGAATTGTGTTCACTGCTTGTGTGCATAACAAATTTTTAGATGAGAGTATGGTAGAAGCTGGATGTACAAAGTGGAGGTCTATGAAGACTACCTTGGCTTGTTTTAATGCAATTACTAATAACAGTTTGTTTAGAAATGAAAAATCAAGAGCAAATGATAAACTGGTCAGGACACCAGCAGAACAGTCATAAACTGAGACTGACCCAGGAAAACTGCTCTCATCACCCTGTCAATGGGGAACTTTATATTGGAAGGACAGGCTTTTACCATCTGAACCTTTCTATCAACATTAGGAACACTAAAAGTGAGACAGGCAAACATTATGTGCCTATTGTATGATTCAATACGAAGTATGCCATCCCACCTATGAAGTATTATTACTGAAAATTAAAAAAATTAACCTGAATCTAATCGAGCTAATTGCCAGTTTCAGGAAATGTGATGAATGAGTTAAATGACACCACAAGAAAGCAAACAGACAAGTCTAGAATATGGGCATTCCACAGTACAACCAACCTGGTTTCTTCAACAGTAACTGGCCTCAAAAAAAAAATTAGGGGTCAGGGCCAACTGCTCTTGAGTAAGAAAGACTTAAGAGACAAAATAGACAAATATGATGTCAGGACCTTGTTTAGATCCTGGTTTGAAAAACCAATGATAAAAAAACTTAAGACAATCAAGACATTAAAAAGTACTAAGGAATTACGATTAGCTTTGGCGTGATAGTGTTATTGTATTATGAAAGAAAATGTTCAGTTTTTAGAAATTCCCACTAAACTGTATAATGATGAAATAATGTGCTTTCTGAGATTTGCTGTAAAATACCTCAGCAGAGAAAGTATGATGGATGGACGAAGCCAGTGTGGCACCATCACGATAAGTCTAGAATCTGGGTTTGGGGTACACAGAGGCTTAGTATATTGTTCTTTCCTCTTTTATGTATGTTTTACATTTTGTATTTAAAATGTTGACTAAGGCAGGGCCAAGAATGGAGCCTCAAGGGATGTGTTTTAAGGCCTCCCTGTATTTTTCAGTCTCTTAATTAGTGCTGCCTGGGTATGGTTAATCAAAGAGCTAGGACTCTGCCTAATTGATCATGATGCTTCTGTTTTATCACATACTGAAAGCTGCAGAAACCATGTGTCCTTTGGTTTCTTCTCACTACACTTATAGTTAAAATATATTTTTTTGCTATCTATTTTCACTCAGATCATTCTTGGTTTTAGCTTTTGGATATTCAGGGTAGTATATTGCCCACCAGTCCTTTATAAAACCCAGCCAGCAGCATAGGAAATAAACCGAGCTCCCTGTGGTGCTCCATGGTTTCTTCACCTGCCTACCAAACTCTTCTCATGGATTTTTCATGGATTATCAGGTCTGACTGCCTAAGTTTGTTAGAGGCTACCTTCCATCTTCAACTCCTCCCTTTGACAACCCTGCCCATGGGGTCCCATTATGTACTCTGTGACTCTTTTTCATGTATGTAAAAGATGGTTTCCTAACAGCTAACTACCATAACCAACATAACCAGCTTTCTTCTCTCACCAACATGGCCACTTCTCTTGATGTTCTGATAGCATCACTTGCCTCCTACCACATCTGTTTCTTTAGAACCTACTATTCTACTTGTCAATCCTAGCCCACCCCATCTTGGTCAAATAGATAAGATGATATTTGTCTAGTTGTTTCTAAATCTGCAAGGTTTCATTATTTTCATACTCTATGCATTTGTATAAAATCATCTGAGGCCAGAAACACTGGTTCCTAATCTTTTGGCTCTTTTTTTAATATCCAGAAGCACAGGTATCTCCTGTGTTCAGGCTTCTTTCTTCTAAAGTACTCAGCAGCCTCACTGTACATAGTAATATACATGAATTTTTTTTTTTTTTTTTGGTACGCGGGCCTCTCACTGCTGTGGCCTCTCCCGTTGCGGAGCACAGGCTCCGGACGCGCAGGCTCAGCGGCCATGGCTCACGGGCCCAGCCGCTCCACGGCATGTGGGATCTTCCCGGACCGGGGCACGAACCCGCGTCCCCTGCATCAGCAGGTGGACTCTCAACCATTGCGCCACCAGGGAAGCCCCAGGAATATTTTTATAATAAACAAATGAAAGTATCACATATGCCTTCCCTTCTGCAGCATCCAGGAGTAGAAATATTTTCCATACATTTCTCCCCAGTAGATGTTCATTTAAAATTATTAGAATTCAGTCAGCAAATCCCCCTCCAAATAGTCTTCCCCATCTATTGAGATCCATTCTATCCTGTAGCAGGACCTTGCACACCCCCATCCACATCCAGTATTAAAAGCCAAAGTTCAGAAAACTACCACTAGCTCTGTGACCTTGCTCAAGTTACTTAAATTTTCTGTGCCACCGCTGAGGAACTGTAAAATAATAATAATATCTACCTCAAAGAAAATCAAACGAGTCAAGGTATAAGAAGCATTTAAAACAGTGCCTGACAAACACAAAGTCTTCAACAGACGTTAGCACATATTAATACTCATGTCACCAAGCGGTTACTCTTTTGATGCATAGTTATTTTCATCTTTCATTGACATTGATTTTTTTAAATAGCAAAGTGGTATAGGGTAATAATGGTGGACAAAAGACCCAAATCCAGAAGAGGAATGCAACATTAGCAAATTCCAGGACATGAACCAACAGACCAGCAGGCAGCACTAGCATTTTATCCCTGTTAAAAGACCTCTAATCTAAAAAGTGATTCCTGTGAGCAGCCTCTAGGAGCAGCTGTAGGTTGGTCCTCTAAGTTTGAAGGTTATTTGATTCCTGGGACACCCTGCCTACTCAATAGTTAGAAAAAGGAGTAATGAGAAAATGACTTGTAAGACCAGGAAAGAAGCATTTTTTAACTTGTCTAGAGTAAAAATTTAAATCACCCCTTTTTCTGAATGCTATTTTTCAAGATTGGAAGGCTTGTTTGAAGATGAAGTTATGCCAAAACCCAGTGCCAAGGATAAAAAGTTTTGATACACATGTAAGAAAAATGTGTAGAAAGGTTGGCCTTCCAGAAACGTGGCTGCAAGTACTCAGAACCATGGATAGACCTTGGAGGTCATCTCACTCATTCCCTTCACCTTACAGATGAGGAAATTGAGTCCAAAGAGGCTAGTAGTTGCCCAGTGTTACCAGATCTGGACCCAGGTTGCCCCTTTTCCCACTTTAAGCAGCCAGTGACAGTACAGTTAGACCAAAGGTACATATTCAAATCACCCAGTGGCTTCACAGTAGGAGAGGAAGATACCCTATTAAACTCAAAGGACAATCGACATCCTTCAGAGCTTTGGGGGAAATAGAATATAAAAATACAAATTGACATTTGAAACATAATGAAGAAAGCTTGGGGAGGCTCACCCTGAACATTACCTAATATGAGTGCTGCAAAACAAAATAATTCCTAGAATTCTTCATACATATAGCAACTCATGTATCTTCCAACCAGTCCCTATCTTAATTTCTCCAGAATAAACTCAGTGGACTCCAAATTACTGTCATCAGTTCCAGTGTTCATTATTGCTTTCAAAATCCTGGACAGAAGTTTTATTCACTGTGGATGCCTTCTAACAAGTCTGAGAGCCAAAAAGGAGCTTGAGAAGAGGGATTGAACAGACTTGATGGATGTCTTACAGACCTAGTCATTATATATAACCCATTTATTTCAAAGGGGACTTAAAATTTCAGTGTATAGGTAAGTGCAAGGGTGGGTGTATCATGTGTTTAAACCTTTCTGAGAGGTGCTTCGATGTCCTGCTTAAGAGCACAGTTCCTGGAGCCAGAATGTCTGAGTTTAAATCCCAGCTCCAGAACTTGCTAGCTGTGTGATCCTGGGCAAGGTACTTAATGTCTATTATGTGCCTCAGTTTCCTCATCTGTAAAATCATAAGAGAACTTAGCTCAAATTCTTCTTATAAGGATTAAATGAGTTAATGCACGTAGATCCTGTGGAACATTCTCTGGCGCACAGCAAACATGTAATTAAACGTTAACGGTTACTATCCAGAGGTCACTTCTCTGGCAACCACTGTTATCTGGAAAAATGCCCAAGGAAGCCTTCTGCAAGACCTGGGCACTACAGCCTAGCCACTTAAGTCGTAGGCAAGTCTCAGCTGAGTTTATACTAAATTCTAACATGTATCTCTGCTCCCCCTGTATAGCAAATTAATGTCTTCCTCCCGATGCCAGCCCTGAAAGCAGCTTCATAGTCACCCAGGCGAACTATCTTTGGGGAGCACCTCTCGTCTCCATAGCAAAGCGGGAGGGCCAGATATTTACCTATACCAGGAGCTCACGATCTGGGAGGGAAGACAGGCCACACGTAAGCACTTAGGTAGCAACAGGAGAGTTAAAGAAATGAGTGCAGAGAAGCACCAGCCTGGGTATGATCCAATTGAACAGGGTAATACAGAGAAGCAAGTGCTTCTTCTGGGTGTGCAGGACCCTGGGGACCATGGGAGACAGGAAGCTAGAGCTGCCCACATAGAGACAAGAGGGACCCCACCCCCACCAAGATTAATTACCACTAGGCTGCCAAAAATAAAAACAATGATATTTATAAGAAGATATAAATACACAAATGTCTGTGTAAAACCCAAATAAGTACATAAACGCACAGACCATGAAACCCAGTACCACAGACAAGGCTGCACTGAGTCACCACTGGGTTTCCTCCGGCTGTCTCCTTAAGGGAACATACTGGGCCTCCATGAGCACTGGGATTTCTTCCAGCTTTCAGAGCTGTGAGGCCCGGCTCTGTGACTCGCCATGTCACTCTGCCCTGCCCAGGCTCTTCCAGAGCTCGGCAGACACCTGCCATGAATGCATATCTTCTAAACTGTCGACTTGTTCCTTGAATAACTTTCAATGTCAATTTATCCAGTGCAGTCTGTGCAGCAGTCTGTGACGGAGTGGGAAGCAGAGCGAAGTCAAGCTAAGCAGGATGAGTCAGCTTTCCCAAGACTCCCTTAGCTGAGTCTGGAAGGCTGTAAAACTCACACTGAAGATGAGGACTTTTGCCTAGTTGTCCTCACGTGGTCCAGCCACTTCAAAGAGAGAGTATGTAACGGTCACTTTCCTGTTCGGGTGGTTGGCAAGAGCTACCCAGAGCTGGCCTCCTACGGGTCCTCTTGGAAATGTCCCTGCCATCCTCAAAAATCCCAACCGCTTTTCTAAGAGGCATCAGGGAACAGTCTTGCACTTGCAGCCAGAAAGACCATTTGTCATTAGCCTCAGTCCAGAGGCTAACATGACCCTAAGTTTATAAGCTGACTCTGAGCTAGCATGAATGTGGTGAAGGGCCCAGACCTGTGGCTCTGGGATGGTCAGCACTCATGTTCAGGTACGTCCAGGAAGGCTACAGGACTTCCCCTTGCCGACACTAAAGGAGAGATATTTCATTCTTAGGCCACTTGCCAGAGAAATGTTCTCTTGCAGATATCACTGGTCCTTTGAAACCTGATCCTAAGATCTCTGAAAACATGATAGGAATGAAAGAAGTCTGTGTGGGGTGGAAGAGGTGCTGGAGGACAAGCATTGCCATTTCAAAGTAATTTGGGTTCTAAAGAGATGAAGACTTGGATGTACCTTCAGAAGACGCTTTGTTCTAGGAAAACCACTCAAATAGGTCATTTGGGCAGGTAAACATAAAGCTGAAACTTTTCACGCAGTCCCCGACGTACAATGGTTCAACTTAATGATTTTTCAATGTGAGAAAATGATACTCATTCAGTAGAAACAGTCTGTTGAATTTTGAATTTGGATCTTTTCCCAGCTAACAATATGCAGTCCCATCCTCTCTCGTGATGCTGGGCAGTGGCAGTGAGCTGTGGCTCCCAGTCAGTCAGCCGATCACAAGGGGAAACAACCGATACACTTACAACCATTGTACACCCAGAGAGCCATTCCATTGTTCACCTTCAGTACAGTGTTCTGTACTGAATAACTGTATGAGATATTCAACACTTTACTATAAGATAGGCTTTGTGTTAGATGATTTTCCCCAACTGTAGGCTAAAGTATGTGTTCTGAGCTTGCTGAAGGTAGGCTGGGCTAAGCTGTGAGGTTCAGTAGGTTAGGGGTATTGAATGAAGTTTTGACTTATGATATTTTCAACTTATGATGGGTTTATTGGGACATAATCTGATCGTAAGTTGAGGAAGATCTGTAATTGGAGAAAGAGGCTTTTGAGACACTGTTGTGGTTCTTAGGACTGAAATCCTCTGTGTGGTCATGAAAAAGATTGTCTACATATAAAATACACTTCTACTCTATACACACTTAGTTGCCTTTAGAGAGACTTTTTCATTTTATGTTTTAAGACTGGCTTGAGACACCTTCATGCAGGAAACCTGCTGTTTGCTCTTGGGAGGATGTGCATGCTTTTGTTTGATCAGGGCTATCAGGAAATTTGAACATGAGGATTACAAGCTGAAGGAGATGCTCTCAAGAGAGGTAAAATGAAAACCCAGGCACCAACAATGCAGCTGCAGAAATCTGCAAGGGGCATGACACTAATCTGTACCATTGTCTCCAGGATACAATATGATTTGTGTTTTACTACCTTTTGGGGGAGGGTGCAGATTCAGAGGTTTCCACTGAGCTGCTCCACTATATTAGCTCTTACTGCATACTCAAATGTGGGAATTCTTCCAACTACCAAGTATGTCCAACTCAAATATGTGTTCAGGAATGAGGGAAATGACCACATGGTAGGTCCTGGGGCCTAGTGGAACCACTGGGAAGCAGAGCCTGGCCAGGACTCCATTTATAATTTGGCCTCCATGCCTGAACTCTGACAAGGGGGCTGTGATGATACTTCAGTCACAGGTATCAATGATTACTGGAACTCTGTGCCCAACAGCACTTGAAATGTCTGGTTATCCTCCTTTCCCAGAGTACAATTACCCAAGTTGCCAGAGGTTCCTTTGGGAAAGGACTGGGAGACCCATTACCATATGGACTTGCTGTAGTGTTGCAAGATTCTTCCTCCTGGGAGCACTCCTTCTTCTGCAGCCAATGGGTTCTGGGCCTGAAACTGGTTCAGATGAAGAAACAGGGCAAGGAATTTTGACTTTTTATTGAGGTGCCTTCAGCCTCCTGATAATCTATCCTTGATCTCTTTTACTTGCTTCAGTTGAACAGTACTCTTGGCAGCCCATCTATCTTGCCCTTCAGACACATGCTTCATTACTCATCACCATGGCTCTCTGTACATCAGGCCCCCATGGCAGCCGTTCCACTCTGTTACTCATAAAGAACATCATGCCACCTAGACTCTATTATTCAGAATTTTATCATCCTTTTGCTATCAGGGATCCCAGTTCTTTAATAGAATCACCTACCATCAGCCCTGGCTGTTGGCCCTCAGTCAGTGTGTTCCTTATCTCTTTGGTAAGCACAGAGTGCCCTGGGCCTTCCTGTAGAATTGAGCTGGCTGGTGGGTTTCCCACCCTTGCAGAGTATGTCAGCTTCATCATGCCACTGCTCTAAGCCTTTTGGTCTTAGAGACTAAAGTCCACTCTCTGCCAAGGCAGTTCCAGCATTTCTACTTCACTTTGTGTGGGCCATTGCTTTTTTTCAAGCTTCCAAGAGCCATCCTAGCAGCATGTTAGTATATTAAATCCTGTATCCTAGCCCATCAGTAAATTCTCAGAAAATCAGAATGCTGCCATATCAATAAATTCTCCATTTCCAAGTTTTGTTTTGCATCCCACCCCCTTGATCCAGTGACCTCAGGATCTAGTCCCAGATAGAATTCCTTGGCTCCTGCCAGTGAAGGTTGGTTGGGACCTGCAGCTCCTTCCATCAGTACCTTTCCTCCCTAAACAGAACCAGTACTCATGCAGCCAGGTTAGGATGCAACCTGAACCAATTATTTGCCCTGGAGGGACACAGGAATAGATGGCCTGGAGGGGGGGGGTGGGACTAGATCCCGAGGGTGGCACATGTTGTATTGAAAGGCATGTGCCTTTCATTATCTTTAAGCAAGAAGGGTGCTAATCCCTTTAACAGGGAGGAGTGGGCTACTTCTGCAGGCCCAGAAGGTTCAGAGATACCTGCAGATTCAAGATTCTCAAGTGCATGAACCCAGATGTCCCCATCCCAACTCTGAGGATCCCATTCATTCCTAACCTGGACTTTGGCTTTGATGTACCAGACTTGCCAGATTACAAATTCAACTTTCTATGGAGTTCCAAAACCCTTAGCATCAATGCCTGAGCTTGATCCACAGCTTTTTATACCTTCCAGCTACAGGAGACGAGAGTCTCTGCTATAAGGAAGCCCTCTGGCATTGCCACATCATCTTAAACTGGTGATTAATTACCCTCAGCCTTTGACTGTCTCTGTTCAATTGACAGCCCCTAATAAAAGTCATCCAGTTCCACTGTTCTTGTAATGACTACTTCCCCAGGACCTCTAAAATGCCTGAGATGTGGCTCCCACCAGGGCATTCCCTTCTATCGGTGGCATTTCAGTATCCTATCCCAGTTCACCACAAGAGAAAGTTTAACAATTGTCCTGCTACAGCCTGCCAGGAGTTCACCAAACTCCTCATCCGCCAGTAATGTGCTCCTCATTGCCAGCCATCCAATGAGTAATCCAGCTCTAAAATTCTAATTCTAGTCCTAAATGTCTTAGATTGAGTTCCTTAGGAAACAAACTCTGAGATGGAGATTTTTGTGCAGGAAGTTTACTGAGGAATGTTGTAGGAACAGCTAAAAAGGAGTTTTTTTAAAAAAAAATAGGATTAGGCAGAGAGATAAATTGAACTATGATGCAATTGCAATGAAGGCCTTAGCTCTGGCCCTTCAGGGTTGTCTTCAAATGAGAGAAGGAGGCTAGGCCTTTGGATCCCACCCCAACCAGACAATGGATGTGGGATGCCTAGAGAGAGGTATAACTCTGGGTGAGATGGTTCCCTTAGGCTGAAGGCAAGTCCCAGAGAGCCATCAACAGCTAACACTCCTAGCGGCTGGGGGAATGAGTGTCTCGACGCTGAAGAGGGGATCTGCGTGGTGCATCACAGCATCCTCTACAGACCACGAGAATTAATAAAAGCAAACAAATTTGCAAGCCTAACAGCCAACTGGATCAGTAACTGACCATAAACAACACTAATGGAAGACGTCTTGGAAAGTTTTTTTAAATTTATATTTTTTAAACAGTTCAAATTAAATATGAGGGAATGTTACTTATGCCCAGTCAAATAGGTCTAAAATGTCCAAATTATCTTCCTTGTATAACCAGAAAGGAAACAGACCTTCTAAATATTATTAGAGATATGAGTTTCAAAATCTCAATAGATTCATGTCTCAATAAATATCACAAACAGATAATTACATCTCATAGAGTATGTCAGAAAGAGATAAGTGTTCGGAGAAAGGCCACGTGAGCACACAGCTAGAAGGTGTGTCTGTCTGTCTAAAAGCCAATATGTAGGCTCTCACCAGGACCTAAATCTGTCAGCACCTTGATCTTGGACTTCCCTGCCTCCAGAACTGTGAGAAATAAATGTCTGTTGTTTAAGCCACCCAGTCTATGGAACTTTGGTTATAGCAGCCCAAGCAGGCAAAGACACTTATATTGCTACAATTATTTGTGTAATGACAGAGTCCTTCACTTATATTAAAGGTCTCCAAGAGCTAGTCTTATTCACCTTTGCCCCTCATGGTGAATACCACAGGCACCTGACTGTATAGATGCTTATTAAATGTTTGTTAAACCTTAAAAAAGAGAGAGAGAGATAAGTCCTATTAAAAAGAAAAAAACAGAGCAGGATAAGGGCATTCCAGAGTTAGGGGACAGGAGTGCAGGGCAGTTTGCAGATTAAATAAGATGGTCTTGGTAGACCTCATTATGAAAATAAATTTTCAGACAAAGACTGGAGATTAAGTGAGGGAGTGAGCCATGATGAGATCTAAGGTAAGAGCATTCCAGGCTGAGGGAGCAGCCAGTGCAAAGGCCCTAGGACAGGAGCATGCCTTGGTGTTTGAGTTGCAATAAAGATGCCAGTGTGGCATATATCTGAATTCAGTAATTTGTACCCTCTCTCTCTGAATATATATATATATATATATATATATATATATATATAAAATTAGGTGTTTATCAATTTTATTAATCTTCTCAGAGAACAGGATTTTGTTAATTTTCTCTTTTTTTCTATTTATTTCAATTCTTATCTTTATTATGTCCTTATTTCTACTTTCTTGGTATTCAATTTTCTTTTTTCTTAATAAATGCCTAAAATGGAAACTAAAATTGACTTCAAATCCTTTTCTAATATAAGCATTTAATGCTATAAACTTCCCTCTAAGCACTGCTTTATTTGCAGTCTATAATTTTGATATGTTGCAGTATTGTTATCATTCAACTCAAAATATTTTAAAATGTTTTTTGTAATTACTTCTTTGACCCATGTTAGTTAGAACTGTGTTGTTTAGTCTCCAAATGTTTGGAGGTTTTCTAGATATCTTTTTGTTCTTGATTTGTAACTTAATTCCATTGTGATCAGGGGACATACTCTGTTAGATTGTCATCCTTCGAAATATATTGAGGCTTAAAGATGCCAGTGTGGCATATATCTGAATTCAGTAATTTGTACCCTCTCTCTCTGAATATATATATATATATATATATATATATATAAAATTAGGTGTTTATCAATTTTATTAATCTTCTCAGAGAACAGGATTTTGTTAATTTTCTCTTTTTTTCTATTTATTTCAATTCTTATCTTTATTATGTCCTTATTTCTACTTTCTTGGTATTCAATTTTCTTTTTTCTTAATAAATGCCTAAAATGGAAACTAAAATTGACTTCAAATCCTTTTCTAATATAAGCATTTAATGCTATAAACTTCCCTCTAAGCACTGCTTTATTTGCAGTCTATAATTTTGATATGTTGCAGTATTGTTATCATTCAACTCAAAATATTTTAAAATGTTTTTTGTAATTACTTCTTTGACCCATGTTAGTTAGAACTGTGTTGTTTAGTCTCCAAATGTTTGGAGGTTTTCTAGATATCTTTTTGTTCTTGATTTGTAACTTAATTCCATTGTGATCAGGGGACATACTCTGTTAGATTGTCATCCTTCGAAATATATTGAGGCTTACTTTATGGTCCATTTTGGTGAAAATTCCATATGCACACAACAGGATATGTATTCTGCAGTTGTTGAGTGTAAGGTTCTATAAATGTTGATTAGTAGACTATAGAAGTCTATATCCCTATTTATGTTTTTGCTTAGTTCTTCTACTGATCATTAAGAAAGAGGTATTAAAGTCTCCAGCTATCTTTGTGGTTTGGTCTGTTTTATCCTTTATTTTTTGCAGTTTTTGCCTCATGCATTTTGAAGTTCTCTTAATAGATGCATAAACCTATGTATTTATGATAAACTGACCTTCATCATTGTGAAATGTCCCTTTTCATCTTTGATAATACTCCTTACCTTCAAATCTACTGTCTGACTTTAATATAGCCACACCCCCTTTTTATACTACCCTTTTCCATCCCTTTACAGTCAATCTATCTTTGTCTTTATATTTAAAGTGCATCATTTGTACACAGCATATAGTTTAATCTTATTTTTCATGTAGTCTGACAATATCTTCCCTTAATTGAAATTAGCTATAGACATTTAATGCAATTATTGATAGGACTGGTTTTAAGCCCACCACCTTGCTATTTGTTTCCTATTTTTGCTGTCTGTTTTTTGTTCCTCTGATCTTCCTTTCCTACCTTAGGTAATTGCATATTTTTAGTATTTCATTTTAATTCCTCTACTGGCTTTTTAGATATACCTTTTTTAGTGCTCACTCTAGAGATTACGATATTATTTATCCTTAACTTCATTCAGTTTAGTTAGAGTTAAAATTTTACCAATTCAGGTAAATGTATAAAAACCTTATAGTTGGGAGGAAGGTCCCTTTATATAGCCTGTTCTTTGTGCTATTGTTGTTACATGTTTTTACGTCTACAGGTGTTATAAACCCCACAACACAATGTCATATTTTGTTTTAAACTCTGAGTTGTCTTTGAAAGAAACTGAAAGAAGAAAAAAAGTAGTCTTTTATATTTACCTACATAATTTCTTTTCTTTTCATACATTTGTTTATTTATTTATTTATTTTTGGCTGCATTGGGTCTTCGTTGCTGCGTGGGCTTTCTCTAGTTGCGGAGAGTGGGAGCTACTCTTCGTTGCGGTTCGCAGGCTTCTCACTGCGGTGGCTTCTCTTCTTGCGGGGCACGGGCTCTAGGCGCGCAGGCTTCAGTAGATGGCTCGCAGGCTCAGTAGTTGTGGCTCGCAGGCTCAGTAGTTGTGGGTCACAGGCTCTAGAGCACAGGCTCAGTAGTTGTGGCGCACGGGCTTAGTTGCTCCATGGCATGTGGGATCTTCCCGGACTAGGGCTCAAATCCATGTCCCCTGCATTGGCAGGCGGATTCTCAACCACTGTTGCTCCGTGGCATGTGGGATCTTCCCGGACTAGGGCTCAAATCCATGTCCCCTGCATTGGCAGGCGGATTCTCAACCACTGTGCCACCAGGGAAGCCCTACCTACATAATTTCTTTTTCAGGTTGTCTACATTACTTTCTCTAGCTCCCAGTTCTGTTGGGTGCCACCTTACTTCAGTCTGAAAAAACCTTCCTTTAACATTTCTTATGTAGGTCTTCTGGTGATGACTTTTCTCAGCTTTTGTTTCTCTGAAAATGTTTTTATTTCACAGACATTTAAGGATATTTTCTTTGGATATACAATTCTATGTTGACAGTTGGTTTTTTTTGTTTGTTTTTTTCCCCAGTACTTTAAAGACACTAGTCGCACTGTCTTCTGGCCTCCATTGTTTCTGAAGAGAAGATAATTAGTCTTTTTATTGCTTTCTCTGGATGACTTTAAGATTTTCTCTTTATCTTTGGTTTCAGCTCTTTTACTTTAATGCACTTAAGTGTGATTTTCTGTGTATTTATCCTGACTGGGTTTTACTGAGCTTCTTGGATCTACAGGTTGAGCTTTTTCACTAAATTTGGGAACTTTTCAGCCATTGTTTCTTCAAATATTTTTTCTTCCCCATCTTTCTCTTTTCTACTTCTGGGACCCCAATTACATGCAAATTAGACCACTCAATATCATTGTGTGGGGCACTGAGACTCTGGGTCTTTTTTGAAATCCCTTTTCTCTATGTTCTTAAGATTAAATAATTCCTGTTGATGTGTCTTTTAGTATGACAACTAATATCTGGGCTACACACCCAGAGATTTAATCTGCCTTGGGCAGGGCTGATGTTTAAGGACTTTTGAAAACTCTTTATACAATTCTAATGTGCTGCCAGGGTTGAAAACCATCAGTGAAGACTCTACATACTATAGAAGGGACATTGAATTCAGTCTTGAGATGGTTTAGCTTTGGGATGTAGGCAGGAGTCCTATCATCACAAGGGAGTAGTGGTCTTTTTGCTGTAAAAATCCTAACTTAAGGTCCTTCTAGCCCTTCTCAAGGACATTCAACTCCTGATTCTACTGGACCTATTGTTGTAGCTTTACCATGGCTAAGAGTCCAGCTACTATAACTTTATCAGCTCTTCTATAATTCTCTCTCAGTTCCCTTAGCACACTTCTGCGCATCCTCTGGCTTTCCAGTTTTACTTCATTTGTCTTTGTTTACTTTCAGGGTTCCCACCTTCACTTGCTTCCTGCTCATTATTTCTCAACTCTAGATTCTTTGGACTCCAGCTATCACCCTCATTTTAACAGTTCATTTATCAGCCAAAAATGCTTTGGAGGTTCCCTCCATTGAAGTTCTCTGATACTGGCCCACAGAAACCTGTTTCTGCTCTGAAATAACTTATGTCTGACCCTTTATATTAAACTATTCCTCTTAAAAATGCTAATTATATAAATAAAAATTCATAAGGAACTGAGAATGAAAAGTAAAGATGGATCATCACAATTTCTAAAAGAACCTACAAACACCATTGCTTAGCCGAAGCCCTTTTAGAAATTTGATAGAAGGGTAAAGCATGACTTAGGCCACCAGAGAGATCTGGGCTCAAATCAAAACTCCACCACTTATTAGTTGTGCAATCTTGGCCAAATTATTTGTGATGTATGAGAATCAATTTCCTCATCTTTAAAGTAAGTAGGATAATACCTATTTCACATGGCTGTAAATATTTTAAAATTTAAATACATGCAAAGAGGAAGATTTTTATTTCTGGCCACAACAGAGTAATTGGTACTGAGCTTACCCTCCTACCATAAACAACTATAAAAACAGATAAAACACACAAGGCAATTACTTTCAAGCACTGGACAGAGGTAAAGCAGGACTATAATCCTTGAGAGAAAGGAAATATATAAGGTGAGCCCCACATTTATCCTGGCTCTCTGACTAGGAGCCATTTTAAAAAGTCAAGTAGAAATTATAATATTAAAAAGAAAATAGGGACTTCCTTGGTGGCGCAGTGCTTAAGAATCCACCTGCCAACGCAGGGGACATGGGTTCGATCCCTGGTCTGGGAAGATCTCACATGCCGCGGAGCAACTAAGCCCGTGCACCACAACTACTGAGCCCGCGTGCCACACTACTGAAGCCCACGCTCCGCAACAAGAGAAGCCACTGCAATGAGAAGCCCGCACACCGCAACGAAGAGTAGCCCCCGCTTGCCTCAATTAGAGAAAGCTCGTGTGCAGCAAGGAAGACCCAACACAGCCCAAAAAATTAATTAAAAAATAAATTTTAAAAAAATGAAAGGAAAATATCTGAAGTAAAAAATTAACTCTGTGAGATCAATAGGTGACTGGAGACTGAGTGATTAAGTACAAAGTTCTAGGTTAGTACTTTCTCATATATTATCTCATTTGATCTTGAGGTCATCCATGGAAGTTAGTGTTATTATTTCTACATTTTTAGATTCACTCAGCCATTTACTTCGAATAGAAATCATTTTATCAGAATCAAACATCTGACTTTGGGTATGACATTTATCAACCCATTGTTTTAACACAGGGATAAATGTCTTTGTAGTTTCTTCATCAGCATGCACGACTTCACCAAACAGCAAATGGTGAAAAACATAGTGCAGCTTGAGGCCACACATCCAGCCAGTACATGCACTAAAGAAAGGCACTTCTGTAGATTTTGAGCTGTTTCCTTAAAGTCTTCATATATTGCCAGGGTTTGCTCTCTAATTATGAGAAAGCATGATCCTGATTTCTAGAAAACAATAGCATGCCGAGAAAAATCACAGGGATCATCACAATTTCTGTGTTATACTGAAATTATTCCCCATTTCCAGTCACACTTGATGAAATTCTTATTAAAGAAATCAGCATTGAGGTAGAGTGGGCTATATCAACAAAATTCTATGAACATCCTAAAAAGGAGGCAATGGCTTTAGTCAGGAAACCAAAAAGGCTTCCCAAAAAGGGAAGATATGACATCTCACTTAAACCTGGAAGAATAAACAGCAATTCAGCAGCTGAGCTTACGTGGAAGTCCTTCCCCAACAACAGGGGAAAACAGGGGAGAGCCAGCCATGAGCCCAGAAACTAGAGTGAAGCCGGAGAGAGGAAAGATCTGAACACTTTGTGGAATTTGGACTTTGTCCTGTGTGAAATGAGGAGTTTTCAGTGATTTGGGGGCAGGGAGTGACAGGATTGGAACAGCAACAGAAGCATGGAGAACTGACCAGAGAGCAGAGAAGTTAGAAACATGAAGAATTCTCGGGAAGGCATTACAAATTGATTTGATAGAGCCCCACTTAGTCAAGGCAAAATATGTCAAGACTTGCACCTCTTTTACTCGTACCCATTTTCCAGTGGGATTCAAACTATCTGCATGTGAACTTGAACTCGACACAAAGCTGCTTGTATGGGTTAAAAGGAACCCTCGTCAGCCTGACATTTATTCTTTTCTCTTACACCCCAGAAATATCAGATTGGAGTCTGGGACGGAAAATCCATTTTCTCAGTGACAGTCCATAAAGTATAAATACTCTCCAATACTTTGCATAATGTCCCGCATGGCCAGTCCTGAGCCTCTGGCACAGACCATGTTCTGGAATCCAGAAGTGCCTTGGAAGCAGTGGGGCATTTAATCAGGGAGCCACTAATACCCTTTGCTTTTCCACAGATGGTAGGCAGAAACAAGGGTTGCCAACTCCTTCACTTTGGGCACTCCACATTTTGGCAACGCCTACCTCTAAACTTAGTGTAAAATTTCACCAATTCTAGAAGGCATCTCAGAAATATGATCCAGTGACCTGGTATCAAAGGATACTCAGTAAGTATTAAGCACCTACCTTTCAGACTCTATCCTGAATGCAAAGAATAAAAAGATCTGGTTGTCCCTGTCCTCAAGGAAGCTCAATGTCTAGTGGGGAAAAAACTGCAAACAAGTAATTACTATCCAGTATTACACATGTTCTGGTGCAGGTGTATACTGAGGGATGTGAGCTTGTGAGAAGAACACGTCTAACTTTTCCTAGGGCTGCCATAACAAAGTACCACAAACAGGGTGACTTAAATCAACAGAATTTTTTTTAAAATTTTTATTGGAGTATAGTTGATTTACAATGTTGTGTTAGTTTCTGCTGTACAGCAAAGTGAATCAGTTATACATATACATATATCCATTCTTTTCTGGATTCTTTTCCTGTATAGGTCAATACAAAGTATTGAGATGAGTTCCCTGTGCTATACAGCAGGTCCTTATTAGTTATCTATTTTATATATCCAAATCAAGGTGTCAACAGGGCCATCCTCTCCCTGAAGGCTCTAGGGAAGAAACTTGTCTTTACTCCTAGCTTACACCACTCACAAAAATAAACTCAAAACAGATCAAAGACTTAACATAAGGCCCGAAACTATAAAACTCCTAGAAGAAAACGTAGGAAAAAGCTCCTTGACATTGATCTCAGCAGCAATTTCCTGGATATAACACCAAAAGCACAAGCAACAAAAGCAAAAATAATTGAGGCTACATCAAACTAAAAAGCTTCTGCACAGCAGAAAAAAAAATAATTATATAAAAATAAATAAATAAAAAGGCAACCTACAGAACAGGAGAACGTATTTGCAAATCATATAGATGATAATATGATCAGGGGTTAATAGACAAAATATATAAAGAACTCACACAACTCGGTAGCAAAAAACAAACAATCCAATTTAAAAAGAAGACATATAAATGGCAAACAGGTATATGAAAAGGTGTTCAACATCACTAATCATCAGGGAAATGAAAATCAAAAGCACGATGAGATATCACCTCAAACCTGTTAGAACAGCTATCATCAAAAAGACAAGAGATTAAAAGTGTTGATGACGTGGAGGAAAGGAACCCTTGTGAGCTGTTGGTGGGAATGTAAATTGGTACATCTACTATGGAAAACAGTATGGAGGTTCCTCAAAAAATTAAAAATAGAATTACCATATGATCCAGTAATTTAGCAAAATATCCAAAGGAAATGAAAACAGGATCTCAAAAACATATCTACACCTCCATGTTCATTGCAGCATTATTCACAATGACCAAGATATGGAAACAACCATCAACAGATGAACAGATAAAGAAAATGTGAGATAAACAGACACACACACAATGAATATTATTCAGACGTGAGAAAGAAGGAAACTTTGTGTTTGTGACAACTTGGATGAATCTTGAGGGCATTATGCTAAGTGAAATAAGTCAGAGAAAGACAAATACTGTATGATTTCACTTAAACATGGAATCCTAAAAAGCCAGTAGAGTAGTGGCAACCAGGGGCTTCAGGGTGGGGGAAATGGGAAGATATAGGTCAAAGGGTACAAACTTCCCGCTGTAAGATTAACAATTTCTGGGGATCTAATGTACAGTATATAATAATGCGTATTTCATACTTTAAGGTGCTAAAAGAGTAGATCTTAAATGTCCTCACCACAAAACAGAAATGGTAATTATGTGATGGGATGGAGGTGTTAGCTAATGCTGCAGTTGTAATCATTTTGCAATATATAAATGTATCAAATCAACACATTGTAGACCTTAAACATACACAATTTCTATGTCAATTATAGCTCAATAAAGCTGGAAAATAAAAATAAAATAAAATAAAGCAAAGGCAACAAAGGCTTTTTGTTGTTCCATGTCCTTTGGTGCCAGAGGTGCTCTCCTACGGGGCCTTAGGCTCAAGAGAGAGCAGCCTGGCACATGCCCAGGGGCAGCCAGCTCTGCTCCTGAGCTGCTCCTTTAAAGAGCCAGTGGTGGAGAAGAAGGGCAAACACTCAGGCTCCTGATGCTGGGACCCTACCAGTCATCCTGCCGTCAGAAGGAATAGGAGAAAGGCAAAAATCGTGTGTCCTTCTTATTGAAAGAAGCAAACAAAAACTCGGTGGGCCCACCCAATACCCTCTGTAAATAATTCCTTACAGACATCCTAGCTTCCACCTAAACCAGCCCCCCGCAGAGCCCTGCCCTGTGGGATCTCCTACAGGCCCCCCTCCCAGGCCTGGTCCGCAGCATCCCCACCTCCCGCTCGGCGTGTGGTAGGGGTTCACTACAGAGATCAAATGCGGCCCTGTCTCATCCCTCTCAGGCCGCATCACATGTAATTTTTTTTTAGGCTATTTATAGATTGATTAATTAATAATAAAAATTCCATCATTTTGTAATTCTCAGCGATGGCTCGTACCTAATTTCCATCATAAATTGTTTCACTGGAGCTTTGGAAAAAGAGCCACGTGAAGAATAGGTTATTTATTTCTGAGAACAGTAGAAACTGTTCCTTCCTGCGGCTCCTAAAGGAGTCTTGATTGCTTGGCCAAGAGAAAGGTGTATTTAAATGACACAGGTGGGGAGCGCTGGGGCACCCTTGACATTTTGTCCGCGATGGTGAGCTGGCTGCCTTCTCAGGCAGGCACGGAAGGAGAATGATGCCGCCACAGAAACCCAACCCAAGGGCAGGAAAACGAAAGAGAATCCCATTTAGAATTACAAGGTCACCGACATCAACAAATAACTCTCAGCTGCCTCCCACTCTTTTCAAAGACTAATCTAGTTTTCTTAAGCTTTGATGAAAAAGTTGTCTTCCCAGAGGCCCTGCATGACTGATGGGTAAGCCTCATCCTCTCTACCAGCAGTGGAATAAAATCAGCTCTCCCCAGACAAAGGAGGACCTGGCAGTTTGGACAGGCTCTGGCTTGTACGGCCTCCCCTTGGAGGGGCTGAGGGTGGTTGGCCCTCCTAGGAGCTGTTCCACGAGCCGGCACAGTCTTGCATCTGGAAAGTGCTCAGAGTAGTTGCGGCATTGACCTCATTAGGTTCCCGTGTCTTCCTCTAAGATCACCAAAGACCATCCAATTCAAAGGCAAGCCTCAGGACTTCAAGCCTCACTACTCACAGTGTGGTCCTTGAACCTGCTACTTGCCTTGGGAGTTTGTCAGACATGCAGAATCTTAGGCCCTTCTCAGAGCTTGAGAGTCAGAATCTGCATTCTAAAAGGAGGCAAGGTGATCTGCATGTGCTCAATGTGTGAGAAGCACTAGTACTTTAGAAAGCCTGCCCTTGACCTCTGAGTCACAGGTCAATAGCTTTCACATTCCTTTACTGACTCAGAAGACATCTATGAAGCACTACATCCATTTGCTAGAGCTGCCACAACAAAACACCAAGACTGGGTGGCTTAAACAACAGAAATTTATTTCCTCACAGTCCTGGAGGCTGAAGTCTAAGATCATATGTCAGCAGGTTTGGTTTCTCCTTGGCTGGTTACAGATGGCTGTCTTCTTGCTGTGAGCTTACATGGTCTTTCCTCTGTGCACATGAGCCCCTGGTGTCTCTCTGTGTGTCCTAATTTCCTCCTCTCATAAGGACAATAGTCATATTGGATTAGGACCCACCCTAACGGCCTCATTAAAGGCCCTATCTCCAAATACAGTTGCATTCTGAAGTACTGGAGGGTTAAAGACTCGATGTATGAATGCTTGTTCAACTTTTAACAAGTATTACCATGTCTAGGCACTGTGCTAAGCCTGGGGTTACAACCATGAAGGAGACAGACTTGGTCCCTGTCCTCAAGCAGCTTATAATTCGTCACTGGTCACATCTCCACTCTCATCTTGGCTACTCTGACCGTAGGGTCCAACTGGCCTCTGGCCCACTGTTAGGTCTCACAGGTCTGAGAGGCCTACACTGTCAGCACTGACCACTCAGATAACCAAAAATTATCTATAGATGCTAAAATGTGTGGGCAAAGTATGTGGAGAAACAGGATATTTACAGAATCTAATTCTTTAGGTAATCCATCTTTGTTCTCTAGTTTCTTTGAATATTTTTCTTGTCTTTGGAATCCTGAATCTTCAATATGATTTGCCTGAAAGTGGAATTATTCTTGTTTTATTTTTCTTCAGGCACCATTGTGCTTCTTGAAACTGAGGACTCATGTTTTACCAATAATAACTTTCAAAGTTATTCACTCTTCTAATATTGCTTATCCTTTTATTCCATTTCCCCTGTGAGAACCCTTGGTAGACATAGTTTATATATTCTCATTCTATCATCCATGCTTCTTAACATCACTTACGTATTTTTCGATCTCTTTATCTCTCACTGTGCTGCATTCTTGGAAATCTCTTTGGATCTGTCTTCCTGTTGACTATTTCTCTATTCAACTATGTCTACTCTGCTGTTTAAACCATTCACTAATTTTTTTCCAATAATATTTTTCTAAAAGTTCTATGCCCCTTTCAAATCTGACAATTATTTCCTCATGTCATCTTGCTCTATAGCTTTAAATCCTTCTTTTACATATTTAATCACTTAGATATATTTATTTTATATTATCTTTCATATATTGCCATTCAATTATACAAAGCTCTTAGGGGTCTACCTTGATTTTTGTTGTCTCCACTGTACAAATCTTTTATGTCCCAGGTTGGGAATACATCTCGCTTTCAGAACATTTCTGCATTCTTTCCTGCAGAGCCCTGGCTCTTTGTATCCCCAATCTGGGGACAGTTTTTATTTTTTTAAAAAAATGTGGTTTGGCTATTGCCAAACCATATGGATAGTATAAACTCACTACCCAAAACTCAGATCAAGCACAGCACAGTGGTTATGAATTTGGGCGAGGAGAGGGAGGAGGATCTCTTTTTTCCCACCCAAAGACAGTCAAGCTTCCTGTTCTCTTCTGTGCCAGTGCACAGATTTTCCTAGTCTACCCTCTCACTAGGGTATAGCCATTTGAGCATGTGGGTTGAAGGAAGAGTTTAGTTCAGTTCCAGCTCTTTTTCATCAGCTCATGGCCTCATGTCCTATTGCCATGTGGGCATTAAAATCCAAGGTCCTGGGCTTCAGAGACTGACAGCCTTCTTTGTGCTCTCCCCTAACCCAGGAGTTTACCATTCTGATTTTCAGTTTCCTCTGTTTCTAGAACTATGGGATTTCCTCTTTCTCTCAAAGCTAACTAGTCATTCAAAAAGATCTTTGCTATTCTTTTTTTTTTAATTTTTAAAAAATTTTTGACTGCGTTGGGTCTTCATTGCCGTGTGTGGGCTTTCTCTAGTTGCAGCGAGCGGGGGCTACTCTTCATTGCGGAGCGCTGGCTTCTCTTGTGGAGCACGGGCTCTAGGCATGCAGGCTTCAGTAGTTGTGGCACATGGGCTCAGTAGTTGTGGCTCGCGGGCTCTAGAGCGCAGGCTCAGTAGTTGTGGTGCACGGGCTTAGTTGCTCCACGGCATGTGGAATCTTCCCGGACCAGGGCTCGAACCTGTGTCCCCTGCATTGGCAGGCGGATTCT
>NC_041226.1:9779859-9784042 GCF_002837175.3 Physeter macrocephalus | reverse complement strand
TTTTTTTTTTTTTTTTTTTTGTGGTATGCGGGCCTCCCTCTGTTGTGGCCTCTCCCGCTGCGGAGCACAGGCTCCGGACGCGCAGGCCCAGCGGCCATGGCCCACGGGCCCAGCGGCACGTGGGATCCTCCCAGACCGGGGCGCGAACCCGGTTCCCCTGCATCAGCAGGCGGACGCGCAACCACCGCGCCACCAGGGAAGCCCCCTTGCTATTCTTTGTCCAGAATTTCTGGGTATTTGAAGAAGGATTTGAGATTATCCAGTTCTACATATTTCCAGAACCGGCATGGTTAGTGAAACAGGCGTGTTCACTCCCTGCCTGGTCTTCCTCCAGTTCCATTCAGTTCCTAACTATAACAATCTGGCTTTTGCTCCCATCTCTCTAAAGCACTCCATTCTAATAACACAAAAAATGCACACACCAAAGTGATCGCTCAACCTCCAATGCCCCTATACCCTTCTTGTTTACTTAACTCTTAGTTATCCAGTAACCTGGAGGGCACATTTCATCTTCTCTAAGAAGACTTTTCTTTGAACCACTGTAGTCCCACAGATGCTGGTGCTTATTTCTATCTCTCTCACTACATTATAATGAAAGTATATTTTAGTGTCTCCCTCCGCATTTAAGATCCTTGAAGTCTGGGACCATGATTTACACGTTGTATCCCCAGAACCTCGTATCTGACACATAGAAGGTGCTTAATTAGTTAACTGAATAAATGAACAAAGACCAGTTCCATAATTATTGCCTTTAAAAGGTTTTTTAGCAGTCCCCCCAGACCTGGAAAACTTCCAGTTTCCTACAAAACATTTATGCAAGACAATCACCGGAGGAAGAAGAGGGAAGTATGTAAAGCTCAGAACCCTATACCCCAGGGATAGATGGCACACTGTGCTCCCTCGCCTCACAGGGGCAGCCTGAGATCTGAAAGATGTGAAATCCAATTAACTGAATGTTCATGTCTCTCCAATGACTTGCCATAAAATGTAGTACAAAGCTTCAGCCTGTCATTCAAGGTCATCCACGATCTAACACCTCGGTGGCTTTTCCAGTGTTTTCTGCTCCATAAACCTTCACTTATTTCCCCCAAATCATTATGCATCTCATATTATCACCCCTTGACCCAAACCCCTTAGTCATGCTATGTACAAGAGCTCAAAAAGATACAATTTTGTTGCAAGCACACTGTTTATCTTTGTTTTTCACTACTGGCTTACTTTATGCCTTTTAGATATATATCAAAGGAAACAGAATATATTTAATTGTGTTACTCTTGGCTGTAATAAAACCCTCTGCTCCTTTTGCTACCCTACCATAAATTTCATATTAGAGTCTGTGACCGACCCTCCCACACTGCACTCCTACAGATCAGTTCCAAATGAGAAAGAGCAGGGAGGGAAAAGAGGCTGATGTTTCAGGTCTACTGTGGCTCCAAATTGCAGAGTCATCTCTGTCTCTCTCCACCACCCCTAAGAACAAGGGCATTGATTGGTGAGCTCCCTGATTTGCCGCACCCTGGAAGAACTCTGTTCTTAAGATGTCACTTTTCCCGGTGAAATCTGCTTTCCTGTTGAAAAGGATTCAGATGACCGGATTACTCCAGAATTGTATGTAATTATTTTTGTGGTCAACTGAGACAACATCGCATAGGAAATTAGAACAGATGTTGCCCAAAAAGGAATTCAGTTTGGCAGATGGAGAAACATGGTGGGGAGAGAACTTCCTCTGACACCCTGGCTAAGAAACTGCACAAAGCTGGTCTGCACAAAGCTTAGACTGAGAGAACGTCCCAGCAGGAAGGAGCATTCGTGCTTCACTGGCCCCACCTTCTCCTGGAACAGATGAGGAGACTGAGGCCACAGAGAAAGTAGGGTCAGAAACCTCATCTACTTCTTTCATTCTAGGATTTATTTTTCTGGAAAATGCAGGAGGAACTGATAGCCCAAATAATTGTTTTCTTTGGATTTTCCTATATGAAGAGTCATAATGAAGCAGTTTCAAATATTTTTAGGTTAGTGAGAAGCCAGTGACTCCATGAGTGATTGACATCCCAGAGTAGCTTCTGTCCTCAAGTGTGGCTTCTGCTCACTACACAGTTATGTGAATGTGGAGTGCTGAGTACTGAGCTCCGAGCACTGAGCTCTAGGCACCAAGCACTGAGCTCTGAGTTCTGAGCACTGAGCTCCTAGCACTGAGGACTGAGAACCAAGCACCAAGCACTGAGTTCTGAGCACAGAGGACTGAGAACCAAGCACCAAGCACTGAGCTCTGAGCACTGAGTTCTGAGCATTGAGAACCAAGCACCAAACTGAGCTCTGAGCACTGAGGACTGAGCAAGCCCTCCTAAGCTCTCAAGCTCATTAGCCTTCCTGTGAAAGGAAAGCAATCATTCGGTGGATGATTCCAGCTCTAAAGGAACATGCTCCAATGCTGGGAAAGCATATGGATTTCCTCTATATTCAAAAAATATTCTGAATATCTTTTTTACTCTCTATCACCAAATGGCAACAGTATACTGAATTTATTTCAGGCCCCGGCACATTCCAAAAAGAGCTCTGTTTCTCAAGGTCTCCCCCACTTTGCCCTCTCAGAGGACAGAGCAGGCATGGGTGACAGCCTTCTGCAAGAACTTGCCTTCCCTCTCCTCCTGCGTCTCTTTCTCCACCTACTGCCTCTCCTTCTCCATGAGGTCTTCCCTTCTGGTCCCGATGCCATTACTCCTTCCTTCCTCTGGTTTCCCAAAGCACTTTCTAAAACCTCTATCATAACACAGCAGTTGTGTGTTCAAGAATTGGTGTCTTTGTCCACTCCCCAACGAGACTCTGAGATCCAGGCGGGAGGGACTGAGTCACTGACTGTTATATCCCACAGAGCCCAGCACATCACAGAGTGCCTTCAAGATACTCAATAATAAAAGAGGCGTAGGTGAACACACGAGTCATCGTCGTTATCCTACCCTCCTCTTTCTCCTCATCCCCACACCTTCCTCCCTAGACTCTGAAAGCAGGAGTTTAAGGACTGTAAAGAGCACACAGCACTCCTGCAGGTGACCTGAGCCTGCGTTTCAAGTACTCATTTCCTTTCCAACCTTGGCTGTGACCCTGACCCACTGGAGATTTTTTAAATGATTTGCACAGATAGTTAACGATACTGTATTGCATACTTGAAATCTGCTAAGAGAGTAAATCTTAATTGTTCTCACAAAAAAAAAGGTAAATATGTGAGGCGATGGATGTGTTAATTAACACTTGATTATGGCGAACATTACAGTGTATATGTATATCAATACATCACATTGCACACCTTAAATATATACAATTTTTACTGTCAATTTTTCCTCAAATAAAACTGGGGAAAAAAGAGAAATCACCTGTACAGTTGATGAGAAAAATAATCATCCTCATGCTCTATTCTGTTCTGAATGTTTCTGGACTTACAGATACAGGTTTGGACCCTTCATAAAGCTCTTTGAAATTCAAATCTAGGGCCTCTGGAAGGTTCTTAGAAAGCAAACTCTGGGGTGAGCAGTCTCTCACAGCAGAGGGGAGCAACTGTTTTGCATAAGGGCCAATTTAGGGAAAACAAACATATTTAAGGGCTGCATTTTTCTCCCTTGGTGGGAAGTGCATAGTTGTACAACTTAGATTTATCTCCTTTATTAATTAGAAGAATGTCTAGGAAGTAATTGCCACTGTTTTTCTGCCACAGCCAGAAAAAAAAAATGGTAATAACTGGGCTGATTTTAGGAATGACGCCATAGACGAAGCTTTCTAATTTTCCTTCCAGCCCCTGGTTGTACGCTGCTCAGCCCTGCTGCAGACAGGCTTCTAAATTCCAGCAAGCTACATTCTGCATGGAAAATGGTTCCTTCTCATGCTGTCTGTTCCAGCTGTTACTTACTCTTTAGATACTAGTAGTTAGGGACTCCAGAATTCTGCTAAGAGCAAAATCCTACAGTCATTTGGCAAGTGTTAAAGAGCACAATGAATCAGAAACCTTTTGTTAGAGGCGATGTTCAGAGAGGTTGGTACACCCATTTCACCTGATGTTCTAATCCTTTATCACCAATTTATCCCAGAGCTCAAGGCCCCAGGGTTCACATCCTGCCAGGGCTATGCCTCCTTTATAAGTATGCTCCACTGAGAGAAGGGGGGAGGGGAGGAGAGGGGGAGGGGGAAGGGA
>NC_041226.1:9756749-9779352 GCF_002837175.3 Physeter macrocephalus | reverse complement strand
GATGGAAAGGGGGAGGAGGGAAGAGGCCACATTTGTGGTGCTTAACTTGACTGTTAGTTCTGGTGATAATCAAGGCATAAACATTCCAAACAACCAACTCAGTGTTCATCTCTACCTCATGTGCATACACACTCACAAGCCTAGTGTCTTAACTGGAAGACAGTTACAACAAGGGAACTTTCAAAAGGTCTCTGCTCTTATTTGCACTTCTGGAGCCTTTCTTTCTACATAGGTATTGTTGAGAAGCAAATCATTTGTCAGGTGAGCCCTTTAAGTTAGGCAATGGTTACCTAATGCACACATTACACAAGGACAGACCCCGTGCTGCTGTCCGAGCTCTGGAACTGAGAAAGGCTTGGTGCTGAAGAGGTGATGCAGAGGAAAAAGAAGGAAGGAGGTTGTGCCCATTCGAGAGGGACAGCCTCTGATCAAAGCCTCATCCGGCTGTTGAGCTGGGACTGTGGGATGCTGCGTGCTTCTCACTTAGTGCCCGGTGCTCCTCTCTGAGTACTACTGGGCAGCGTTAAGTACTGGGTTCATCCTGTACTGCTGCCCTCACCTAACGGGCATACTCATTGCCTGAGAGGATGTGCACCGAATACAACCATACAATCCGACATTCTCCTTCTCTCTCCCTGCTGTTTCCCTTAGATCAGGGCTGTCAGAAGCCTTCTGCTTCTGCCTCTGGCTCTGCCCCCAGAGACTTCCTGTGAGCAGCAGGAAACCTAGAAGACAGCAGAACCGAACTGGCCCCTCCCCAGGGATCAAAGCTAACTGGTGTCTCCTGCTCCCCAGAGAAACCTGTCAGGCCCTGGAAGTGAGTTTAAAGACCAAAGGAGACTCGCTCTGTGAGGGCTTTGCCCTTGGTTCTTAGCCCTCCTGTCCTCTGCTTGTGGTAAGGACTCAGTAAATATTTCAGCTCAAGGTGCTGATACAGGAGCAGACCCCATGCTCCATATGTGGTCAGAACCAGAAGATTCTTGACAGAGAAAATAAATCAGGTTGTTCCTATAGCTCGCCCTTGATTAGCCGCAAATGTGACAGATTATTTCATGAGTCAGACTCAGGTAAGGGTGAGAGCACTTGAGTTTGGATCTGAAGTGTCCTCATAAACAAGGGGAGATTGACATTGTCTGCCCACTCTGAAGTGTCCCCTGAAGTGTGAGCTGTCATTGAATCAGTCACAGATGATTTGAGTTACACTTAGCAAAAGGCTGCAAGAAAATCGTGAGTCAAGAGTTCAGCAAAGGAATTACAAAAAAGACTAAGGCTGTCAGTAAAATCATATCCTGAGATTCAAGGTGATAAAGGGAAAGGGGAGGAATCTGCAGACGTGTTGTTGACAAGCACAGTTACGTGAGCGGGAATATCCCCTCTGCACCGGGAGGTCTAATGGAAGAATGGGGACCATGAAGGAGGTCCCCCACCTTCACCCCAGGGGGTAGCTACTCTCATGAAGATGGGAACTGTCTGCCCTGTGTATTTGCATCTCCACCTGCAGCCGGCCCAGTGCCCACACGCAGTGCCCTCCATCCATGGCACTGAATTGAGACCCACACTGGGTGACTCCAAGGGACATGCAACCTTGGACCTCAGTCCAAGCAGCCGATGCCTTTTTACTTTAATCCACTGTGTCCTTAGTGTTGTGCTTTGGTGCCCTAAAGAAAGAATAATTATGAGATTTGAGCCCAGCTTCTAGTTTAATTGAGAAGACAAGGTTAGTCGGTGAGATGTCAGAGAATGATATTTGGCAATGTTTAATTAATTGCTAAATTGTGTGGCACAGAGTTGATTGGCGAGGGAATCAGAAGATGGAGGTGAAAAATGAGAAACTCTGCTGGCTCCCACCTTACAGCTTTCACCTCTGCGGTTCCCTCCGCCTGGACCACTCTTCCACCTCTTCACCTAGTTAACTCCTATTCCTCCTCAGAGGTAGCCTTTTTTTTTTTTTTTTTTTTGGCCAACCAGGGATCGAACCTATGCCCCCTGCAGTGGAAGCACAGAGTCTTAACCACTGGACTGCCAGGGAAGTCCCAGGCGTAGCCTTAAACGTCCACCTCCTCAAAGGAACCTTCTCTGATCCTTCATAGAGTTTTTGGCATGATTTTTGGTACTGACTTTCTTCATGTTTTGTTTACTGTCTCTCTCCTCCTGCTGGACTGTAAACTTCCTGAAAGCAGGATATGTCTGTTTTGTTCATGGCTGAAATTTAGACCCTGAGCACAGGGTAGTAGATACTCAAATGAGATCTGTTTCTTTTTTCTTGTTGTTCATTTCTTTTTTTAAATTAATTTTTATTGGAGTATAGTTGCTTTAGAATGTTGTGTTAGTAATGAGATCTGTTTCTGAGTGAAGGCAACCACGCTTGAGCTGGGCTCTGAAGAAAGTGCAGTAGGATTTGAACAGCAGAGGCAAGAAAAGGCAGAATCCCCCAGAGGAGATTTCCACATGGGCAGAAACCTCAGTGTTGGCATAAACGGGACACGTGGGAGTGGTGAGACCCGCCTGGCAGAGTAGAAGGGAGAATGGGGACCAGATCTGGAAGGACCTTAGAGACGGGCCAACATGTGACTATTGATGGAGGAGAAGAAATAGAGAGCCACTGAAGGTTTTAATAAAAAGAATCTCCTAGGGAAAGTGATATTGAAAGATTAATTTTGCATCTTGCTTGAAGGAGAAAGTATCTGGAAGCAGAGAAGCCAGGTGTTGGGGGCCTGGCCTGAGACAGGGAAGAAGCCTTGCACTTTGTAAAGGCCTCTGCTTCAGGCACTCTGCTCAGGCAGGAAGTAGGCTGCATCACCAAGGAAAATGAGCAGAACTTGAGACTTGGAAATAACAGATGAAGGGGCAGGAAGAATGAAGGGCTCCCAAGTCTAGAGGCTGAGTAAATAGGGACGGAGAAAACAATAACTAAGCAGGAGGAGCTGGACGGAACTGGGGAGAAGGTAAAGAGTTCAGTGTTGACAAACTAGCGACAAAGGTCACGGGGTATGTATCAGTTATCTATTGCTATGTAACAAATTACACCAAAACTCAGTGGCTTCAACGACATGCATTCATTATCTCGCAATTTCTGTGGGTCAGGAATGGGGCACAGCTGAGTTCTTCTCCTGGTGGGGCCTTCCACAAAGCTGTGCTGGAGGAGTCAGCTGACTCGGGTGTTCATCTGAAGGCTTGGGGTCGGAGGGCACTCCCAAGCTCACTCGTGTGGCCACATCAGGATTCAGTTCCTCTGGGCTGTTGTGTTGAAGCCCCAGGTCCTTGCTGGCTGTTGGCCAGAGGCCGCTCTCAGTCCCTCGCCACGTGGGCCTCTCCAACACGGCATCTTCACCAAAGTGTATAAGCCAAGAAGGCAAGAGGGAGAGTCTGCTAATAAGGTGGAGGTCACACTATTTTGTAACCTAGTCACGGAAGTGACGCCCCTCAACGCTGCTATATTATATCCGTTAGAAGCAAGTTACTCAAGGGGAGTACAATCATACAAGGTTGTGAGTACCAGGAGGCATGGATCTTAGAGGAATGTGGAACTGAAGTTTGGAAGCAAGGGAGGCATCATGTAAATGTAGAGGAGGGTTAAGATGATCAAAGGAAAGAGTATTTCATATATATGTGTGTTTGTGTGTGTAGTGTGTGTGTGTGTGTATATATATATATATACTATATGTGTATATATATATATATCTATGGTGTGTGTGTATATATATATAGTGTATTATATATATACTATATGTGTATATATATATATATGGTGTGTGTGTATATATATATATAGTGTATATAGATATATATTGCCTGGAGGATCATTCACATTTAGAAATGAGAACAGAGGGACTTCCCTGGTGTCCGGTGGTTAAGACTCTGCGCTTCCACTGCAGGGAGTGCAAGTTCAATCCCTCGCTGGGGAACTAAGATTCCACGGTGGCAAAAAAAAAAAAAAAAAAAAAAGTGAATAAAATTCTATAAATACTAAAAAAAATAATAAAACAAAAGCATTTTTAAAAAGATGAGAACAGGAATGAAGATAAAGACCACCCATTTTGTAGAAGGTGGAGATGCTCGCCAACAGGGAAGACCAGATCAACAGGCTTATTAGAAGGATGAACTAAGGTATCTACCATGATTATTTTTGTAATCTGGTCAGTTAATAAACAGTGATTGCTTTCAAATTGAAAATAAATAAATTAATTAAATAAAATTTAAAAAAAGATGAGAACAGAGAGGTAGAGAAACCTACAAAATGGAAGAAAGGAAAATTGAGAGGATAATTTCACCAAATCCAAGATTATCACTTTCTTCAAAAGCTAGGAGGAAAGTCATCTCCTCCAGGAAGCCCTCTTAGACTGATTTGGTTCTACCTGATCCTCCTCTAGATTCTGGCTCATCACAGAGTCTCTAAGAAGCTTACAAGTTAGGGAGTTAAGACAAATTCATAAAGAAGTTTTTATAAGATAAAAAGCAATAGTAGTGGGAGAGTGGTACACACAAGAGAAGAGAGTCACAGAAGAGCATAGTGGGAGAACCTGCTTCTGCTGGGGAAATAAACTTGTGTATGTATCAAGCCAGTCTGTGGTTTTTGGTTTTGTTTTTTTAATTCTTATTAATGTGCACCTTTAGGGCCTGGGTCGCAGGACATTTTGTGTGCCTCTGGGTTGCCTTTCCAGCTGGGTCATGTAGCTTAATGAAGGGAGAGCCCACATTTTCGAGACCTTTTCTGCACTCCTTGGGGCCCAGATGATGTCCTGCATTGGTCAGTTCTCTGGAACTGCCTGCTGAAGACAAAATTTCCTCTTGTGCCGTCTAACTAGCAGAAACACAGGACACAGCAGACTGCCTGAGAATAACTGAAGCATTTGAAATACACTTTCAGCATTTTCGAGTCATTGGGTTCTTAGCAGACAAAGGCCTTTATTGGAAGAAATGATTTATTTCCCCTAGCAGGCCAAGTGATGCTTTTGGTTAATCATTTCTTTACTTGGTTTTTAGATTACATTTCACAAAATCACCTCAGGGGCAAATCTCTCCAAATGAAACTGCTAATAAAACTAGATAAAACCGTGGCAGGTTTTCAAACTACCCCTGAAGGTCAACCACATTACAAGCCCAAGCTCTAACTCCATTTGTAAATCTCCTGCAACAGTTCTAGGGGGTACACACTACCCACCTGTTCTTCCTGCCTTTCTCTGGCTCGGCCCCCCGTGCTACTTTGAAGAGAACAGTTCCTGGAAATAAACATAAGAAGGAAAAAACCTGGACAAAAGGAAAACAGGCATCCAGGGTCAAATTTCCTCTGAGAAAAGGGTTCCTGCTGACCCAGGGCAGAATTGAGGCAAGTGTCACTCAAGGTTCCACGGCAGAGGAAGGAGGGAGTGAGCAATTTGCTCTCAGCCCCAGGCAAGGCTGAGCAGACAGCAGTGTGACTGTCCCCAGCGAAGGCAGCCTCTGAGCTGACCAGTCTAATGATCTGCTCCCTCCTGGTGGCCTGGAGGGATACTAATAAGAATTGGCAAGTTGCCAGCATCCCATTTATCAATTCATTGATAATTCCTCTGGGCTGCCAGTGCATCGATTTGACTCCAAATAGATCACAAAAATCAGCACTGAGATTTCTTTACCCTTTCTAACATTTCATGAGGGAAGAGTAGAAATTCACTCTCGACGGTCTGGGGACTGACTCTGGCGACCAGTGGTTAGTTTTCTCTTTTCTCCTAATACACAGGGGCCTGGTCCACTCCAACCTGCCTCCCAGAGGTGAGCTGCTGCACTGGCTGGCTCTGCCCCCTGCTTACCTAGGGCCTCGAGTCTCAAAGTGTGGTCCCTAGACCAGCAACATCAGAATGACCTGAAGCTTATTAAAAATGCAAATTCTCAGGTCCCACCCCACACCTGTAGAATCAGGTCCTGTATTTTAACAAGACTCCCCAGATGATTCATATGCACCTTAAAAAGCACTGCTTTAAACCAGTAGTTTCATTCATGAGAATTTATTCTGAGGAAATCATGAGATGCACGCATACCTGTGCTCACTGCAGCGTTGCTTATAAAGACAAAAACTGGAAACCCTCCAAATGTATCGAAGCAATATTTATTGAGGGCCTACTATGTGACACTGAGGAAATAGGAGTGACAAAACAAAGTCTTAAAAGTACAGTTTTTTTTTTTTTTTTTTTCAGATGAAACAATACATAGCCATTTAAAAAGGACCCTTTTAGAAAACAACCCTACTATTAGAGCCCTGTTTCCTGCCTTCCAGCTTGGCTCAATTATTGTCATTCTCTCCAGACAAACAGCTCATGAAGGCTGCTAGGTTGGGGACATTTCCCTTTACTAAACAAATAAGCAAACACAGAAGGGTCTCAACTGCTGGGGCACGTTGGAATTGCATGTGAAATGAATCAAGAGCCACTTCCAGGGCTTATGATGTAGGAACATGATTGTTTGCTTTCACTTTTCCCCCGATTTTCCCATCCCCCAGGACATAACCCAGTCAATCTCAGCTGCACGTGGCCCCTCTACCTTATAGCCACAATGCTCAGCAGATTTATGTCACCATATCCATTTTTTTTTTCTAGGAAGACAACTCAGATAAGCATGTTCAGTTTAAGCAAACATAACTTGATTCAACTACAGCCACGAGAAGGGTAATAAACCCTGAAGAGGGGATCTTCCAGAGAATATAGCAATATTACCTTGCCAGCCCAGGGCTGTGGTTTATGGCTACTCTCAACAGTTGCCCGTAAATCCCTGCTTTGCTTAGTATTATCCAAACACAGCAAAGTCTCTCAAGCAACGCTTCTTATAATAAGGTAAATTGTCAGTGGCTGCCTTTAAAACAAACAAACAAACAAAAAACTCCTGACAGTACAGTCCCCAGCCAGAGGAAAGGCCCTTTGTCTGTATCATAGCCACAGCCCAGGTAGTTCTACCTGCAGGGCTCACACCTGGAGGGGCCCCTGGAGTTGGGGCCCTGCCTTGCTTCTCAGGGAACATGGCTGCTGAAAATATTAGCCCAGCTGAATTTCATCTTGTTGGTTTCTTATCTAACTCCCTTCCTTGATCACTCAAAGCTGTTTGGCCTGCTAGAGTACTTCCCACCTCTTTATTTTTTCTTCATTACCCCCATCCTTATTGATTAATGTCGCTCATTGATTAATTCAACAACAAAGCCCCTTCCTGTGTTGGGTGTCCACAACCTCAAATGAGCCAAGGAGCTCACTTCCCATGTGCAGAGAAAGAGACGTGAATAGAGCCAGACTTCCTAGGTGTCCACGATGCCACCAGTATGGGGAAACCACATTTATTCTGTAATATTTAAATTAAAATGTCCTTTCCCAGCTGGGCCCCCTCCCATCCTCAAAGCTCTGTTTTGTCATCTACTACTACTACTACTACTGCTACTACTACTACTACTACTACTAGCTACTCTTCCTTGACTCTGAGTTTCTACACCTGCTGAATTCTCTCCCTTCATGCTCCACCTGGTCCTGCTCCTCCTGTGTGAGCTGGCCGTAGTCTGTCTGCATCCTGTGACCCACTCGGAACGCCACCCTGCCTATGTCACTCCCCAGAGGACCTCCACCTGGCTCCCCCTCTCTCTCTGGCAGAAAAACTTGATTTTTTTCCCACTTGATCATGAAGAGTTCTTTCCCAGCCTGTCTCTCCAGATCTTCCATTATAAATCTGAAAGCTCATTCGGTTGACTAATAACCAAGAGCCGTCCAGTGGAGTAGGTCCAGTGGCTAGACGTCCAGAAAAAAGCCCAGAGGAGAAAGTCAAGCTTTCAGTTAAGAGAAGAAAGGAGAAAAAAATTCATTTATATATATGATCATCTCACTAAATGCAGTAATAGCATTTGACAAACTCCAACACCCTTTCATGATAAAAATACTCATCAAATTAGGAACAGGAGGGAACTTCCTCAACCTGATAAAGAGCATCTACAAAAAACCCACAGTTAACATCGTACTTAATGGTGAAAGACTGGATAATTTCCACCTAAGATCAAGAACAAGACAAAGATATCCATTTCTGTCTCTCACCATTTTTATTCAAAACTGTATGGATGATTCTACCCAGGGCAATTAGGGAAGAAAGAGAAATAAAAGGATCCAGGCCAGAACGAAAGAATCAAACCATTTAATTAGTGGTTGCTTAGGGTTGGGGAATGGGGGTAGGAGGGTGATAGCCAAAGGTTTCTTTTTGAAGTAAAGGTTGCATATATTTGTGAGTATACTAAAAACCATTGGTTTATATAGCTATTTTTAAAAAGTAGCCAGTGAAATAACAGAACTAGAAGAAAGGATAAAGGTGAAAAATTCACAGAGAGGGTAATTAACAACATTAACTCACCAGAGTTAAAGTTAAGGAAAAAAAGTTCACTGGATGTAGTGATTATCAAGACAATTGAAGACCTGGTCTCCGAGAAAAACTGCCCTTCCATTTTGCCAAAGCCGGCTGCACACCCTATGCTCTCAATCACTTTCCTTTCTCTTTTTCCTCGATCTTCTTCCAGAAATATTTCCTCTATCTCTTACATTTTAAAAAATATGTATTTATTTATGTATTTATTTTTTGGCTGCCTTGAGTCTTAGCTGCTGCGCACAGCCTTTCTCTAGTTGCAGCACGTGGGCTTCTCATCGCGGTGGCTTCTCTTGTTGTGGAGCACGGGTTCTAGGCACACAGACTTCAGTAATTGTGGCTCACAGGCTCTAGAGCACAGGCTCAGTAGTTGTGTTGCGTGGGCTTAGTTGCTCCGCAGCATGTGGGATCTTCCCAGACCAGGGCTCGAACCCGTGTCCCCTGCATTGGCAGGCAGATTCTTAACCACTGCACCACCAGGGAAGCCCCTATCTCTTACATTTTTAATCACATCATTCATACCTTTAATTATTTCACCCAACAAATATTATAGCATCTCCATGTGCTGGGCACTCCTCTGGGCATCAGTAGGCCTCTGCCTGCACCTCATTGATAAGGACTATGTCTTGATAAGGACTATGTCATGTGGTCATTACTAGCTGCAAGCAAGGCTGGGAAATCAAATTTTTTCATTTTCTAGCTTCCTTGGTAGAAGAAAGACAGAAGAGAAAATAGCTCAAATTAGAACTGAATGAATCAACCTATATCTTCTTCCATACATTTACAAATAAAATTTTGAATCAAATTTGAACACAGGCCTGACAGCAAGAATTGTTTTCACGGCTACTGGAGAGCCCAGATACCCTCCAGTGGTTCTCTACCATTTGCTTAATTGCTCAGATGAAAAACTTTGGAGTCACATTTGATTTCTGTCTTTTAATCATACCCTGCATCCAATTCATGAGTTGGTCCTGTGAAGCAAGATCTTCAAAATATCTCTCTTCATCTCCACTGCAAGCATCCCTAGTCCAAGCATCCTTCACCTCTCATCTGACCTATTACAACTGCTTCTTAATTGGGCTCCCCACTGTCACTCCTGCCTCCCACTGTCTAGTCTTCACAGCACAGCCTGACTGATCCTCTCAAAACACAGATCTGATTATGCCACTCCCTTGTTGGACAGGCTCAAACAGCTCTTCATATTGCACTTAAAATTAAATCTAGTGAAGAAAGGATAATCTTTCCAATAAATGGTGCTGGGTCAAATGGCTGTCCAAATGTATAAAATTGCAGCCGGATCCCTACCTCACTCCATACAAGGAAAAGAAGTCTAGACAGACTGTATACCTAAACACGAAAGATAAAATAATAAAGTTGTAAGACAAAAACATAGGAGAAGATCTTCCTTAGCTTTGAATAGGAAAAGATTTCTTAAAAAGAACACTAAAATCACTAACAATAAAAGAGCTACATTAAAATTAAGAACTTTCCCCCAAGAAGACACAAATAAGAGGATGAAAGGGCAAACCACAGAGTGAGGGAAGATATTTACAATATAAATATCCAATCAAGGACCTGTGTCCAGAATATACAAAGAACTCCACAAACTTTTTCTTAAGACATTCAATTAACAGAAAAAAAAATGGGCAAAAGATTTGAACAGGTATCTCACAGAAGAAGATATCCAAATGTCTCACAAACATATGAAAATGTAACTTCATGAGTTACTAGGAAAAAGCAAAATAAAATTACAGTGGCATACCATTACAGACACACCAGAATGGCTAAAACAGAAAAGACAAACCATCTCAATTGTTGGCAAGAGTATGAAGCAACTGGAACTCTCATAAAAGGCTAGTGGGAGTGAAACGTGATACAAGCACTGTGAAAAACTGACAATATTTACTGAAGCCAAATATATACATATATATATCTCTCCCATAAGCCAGTAATTCCACCCTTAGATTTATACCCAACAGAAACACATACAGATATACTGAAAGACTCATACATGAATAATTATAGCAGCTGAATCTATTATAGCCGAAGCTGGAAACAACCCACATAAATAAACTGTGGAATATTCATACAATGGAATACAGTAAGTCCCCTACATACGAGCAAGTTCTGTTCCGAGACCGCATTCGTAAGTCCAGTTAGTTCATAAGTCCAACAAAGTTAGCCTAGGTACCAAACTAACACAACCGGCTATATAGCACTGTGCTGTAATAGGTTTTATAATACTTTTGACACAAATAATACATTAAAAAAAAAACACAAAAAATAGAGAAAACATTTTTAATCTTACAGCACAGTACCTTGAAAAGTACAGTAGTACAGTACAACAGCTGGCATACAGGGGCTGGCATCGAGTGAACAGGCAAGAAATAAAGATACTGTACTACTGTATTCTACTCAGTACTGCACAGTAAAGTACACAAAAGCACAACCACTTGTAGAGGATGCACGGACAATATACGCCAGACACATGAACCAACTTAGGTGACTGGACATGTGAACACATGTTCCCATCTTTAGTTCTCAACTTGAAGGTTCGTATGTAGGGGATTTACTGTATTATACAGCAACCAGAGTGAACAAGCAATTATAACACACAACAACATGGAAGAGTCTCACAAGCATAATGTTGGATGAATGAAACCAGACATAAAAGACTACATACTGTACGCTTTCATTTATAGGAAATTCAAAATCATTCTATAGTTCTAGAAGTCAGATAGCAGGTCTCTGTTGGGAGGGGAGAGTGACTGTGGGGGGTTCTAGGGTGGGGTGGGGTAAAATTCTAGTTCTCAACCTGAGTGCAGGTTACACAGGGATCTTCAAATTTTTATATGTTTCTGTGTGTTCACTATACTTCAGTAAAAAGATTTTCTTTTTAAAAATCCCATATGCTAAAAAAATTCAAATGTAGACATTAAAATGAAAGAGGATAAAATCCAAGTCCATAAGTGGCCTCCAAGCCTTGCATCATCTGGCCTGGCTCTTTGACTTTCACCTCCTGCAGTTCCCGCCTTGCTTACTAAGCATGGCCACTACTTCTTGTTGCTCAGACACCTCGGGGCCTCTGCACTTGCTCCTCTCTCTGTATGGCATGTTTCTCCTCCAGGTAACTGAGGCTAACTCCCTGATTTATTCAGAATTCTACCCACATGCCCACATTCTTCCTGACCACTCATCTAAAACAGCACACACAGACTCTGTGGTTACCTGCTTTATCTTTCTTCCTAAGATGTATCACCACCATATTATTTGTTTCCTGCCCCCACTGTGATATGAGCTCCCTGAGGGCGAGAACTTCTTCCATTTTACTCATTGTGGTATTGCCAGGGCCTAGAACAGGGATTTGTTGAGTAAATTAATGAATAAAACTCAGGGGCAAGGATAGCTCTTTATTCAACTTTGTCTTCCCTGTGCCCAGAGCATAGATTGGTCCATTATAGATGCTCAACAGATGTGTAATTGCTTTGGTGTTGAAATTACATTGCCAATAAACCCTTCTGTGGAAGAGGACAAGGTCTTTTGTGAGCAGTATATGTATGCTACCATTTCCACGCTGGCTCTGAAAAAAAGGCAAGGTTCTTAAGATTTGCAGTAAGGCCACAGATCCTGTTCTCACTTAAAAGACATAAAACCGACTATAAGAAGGCAGATCAATGCAATGATTCAATATTGCTAAAACCTAAGGGAGTAAGAAAACAATCCTTCTGCTTTGTTGAAATATTCCTGCAGAGATGAATCTTGAGTGACAGGCAGTGAGAACACACTGGAATACCTATTTGCGAGATAACAAAGGTTCCCTCCCTGTGGTGCAATATTAACTCTCCACGTCCTTAGAATGACAGAAAGCCAGTTTCTCCCCAACACCCTGCTGACTCACCCAACTTTCTTTGTGTGCCATCACTGGTATAAATAAGACTTTGTGGGGCTGTGGAAAGATGGGTACAGCAGTGACTAGGCAAAACCCAGCGCTTCCAAGTCTTATGGCTGCAAGGGCCCTGAAGTGAGCACAGCAATCAAATGCAAGCGTAGGTTGTCCACTGCCCATGCACCACGGGCGCTCCAGCAAGCAGATGCTGGAGATGGAGCCTGGCCCCTCACAGTCCTCAAGTCGCCCAGCAGGGCAGCCCTTGGCCACAGGAAAACCAGAGCAGGCCTGCACCTCTGCCTCTTCCTCCTGGGCAGCTTCGGGAAGACGCAAAGGAGCCCCCTGCCCTCACCCCTCCCCTCCCCCAGCAGTGCCCCTCTCTCTCAGGGCGTCAGTGCCGCCCCACACCCACCCTTCTAGAAGTTGCTCTCCGGAAAGGATCCCAGACTCATTCACACTGAGGTGGACAGACTGATAACAGCTTAAAGGGCTTCTTCAATTAAAGGTACATTGGTGCAGATTTCTTTGGGGACCCAGTTGAACTCATCCTTTACTCTCTTAAAATCATCTCTCTACCACGTTGATCTACTTTCATTGTAATCCTCTCCTGCTTCTTCAGACTCAAACCTTTGATGCTTCTCACTCCTTTAACCTAGGACACAGAATACCCCTACTCATTTCGGTACACATTAGGGAAATCCAGTGCCAGGCATCCGTTCTTCACCAGCCATTGGTGTTCCCCCTCTGCCCCACACCAGGAAGCCCTGTGACTGAGAGGAGGGCACGCTGAAGGCCCTCAGTGCCCTGCCCTTCTTCCCTTTAAGCAACTGCAGTGTCCGTGTCTTCTGCAAGCTGTGACAGGAACAATTCTTTACTACTGCCCTCATTTCAGAACTTTCTCAAACGGATTCTCATAGCTAAGTAGAGTTAAATCCATATTTTCACCCTGGCATTCAAGACAACCCCCCATAATTTGGATGACCTATCTTACTTTCTCCCCATCAATCCTAAAAGTGAAAGGCTTAGAGGGAGGAAAAGGGGACTGAAAAATTCAGAAGAATAACATTTTTAAACATTTCTATTTTTCTTGAATTTTTAACCTTGAAAAAATATGTGTGGACTTTTTTTTTTTTTTTTTTTTTTTTGCGGTACGTGGGCCTCTCACTGTTGTGGCCTCTCCCGTTGCAGAGCACAGGCTCCGGACGCGCAGGCTCAGCGGCCATGGCTCACCGGCCCAGCCGCTCCGCGGCATGTGGGATCTTCCCAGACCGGGGCACGAACCCACGTCCCCTGCATCGGCAGGCGGACTCTCAACCACTGCGCCACCAGGGAAGCCCTGTGTGGACTTTTTAAAAAATTGTTTGTTTGTTTGTTTCGTCCCCCCAAAAAACACATCTTAGAACTGATAAAATACAGTAAGTGAGGAGATTGAAGCAGTATAGTAGGGAGAAGGAAGCACAAAGGATAATTTCAGAGACACAAGCTTGATTGGCCTTAAGACAAGGAGGATTTGCTCTGATGTTACAGGCATGAGCAAGGCAGACATTTGGGGGTCAGGTGCCCTCATATCCAGCATCCTGCCCTTGGACATTTAGAGCCAAGGAGACTGGCACTTCTGCTCTGCTTGGGCTGTGCAGCTTGACCTGCCTCTGCCCCCAGAGTCAGACTATAGCAAGCTTCTCATGAACCCCTAAAGAGGGAGAGGTGGGAAGCTCAGAAGCATCACCTGCTGTCTTCTCCAGAGCAGACAGCCCTGGCCCTGTTGATACACTGAGAGAGAGGGCTGGCCTGTGGGGCTGTCTTGTTTCATTGTCCACAGACTATGGAAACCGAGGTGGGCAATGAGATGGTTCTTAATGATGTATTTCCTAAGGGAACCCAGGGGGCTTTTTGCCCATTTTCATCCTTATGATAAAACAAGAACCTCAGAGCTCCAGCTCTGAAGCCCAGAGCGGCCTATAGATTGAATCTTTGCTAATCATCAGTAGACAGAAAGGAAGAGCAAGTGAACCTTCATTTCAGATTAGAAAACATACCACACACACACACACACACACACACACACACACACACACACACACACACACACACACACAGTGAGATCACTAAATCAACTCAAAACTAAATCTCTTTGTCTTTCCCTGTGCTGAAGGGGAACAACGGAAAAAAGTGGATTTTTATTAATATCATCAAAAGCACACAGATATGGGGGGAGTGATTAAGGAAAAGAAGTAAGATGGTGAGACATTTGCAGGAGAAAAATGGATATTATTTTTAATTCTGAGTTTCTGTCATTAGATTTTCAGACACAATCTAGAAATGGTTGGCTTTCAATTTATTTTATGCAAGTTACTGCTGGCTACACATTTGTCTACAGTGACATTAGAAGCAGCAAACCAAGGAATTACATGCATATTTCATTAGTAGGTAATTATGTTCCTTATAATTGGTTTCTAAATCAGACCATTTCACACAATTATGATATTTTCTTTGCCCATTCAGTCAATTGAAAAGATAGTAAGAAAGTTCTTTGTTATCAAAAGGGTATATTCTTAACCTCTATTACAGAGTAAAGGACATAAACTAAAATAAAAACACAACTATTTTGCATTCATAGAATACTCCCTGTTAAAATGCATCATAGATCCAAAAGGAAGAAGAAAAAGACTACAAGGACAGATGTATCTAAATATATCAGGAGTAACAAAATACCAAAAGGGGAATTTGATGGTGGGGGCAGATTAAAAATATCAATAATGAAGTCATGCTGTTTGAATGCCAAAATCATTTTTCACCCAAATGAGAAAAGAAAACTGGGTCATAGTGAAGGCCATGAAATAACTACTAATAACAAAGAAATAACATGAGCCCTACACTCAGAAAAATCTATTTAGTCCTTAATTAAGTTAACAAACATTTCCTAAGCACTATGCTGGGGAACAAGGGCACGATAGTGGGCAAAACAAAGCCTCAGTGCTGCTGGAGCTTAACACCAACCACCAACCCCTGGGCTCTCAAACACACACACACAAAAGACTTAGTGAAGCAACACGCTGGTGGGGAGTGGGGAACGTGCAGGGCAGGTTCTCAGCAAGACTGTGTAAGGCAGCAGGTAAGAGCACAGACTGCAAATCTCACCTCTACTAATGAACCTTGGGCAACTAACTCTCTCTCTGTGACTCTGTCTTCCCATCTGTAAAACGGAAATAGTACAAGTACACCTGCCTCATAAGGATGCTGTAAGGATTCCATGAGTTAATATATGTAAGGCACTTCAAACAGTGCTGGAATTAATGAATAAACAAACAAATAGGGCAGGAGGTGATGGATGTGTTTATGGCAATGATTATGGTGATGGTTTACTCATCTCCAAACTCATCAAGTTGTATACATTAATTATATCCAGATTTTTGTATCCCAATCATATCTCAAAGTGTTTTTTTTTTTTTTAAAAAAAAACAGTGCTGGGTGTAGTGTAGGCATTATTATAAGTGTTAGCTATTAATATCTTTCCCAACCTCTTTATAGCTTTCCCCCAGAGTAAAAATGCAGTCATGGAACATCCTAGGGACCCACTGGCCTTTTTAAACTCTCTCTAGTCCTCTGGGCCCACCTGCAATGACACCTAAATTTTACTGTAAAGCCCCCAGCATTGATCCATAGCTGGTGTTCGATGCATGTTATTCTCTCTCCTTGTCCACTCCCTCCTTAAAATACTGTCTATCCCAACTGCCCACCAATTGGCTCTGCTGCCAGAATTTCTTAATTCCCCAGTCTTCATTTCGAAGAGGGAGAACTATATTCATGGATAAAATTTTCATAATTAAAAATTTCTCAGAATACATTTTTCCTATATTGCTGATATCTTTCTTCCTCTAGTCTGCCCACTAGAGATTAGTGTGAGATAGTGTCTGCTTTAGCTCCAAATTTAGTATTTAGATCTTAAAAATTAAATGAATAATATGTCATCATTTTCCAAACAGGTTTGAGAAACACTACTTCAAGTTCAAGGTGTAGTTGTGGATATCACTGGTGTAACTCCCACAGGCATTCTGTGATGCAAAGGGAAGGAAAAGAGGAGCAAGAGTTAGAATTGACTCTGAGACTATGAAATGTGGTACGTTTGAGGGTTGTTTGATGAAGTGAGTAAAACTTTAGCAATCAATGGGGCAAGTATTTGGAATGAGGTGGTCTTCCAGAGCAGGGTTCTCTGAACAGAGAACATTGATGAGTTGACCTGGCTGGCCTGACAGGGGAGGTGGAAGTCCAAGCATCAGGGGCCAGCGATGGATAGGCCAAGGGGACAGTGGTATAAGGGAGGGCCAGTGAAGCTGGGCAGGGATGCATGAAGTTGGAGGGTGTAATACCAACTTCCAAAATGCCTTGTCCATCCGGGGCAGCAGCCAGCGCTCAGAAAATGCCACAGACGCTGAGCATCCCTCAACAATCTACTAGCCGACTGTGTGAGGCAGGGAGGCTGCTGCTTGAGAACCAGAGGGGACAGCCTGTCTCTGTTCAGAACACCCTCAGGGGCCCCAGAGAGACTCATTCATAGGTTCTCAGTGGCCTGCATCCACACCCATGAGGACCCACTGAGAACAAAACAGGAGACCCCTACTGAAAGGATGAATGAGTAAAAAATAAAGTTGTCGGGTGTCCCTGGTGGCGCAGTGGTTAAGAATCTACCTGCCAATGCAGGGGACATGGGTTCAAGCCCTGGTCCAGGACGAGCCCGCATGCCGTGGAGCAATGAAGTCCATGCACCACAACTACTGAGCCTGCACTCTAGAGCCCGTGAGCCACAATTACTGAGCCCGCGTGCCACACCTACTGAAGCCTGCGCGCGTAGAGCCTGTGCTCCGCAACAAGAGAAGCCACCACAATGAGAAGCCCGCACACTGCAACAAAGAGTAGCCTCCATTCGCTGCAGCTAGAGAAAGCCCGCGCACAGCAACAAAGACCCAACACAGCCAAAAATAAATAAATAAAATAAATTTATAAAAAAAAAAAGAATAAAGTTGTCAACTTTATGACATTTTTCTCCCAGAATCCAATTTAGAGAACATTTCAGCTGTTCAAAGAGAAAGTGTGAAATACAGAGAGAATAAAGGGACCGATGGGAACTACATACAAGCCATGCTTTGAGGGCTCACTTTAGAGAATTCCCGTGGTCAGGACACCGAGTGGACTTTTTGACAAGATTCTGTATTGGCTGGGGGCATTTACTTTTGGCTTCACCTTTGCAGAAGGCACTGCCACCAGTTGCCACCATTGTCCACTGCCGCTTTAGCTACCACGCAGCTCCCTGCCAACCATAATCCCCCAGTTTGCCTCGCCGCTGCTGCCTTTACCTGACCTACACAGCACACCTTCCCGATCTTTTCCCTACTCCCACCCTTCCATCCATATGCTCACCTTCATTTGTTTCTCGGCTCCTGTTCTAGACAAGAGTGACAGAGAGACTCTGATTTTTTTTAAAAACCACACACGGCTTTGGACACTCAGATGGGTCTTATCCATCATAGCCCTTTCGAGATGATACTCATTCTAATGATGGTGCGTTGGCCTAAAGCAGTGTCAGCTTTCCTGTGTGGGTTTACCTTCAAACATTTATCATTCAGGAAAGAACAGTCTCACTGTGTTTATCATAGACATAGTCACCCCAGTTGAATGCAAAAAGCTCTGATCTTGGAATCAAATGACCTGGCTTTTTATCTTAGATTCATTACCTATCAACTTTGTAAGCTCAGACTTAAACCCACAAGACTAGATGTCTTCATTTCTGCTCCAGTTTATAGGAATTTTTGAGGATCAAATGAGTAACTCTATAAGAAAGCACATTTGGGCTTCCCTGGTGGCGCAGTGGTTGCGCGTCCGCCTGCCGATGCAGGGGAACCGGGTTCGCGCCCCGGTCTGGGGGGATCCCACGTGCCGCGGAGCGGCTGGGCCCGTGAGCCGTGGCCGCTGGGCCTGTGCGTCCGGAGCCTGTGCTCCGCAACGGGAGAGGCCACAACAGTGAGAGGCCCGCGTACCGCAAATAAAAAAATAAATAAATAAATAAATAAAGCACATTTAATGCCACAGAGCATGATATTAGATTTTTAAGTTGTTTTTCTCTCCTCATCTCCCATTTTACTCATTGGATACCTTATCAACTGTCCTCTCACCTCTACTCTCCAGAGAAGACATCTATTCATTCATTCAAAAAAGATGTATTGCATCCTCACTGTGTGCTGGGAACACAAAGCTGAAAAACTTTAACTCTCTGTCCTCAAGGAGCCCACCGAAAAGAGAAGTAAGCAGATACAATTGTGAGTGGATGAGTAACAGTAAATGAATAAAAGTCCTAAGAAAGGCATCTACATGTGTTAGGAAGTGACTAATTGTGCAAACGCGTAGATAGGGGCAGGTGATTTTTAAAAGAAGACAGATGATAGTTGAACTGAATTTATTTATTCTTCAATAAATACTGATTGAGCACTGACTACATGTCAGGACTGTCCAAGGCATTGGAGACATAGTAGAAAACAAGGCAGGCAAGATAGTCGGACTCACTGTACGATAAACAAGTAAACAAATCTGAAGAGAATTTCTGACTGTGACAAGAGCTAAGATGGAGATAAAAGGAAGATGTGATAGAGGAATGGCAGTATTGAATCATGTATGAGGCTGCTTCTGTCCTCCTCACCAGGTTCCCTGTCAAGCTGTATCTCTATTCTGACAATTTGATCCTGTGAGGAACTATAACATATGGCCCTCAGACCACATAACACTGGTGCCAATCAAGTACTAAGTCAGTCATGAGGACCTCTTAGCCTACTCTCCACTGAACAGGCAAACACATGCTGTACAGAAAACCCAGATAGATTCCTTCCTTCCTTCCTTCCTTCCTTGCTCCCTCCCTCCCTCTCTTCCTCCCTCCCTCCCTCCCTCCTTCCTTCCTTCTCTTCTTTCTTCCACTTACTCATTTATTTATGTATTCAACAAATTAATTATAGAGTACCTTCAAAGCCCCAGCTGTGGTATCTATGCTGTAAGGAATAGGAAAAACTGAAGGCATGGTCCCTGGGCACTGAAGTTTACAAGTTAGGAGGAGACAAGAGCCCCAAATCAGATTCAAACAAAGAGTTCCCACCTTAACACATGTAGTACAGACTGCATGGGAGCAAGATTACCTGGAAATCTTCTTGGCAAAGTTGAGTCTTAACCCAGCTTCACAGGGGGAGGTAAATAGGGATTAGCAGGATGCATGTGAGTGTACCTGAGAGAAAGACAGAGGCAGGTGGGAGCAGGATGGATCCTAAGTCAAGGCTGGAGAGAACGCAGGGGAAGTCCTGATCTGTGCCAAGTGCTGTGAAAAACCTCTTCATCTCATATAATCTTTCCAGCAAACTTCTAGCAAAAATGCATAATCTCTAATTCATAGATGAGAAAAATATGGTCCACGGGGGTTAAGTACAGTTGATCCTCATTCCTTATGGATTCCATATTTAGGAACTCACACCTTAAAATTTATTTGTAGCCGAAAATCAAAGCTTGCAGCACTTGCAAGTTCATTTGTGGTCACATGCAGAGCAGCAAAAACTTTGAGTCACCTGACATGCTCCACTCAGCTGAGATTGAACAAGGCAATGCTCTGCTTTCCTGTTTTAGTTCTCATAATATTGTGTCCTTTTCACAGTCTATTTAGTACCATCTTGTTTGTATTTTTCTGCTTTTTGTTGGTGATTTCACTGTTTAAATGCCCCCCAAAGGTAGTGCTGAGGTGTTGTCTGGTGTTCCTGCGTACAAGAAGGCTGGAATGTGCTTTACATAGAAAATACGTGTGTTAGATAAGCTTCCTTCAGGCATGAGCTACAGCACTGTTGGCTATGAGTCCACTGTTAATGAATCAACAATATATATTAAATAAGTTGTCTTTATATCCTTTTTTTTTTTCTTTGGTGGCACGCGGGCCTCTCACTGCTGTGGCCTCTCCCGTTGCGGAGCACAGGCTCCGGACGCACAGGCTCAGCGGCCATGGCTCACGGGCCCAGCCGCTCCGCAGCATGTGGGATCCTCCCAGACCAGGACACGAACCTGTGTCCCCTGCATCGGCAGGCGGATTCTCAACCACTGCGCCACCAGGGAAGCCCATAAGTTGTCTTTAAACAGAAACACACACAAAACAAGGGTATGTATTGATCATCTGACAAAGATGTTGTGACCAGAGGCTCACAGGAACTTAACCTTGTATTTCCCCAGGAGCAGTGTTCAGTATTTGTTAATTCAGGGTTCACAGCAACTCTGTAGAACAGAACTACCATGGAAAATGAGAATCAACTGGAATTTGCTCAAGATCACAAATCTCAGACTAGAAATCTGCTCTTTCTGATTCCAGCGCCAACGCCCTTTCCACTTGCTTTGGAAGATGGGGCTCCTTCCAGGTCATCCCAAAGGGAATACGTTACCATCAATTTACACATATGCTAGAGAACCATTTCTAGAAAGGGCCATTTTGGCCATTTTTTGCTGGCTAAAAAGTGTTACTCTTATTGAAAGTCAAAAGAATAAAAAACTGCTACATAAGCAGGAGCTACTTCTTTTTCCCTCTGCCTTACCATATTATCAATGCAACATGCTCAGAATCCACAGATGGCAGAGGTGCTTTCCAGTGAGTTCAGAGGTGGTTTACTCCACTTCACAGAGCAATGTTGTTTGGCATTTGCAGTACTGGATAGTCCTTTGCAAACAAATAAACATTGCAATTGGGTTTAAGTGGTTGCCACATGGTTGTCTGCATGGTGTTGGGACATCTGGCCTGGCCCTGATCCTCTGGATGTAAGAATGTGGGTTTCACACAGCATCAGGAGGCCCAGAAAGGCAAGCCCCATGGATTCACAGAGGTTGTCAGTCAAAAAGAAATGGCTGAGCTCCCATTCAGAGAAAAACACAGGAGTAGGAATCCAGGAGAAAGGAAATCTTTATAAAGTATCCTTCAATCCTGGACCAGCCCAAACTATTCTGGGTATTTTTCTTTTCCTTTCCTTGTTTTGCTTTCTTTTGTTTTGCTTTGAGCAACGAAACAGCTTCGTAATGTAGTCCTCAGTGGTGCAAAAGCATAACTGTGTGGTTGTGCCTGAGTGATATATATGGAAAAACCTCCAGTACAAAGAGGTTATTCATTCATGTATACCCTAAGATGCAATTTTACGCTTTTATAAGTTTAATGTTTTCACAATTAGGTCCAACTTTTGCTGGAGTACTTTTCTCAGAAGGGGCATTATAACGTGCTATCTAGGAGGTCATTTTCTCCCGTTAGCCATTATGAGCTAATTTAACTACATTAAGATCCTGCTGGGTACGTGTCTAGAAGTAAAAAAGAAAATCACGACCAGCAGCAGAAAATGCTGTCTGCTCTGGATCCCGAAGTACCATTAAACACATTGCCACCTCCCCCAGTACACACACACAATCACACACACGGCAAAGCACTTTTACTTTTATTTAATAAATACATTGCATAATAAATTCAAAATTTTCAATAAACTGAAAGGTGAATTATAACAAAGGTAGATATGTGTTCCCAAAAGGTTTGTGAGTACTGATTCCACTATGATTAATATTTTACTTAAATTCTACATTAGATTTTGGAGATTAATCTTTTGTCAGTTGCTTCATTGGCAAATATTTTCTCCCATTCTGAGGGTTGTCTTTTCATCTCAGGTATGGTTTCCTTTGCTGTGCAGAAGCTTTTAAGTTTCATTAGGTCCCATTTGCTTCCTTTGGTTTTTACTTCCATTTCTCTAGGAGGAGGGTCAAAAAGGATCTTGCTGTGATTTATGTCATAGAGTATTCTTCCTATGTTTTCCTCTAAGAGTTTTAGTGTCTGGCCTTACATTTAGGTCTTTAATCCATTTTGAGTTTATTTTTGTGTATGGTGTTAGGAAGTGTTCTAATTTCATTCTTTCACATGTAGCTGTCCAGTTTTCCCAGCACCACTTATTGAAGAGGCTGTCTCTTCTCGACTGTATATTCTTGCTTCCTTTATCAAAAATAAGGTGACCATATGTGTGTGGGTTTATCTCTGGGCATTCTATCCTGTTTCATTGATCTATATTTCTGGTTTTGTGCCAGTACCAGACTGTCTTGATTATTGTAGCTCTGTAGTATAGTCTGAAGTCCAGGGGACTGATTCCTCCAGGTCCGTTTTTCTTTCTCAAGATTGCTTTGGCTATTTGGGGGTCTTCTGTGTTTCCATACAAATTGTGAAATTTTTTGTTCTAGTTCTGTGAAAAATGCCATTGGTGGTTTGATTGGGATTGCACTGAACCTGTAGATTGCTTTGGGTAGTATAGTCATTTTCACAATGTTGATTCTTAC
>NC_041226.1:9680346-9756025 GCF_002837175.3 Physeter macrocephalus | reverse complement strand
AAGAAACAAAATTGAGTTATTTGTAGTGAGGTGGATGGACCTAGTGTCTGTCATACAGAGTGAAGTAAGTCAGAAAGAGAAAAACAAATACAGTATGCTGACACATATATATGGAATCTAAAAAAAAAAAAAAAAAAAGGTTCTGAAGAACCTAGTGGCAGGACAGGAATAAAGACACAGACAGACGTAGAGAATGGACTTGAGGACACAGGGAGGGGGAAGGCTAAGCTGGGACGAAGTGAGAGTGGCATGGACATATATACACTACCAAATGTAAAATAGATAGCTAGTGGGAAGCAGCTGCATAGCACAGAGAGATCAGCTCGCAGCTTTGTGACCACCTAGAGGGGTAGGACAGGGAGGATGGGAGGGAGATGCAAGAAGGAGGGGATATGCGGATATAAGTACATGTATAACTGATTCACTTTGTTATAAAGCAGAAACTAACACACCATTGTAAAGCAATTATACTCCAATAAAGATGTTAAAAAAATTAAAAATAAAAAACATAAATTCTACATTAGAAAAATATTTAATTTAATCTATCTCTCACCCTAAATTTAATAGGATATACCTACTCATACACTGGAATGAAGCACTCTTAACATGGCACTTTGTCCTAAATAAATAGCCAAAATTCAAAAGAAAAAAAAAATCCTGTGAGAGATCTTGTCCCATGAGATATAAATTATAAGTTAATCTATCATCAAGACAGTTTTAAAATAACTGCTTTTTGGATTATAATGACATGTATTGATTGGCCTACAAAACAACGATAACCAAGATTAATGTGGAAAGTATCTTTATTAAGTTCCTTATTTTTTGTGACCAAATTTCCTATTTTATAATTTTTTTTTAATTTGACCCAACAAATTGATATAGTTTATCCATCTCTGGAGGGAATTACTACTTATGACCATGTCCTTTTCTTACCAGAATGTAACTGAATATTGCCTGTGCCAAAAATTCCATTTAATTAGATGTGACAGACCCACTATTAAGGAACAAAGACTACATCTATTGGTACAAGTCTTCCTAGGAAAACCTGTCTGCTCTATGATGTATGACTTTCCAGGCTCACAGAGTAAAGAATTTCATTTCCTGGCAGGCCAGGAATATTAACAAATACGGCAATCTTAGAGAAAATAGTGCTGGTAACAATGATAAAAACTCTCTCACTCATAAAAGTAATTTACAACTCTCAAGGCTTTACAAAGCCTCCAGACAGAAGTTAATTCTAAAGCTTTAGTATCCTGTGGTTCTAGCTCTGCTACATACAAAAAGTAGGTATTTATATATTACTCAACACCTCTTGTTATGCCTATATAAATAAACTGGTCAAATAAAACAAGATATCAGGGCTTCCCTGGTGGCGCAGTGGTTGAGAGTCTGCCTGCTGATGCAGGTGACACGGGTTCATGCCCCGGTCCGGGAGGATCCCACATACCGCGGAGCGGCTGGGCCCGTGAGCCATGGCCGCTGAGCCTGCTCATCCGGAGCCTGTGCTCCGCAACGGGAGAGGCCGCAACAGTGAGAGGCCCACATACAGCAAAAAAAAAAAAAAAAAAAAAAAAAAAAGATATCAATTAAATGAGTCATGATAATTTTATTCCTCTTACCAAGTAACTGGTGAAGGTATGGGTATTGATACATTCTGCTCAATGATGTACTAGCAAAAATCTGCCTGGGAGTGGTGAGGCAGTATGGAAAAGATATCTTTGCTAACAAAAAGAAACACACAGAAAATCCCCCCTTCTTCTGCTGATATTATCACAGCCAGATGTGGTGACAGGAACTGCTGCAGCCATTTTGCCACCATGAGGACAAGCCAGGATGCTGAGCAGTATTAACCTGGGTCCTTACTTTAGCCACACTTGGGTTCTTGAGCCAGACTCCCTGTTATACGTGATACATTTTTTGTTTAAGTCAATTGAATTGGGGATTTTCTTTTTTTGCAGCCCAAACCAGACGTTCTATTAAGACCCCAATTAACTCTCCTATTACCATCAAGATTCTGGGGCTAAAAGTAATCAAACCAGGTAAACAGTGCCAACATTATAAAGAGTCCTGGACATTATATTTGCTCTTAGAGATTTTATAATAGGAGATACGTATATAAATAGAAGAGAGTATTGCAGGGCACATATACAGCATTAAAATAGTGAGGGCCAAAAGGTAGCCACTGGATCCAGATAGAAAAGATGCTAACAACCCCAAGAAATATAAGGGAGGTGAGGTGAACTAGCAAATGATCCCAAGGATTATAGTTAAAGTTCTTCTGATGAGAAAAATCATGAGAAGCATCTTCAGAAACATGTAATGCTTCAACCTGTGCCAAGGCCACAAGAGACATGAAACTGCATCTCTGTAACCCACCACACCTTAGTAAGTCCGAAGCCTGAGTTTCCTGCATCGTATAAAAATAGCTGTACTCCTCAAGACGGCTGACTGCACACTGAGTACCAATGGCAAGAACCTGAAGTCTAGAGGTGTACAGTGATATTCACACATATATTTTCTCATCCAGTGGGTTGAAGGACAGTGGGCGATGCAAGAGACAAGAGTGGACATCTCATTAAAAGAGCTGCCCTAGGGCTTATGTCTCAACACACAAGCAATCTTGTTTTATATGATGTGGTCATTTCATGTGCCATCAGGAGCCCTAGCAGTTCTTCTGTATTTGTATATAATGAACCCTCCTCATTTTTGTTTCAGAGAAATAACGTTCCCTAATGAAAAGATACATCAAAGATTATCGGGTCTAATCAACCATTTCACACATAAGAAATTGAAGGCTGAGAAAAGTCTTGTGACTTTTTCAGAATCTCGGGCCAGCACTAGAACCTGTATCTTGTCTTTCACCCAAAATATACTCTTGTTCCCAATAAACGTAATTTTACTTAACTTGCCGACAATTCACCTTGTCAATATTATTTTTATTTTGAATTGTATATTCTAAGATGCTAACAACTTTACTTACAACCCACTGGGAAATGACTTGGTTTCCAGACTTTTCTTTTTTGTTTTTTTTTTGGTTCAATGGTGGAGCAAAGAATAAAAACCCTGACAAATAACCACAAAGAAGCTAAACCCTACAAAAGGTATAACTACAATGAAATGTGTATACTCTTTGCTATCCTCTCATGCCAGGGCCTTCAAAGCAATATTTTAGAAGGTCTGAAAAGTTTCAATATTAGAAATATTCACAGCAATTATTCTTATTAATATCAGAGGTGTTCTTACCACACATGTATTATTTATGATAATATGATCAGAGCATTAATTCTCTAGATCCACAGAGATCAGACAGCAATTAATGTTTATATAATGTTCACACAAACCTAATCATATTCTGGTAAGTAGCTCAACAGAGCTCATGTAATTAATGAAGCTGATGCTTTCTGCTAAAATCTAAGGATGTCTACAGACTTCCGATGGCAAAAACCTGACCTTACAAAATGCCAGTTTTATACATCCAGCTGTGATTGCTCTAAGGGTGAGACTGCCGTTTTGATGTGTCAATGTATTGATCTGGCAACCTCATTACAAGTTGATCTATGAAAAATTAACTGAAAACAATGGTGCCTGTTGGATAATCCTTACATTGTAGGACAACACAATTGCAAAATCTCTAAGAAGTGTTTTGAAAGCTTCATAGTTAGACTATTGCTTGGCATAAGTGACTATTGTTAGGGCTTGACAACTGTTAGCTATGCTGAAATTTGAGTTGTTGAATTGGCTTGGATCGTCATAATTTGATTTCACTTACGCTTTCGCCCTGGGAATCAATTAATACGTGCTCAGTATGTCTTGGGTTCCTGTATCCTATTATAGTCTCTTGATGCGTAAATATATTTAAGAGCAAATAACATGCCACTTCTCGGTTTCCAAATAAGCTTACTCCGTTTTTAATTAAACTTCTCAGAGCAGTTTGTCAACCCTGGCATTTACACATAAAACATTGAGAGTTACGTAAAGATTCTTAAGAGATTTGTTTAGAATGTTTCGAGTTAAGAAGCACAGTGCCAGAGAAAGGGCAAAATTAAAGCACTAACGCAGTCTTGTTCACATCACAGCTCTGGAAACAAAAGCAGTGCAGCAGTGCATCCCACAGATGGGAATCCTGCTCGCTCATCAGCCCCAGGGGGAGAGAGGGAGCCACGCTGAAAGCACGGCCAGGCACCCTGGCACTTTTCCTGGGGAACTCTCCTCTTTATTTCTGGAAAACTACTTAGAAACCCCTGTAAGAACAAACCGTATCAACTAGGGGCCTGTGCTTAGAGCTAGCGTCACCGGCAAAGTCCATTAACAATTCCTGGGAAATTATAAAAATAGAGTCTGGGTAATAAAATAAAGGCTAACCTTTTTGTTTCCTTTTCCTCTGTGCTTAGTTTCACTGGCTCACAGGGTGCTGCATAACGGGGCGTCACAACCGGCACCTGACGTGAAACGACTGCACCAACACCTCAGCTCACTGGGCTGGGCGCAGAAGCGCCGAACACGCCACCTCAGTTCAAGATGGCGGCGGCGAGCCGTGTGCAGAGAGGCTGCGCGCCGGCCCTGGATCTGAGGCGGGAGCAGCACACCTCTGCGGCCTCGGGGGGAGCTCCGCCCCCCGCCCCGCCCCCGCCCCCGCCCCGCTGACTGTCGGGATCCCCATAAAGCAGCCCCGGCCTCGGCCTGTCTGAGAAAGCTAGCACTCTGGGGTAGAGCTTGCACCTCTCCATTCTTTGATCAAAGAACAAAACTTTCCTTTGCTTCTGAACCAAATTTGGTCTCGTTCTACTGGCACGAGTGACACCAGGCAGGAGGACCCTTGCTGGACCCCGACTGGAAAGGTCGGTAACACTAGCACAGTATTCCTATCAGAAGGATGCAGGGATATGGGGAGGGAGGGAAGCAGAGACAGAGAGATACGACTAATGCTGATACTATGTTCCAAGAAACAAAAATACAGCAGCTTATAAATCTCATTCTCTTAAAGAGAAAGATCATCTGGGTTGTGGATACGGATGAGGTCAGAGGAGTAACTGTCACCAGGCAGGTATTGCAAGGCATTTCCAAGGCTCTCTTCTTGCTCTTACGGACACACAGGTCTGCTCTCACGCGGGCTCCCGGGACACTGAGCTTCCATCCACTGGCACCTTAAGGGTCCAAGGGGCACCGCCTCGTGGAAGAGGCACCAGGCCGCCTCCCTGGACCTGCGCCCTCCTGTCTGCCATTGCCGCCTCCTCAGAGCCCTCGCAGTGTACTCGGAGCTCCGCAAAGACAGGGAAATGGCTTCCTTCCCTTTCTAGGTGACATTCAGTCAGAGGTGTTCCTAATCGGGGCAGCTTTTCTCCCAGGAACTTGTAGGGTTTGGGTCACAGAGCTGTTGCTGTTTACTTCCAGGCCTCTCTTTAGCACACAGACTTGGGCCAAGAGCTGATCAAGTGAGAGAAACTACAAGCCCTGCTTAGAAGGCCTCTCCTTCTGGAAACCAAGGCTCCAGGGCGAGAGGGGGCTGCTGCCTTTTTCTTCCCTGGGTTGAAGGACCTTGACTCCAACACACTGGGTTCTTGTACTCCCCCCCACCCCACCCCAACACACCATATACACACAGAGACATCAGAGTCCAGAATTAGGACAAGCACTTGTCGTGTGTTTCTCTTCTATATCTCATTTTAATGTCCTTACTACATAAACAAGAATAGATGTGTCACACAGCATAATAATAAATGAAATGCCTGTTATAAAACCACCCGACTTAAGAAGTACAATAGACCCACTACTACTGTGTGTGTTCCTTTCCTATCCCAGCCTTGTGCCCCTAGCAGGTGAAACCTCTTTCTTGAATGTCAGGTTTCTCATTTCCTTGCTTTTTTACATATACATATATGGTTTTATCACATATGCATATGTGTCTTATTCCTAATTTTAAAGCAAAATGCTTCTAATAATTCCTTATGGAAAATCATATTTGTGATTGGTAGATATTCTTTATCAGATTAAGGCAGTTCTCTTCTATTTCTGAGTTTTTATTTAGAATAAGTGTTTAGTTTTACCAAATGCTTTTTCTGAATCTATTGAAATGATCACGTGTTTTCTTTTTCTTTTAATCTATTAAAAAGAATTCCTGGAATAAACCCAGGAATTAAAAGAAACCCCATTAGTTTTTTCTTCTTTTTAAAAATATATGGCTAGGGCTTCCCTGGTGGCACAGTGGTTGAGAGTCCGCCTGCCGATGCAGGGGACGCGGGTTCGTGCCCCGGTCCGGGAAGATCCCACGTGCCGCGGAGCGGCTGGGCCCGTGAGCCATGGCCGCTGAGCCTGCGCGTCCGGAGCCTGTGCTCCCCAACGGGAGAGGCCACAGCAGTGAGAGGCCCGCGTACCGCGAAAAAAAAAAAAATTCGTAAACATTAACAATTGAATCTAGCCATATATATATATATATATATATATATTTTTTTTTTTTTTTTTTTTTTTTAGCGGTACGCGGGCCTCTCACTGCTGTGGCCTCTCCCGTTGGGGAGCACAGGCTCCGGACGCGCAGGCTCAGCGGCCATGGCTCACGGGCCCAGCCGCTCCGCGGCACGTGGGATCTTCCCGGACCGGGGCACGAACCCGCGTCCCCTGCATCGGCAGGCGGACTCTCAACCACTGTGCCACCAGGGAAGCCCTGTGAATAGTATTCTTATCTTTAAATCTTTCTGTGTCTATACATATGTCCCCCTTTTCATTCCTAACCTTATTTGTGACTTTTCCATTACATGTATCTACTAAAATCAATAGATTCTTTATAAAAGAATCAATTGTTGGCTTTGTTAAGTCTGTCATGTTTGTTTTCTATTTCTTTGATTTCTGCTCTTCCTTCTACTTTTTAAAGAATTATTTTATTTTTATTTTCTAATATCTTAAGTTAGGTGTTTCACTTACTAATTTTCAGACTTCTTTTCTAATCTAACATTTAATGCTATAAATCTCTAAGTACTGCTTTTGCTCCATATCATAATGGTTGATATGTATTATCATCATGGATGATACTAAAATTTTAAATTTCCCTTATATTATCTCAGTCTTCAGATGTATGGAAATTTTAATCTTATCTTTATGGAATTGCAGTCACAAAACAAAATGTGGTTCACATAATATCAGTTCTTTGAAATTTGTTGAGAATTGCTTTATGGGCTAATACATGGTCAATTTTTGTAAAGTATCCATGTGTGCTTGAGAAAAATGTGTATTATCGAAGTTTATGGCCCATCACACGAATTGACCAACATATTGTTTTGTTCAAGTATTCTGTATCTTTACTGATTTTTTGTTTAACTTAATAATTGAATGAACTGACCTATTAAAATGGATTTGTCTCTTAGTCTTTATATTTTTTATGCTATTTTATTAGTGCACAAATTTAGGATATATATTCCCAGTAAAATGATCCTTTTATTATTATGTAGTGATAATGCTTTTGTTTTTTTTATGTAGTGATAATGCTTTTTTGTCTTAAGGTATCTCTTCCTCATATACCTTTCTCAGCTTTCATTTTGTTATTATTTGCCAGGTATATTTTTCCACCCTTTAATTTTTTTTTTTTTTTTTTTTTTTTTTTTTGTGGTATGCGGGCCTCCCTCTGCTGTGGCCTCTCCCGTTGCGGAGCACAGGCTCCGGACGCGCAGGCTCAGCGGCCATGGCTCGCGGGCCCAGCCGCTCCGCGGCATGTGGGATCTTCCCAGACCGGGGCGCGAACCCGGTTCCCCTGCATCGGCAGGCGGACGCGCAACCACTGCGCCACCAGGGAAGCCCCACCCTTTAATTTTTAACGCAGTTATTTTTTAAAGCATGGGTTTCACTCTGATATCAGGGAATAAATGAACTTTTTTAGCGTTTAAATCAATAATAAAATTTTAGTTTGTTTTTTTTTTAGGCAAGCATTTCCAATTATTTTTTTCTGTATCTAACATAAAGGAGTTCCTTATGGTTTTACATGTCCAATGAAGTCAAATCTACATGGAAATTGATCCAGGACAACAGGTCCATGGCTCACTCAGCATAACACTCTTGTCTGAAAACACCTGACACTGTCTTCCAAAGTCAGTTACTCCCATCATCTCCACCTTTGCTTTGATCATTTTCCACAGACTCTTCATGTCAGTTTTATCAATTAAAAAACTTTGTGACTTTTCTGCTCAATTATTTTTAAAACCACCAATTAGTAATACCTACCCCTCAAGGTTAAGATGTCGAATTTCCTTTTGAACTTTATTCCATGCATACACATATATGTACAGACAATATGTGTATCTCTGTAGAAACAGAGAGAGACAGATCAGATTAGGGACCCAGACAGACCTAAATTTAGACCCAGCCTTGTCATTTTCTGTGTGGCACTTCCAAGATTAATGGGTTGTTAAATGCCTCTCTTTCAGTTGTCCTGGAATTTTGTCTAGCGCTCTGCGACGGAACAAAACAATCCGTGACACCCGCGCAGAGTAGATGAAAAGCGCCCACTCAGGAGGCACCCAGACGGTGATTTCACCCGCGGTTCTGCGCGCGCCCCCTGCCAAGCGGGGAGGGAACACTCAGCTCTGCGAGTCAAGTGGGGAGAGGGAAGCAGGGAGGTCAGGGGGACCATGGTGTGACCCAGCGGTACCTGGAATCCGGTATCCGGAGTCCAAGGCACGGGGACCGGGCCTGCAAGGTGAAAAGGAGCCTGTCTGTGATCACCCTTAAAGGGATCCTTCCCGAAGGGACCTTGAGGGAGGGGTGAAGTCTGGAGCCCATTGCGTCGGGTCACCTTTTTCTGTGGTCAGGGTCCCCCACGTCCCGAGGGGCCAACACCAGAGGCCGTCTGAACCAGATTATAAATTTGGTACATTTGTTATCAGAATCCCCGAGTCTCTGTGGGTTACCTCATTTGTAAATGTTGATGATAATAATAGTAGCGATACCAGTTTCCAGGAGGACTCAAGAGATAATAATAAAGTACTCCTTCTGGGTGCTCTCCGGATTCCCCTCCTCACCTCTGGCTCTTGGAATCCCCCAAAACTCTGACTGATGAGCAGTCCTTACCCTGACAGGCCACTTTCCTGGACAAAATGTCTTTTTAAAAAATGACCCCAAGCTATTCCTTTACCCAAGTTCCACATCCGGTGCCCAGGATTGTGTGCTGTGGACCAGCCAGGCCAGCAGAGCGGAGGGTATCACTTCTCAGGCACTGCCCAGGCGCAGCCTCCCTCCAGCTGTCTTGGGCCTCTTCAGCTCCCTAGCCTGGGCCAGGACACCCAGCAAGCCCCTCATGACGTGTGTGATGGGGTGGCGCTCGAAGCATGGCTTTTGATCCGAGAAATCAATTCTCTCTCCCTCCCGACACAGTCAGCTATTTTACATCTTCCCTTATATGTCAGATCGCTTATATCTTTTCTGACCAATTCTCAAACCGCACATTCTATTCACAGCAACACCACTTCTGGGCGGGGGCGGTGAGAGAGGGGAGTCTGTCTTTTATTTGGTCTTCCTCTGGTCGTGGCTCCACATCCTTGAGCTCTAAACAGCTCTGCACCTTATTCACTGATGTCTAAAGGAAGCTCCACATTTGAAATCCTTCTGCCAAGAAAAGAAGCCCCTTAAAATGCAAACCATTTTCTTTTAGTCACTCTGCATTTGAATGCTCTAGCTTTAGTGAGATTTGTTTTGTTTTTTTTGTGCAGCAGAAAATTCTGTAGACTGAAGTAGAGAAGAGGGGAAATATAAAACTTTACAGGCAAAGAGGGATAATTACTTCTGTTGTATTTGGCTTTTGGATTGGATTACGGTAACTGCAGGCATTATTTCTCCTTCTTAAGCTCTACAGACATATCAAACTGTCAGGGATACGTGGACCAAAGGTAGCAGTGAAGTACAAGAAGAAAGCCAAGGGGAGGAAAACTGACACGCATGGAATAGGAGCTAAGGATCAGCGGTTGGAAAGGTCAACATTTCCAAAAGCTCTAGAGCTCACAGGAAAAATGGAACTGAGAACCAGTGCCAGGCAATGAAGGAGGAACCAGAAACTAAAAGAGGCAAGCACACCTGTTGCTAAGTCGCTCACTGTGGCAAGTGGAATTTCCTGGAGAGCCACACCAATACATATCCCTTTCCCAGGCTCATCTTACAGTCCCACTGACACTTCTCCAACGAGAGGTGGGAGCTGTATTCAGGACAAATGACAAATGTGAATGTAGAATAAATATATTTTCAGACATTCAAATACAAAGTTTCCTTCCCATAACCCTTTCTTTCTTAGGAGTTTACTTGAAGGTGAATTCCAGCAAAGTAAGGAAATAATCTAAGAGGAAGACATGAGATCTAGGAAGCAGATTCTAAGAGAAGGAAAGTCCAGAATGAGAGCTGCACAGAAAGACAAAGCTCCAAGAGAGAGGTTCAGGGGAAAGCACGGGGGTGGGGCTGGGGCTGGGATTCAGGAGATTTATTATTCTGAGAGTTTGGGACATTTTCTTGAAGGCCACTCCATAATACTAGATTTTCCCAACTATGTACATTATTTATAAAAATCAAAAATTACTTAAATATAAAATAACACTGATATTCTTTGTAATTTGTGGTATACACTTATGGCTGTTTCTTTGCTTAACTCAATATGAAGTTTTCTACTTATTTTAATCCTTTTCTTTTCAATGGTTGCACTGGTATGGAAAGAAAAAAACGTCTTCTGGTTTTAAACTGTGGGATAAATAAGATTCCATGAAGGTCTATACCCAAGGTATCAAGTTGGGCCATTTAAAAGGAAATCTAAAGTTTAACAGGTCATAAGCAGAAGGCACAGGGCTTAGTCTCAGATCCTGAGACTAAGAATTAATCCAAATTAATCTGAGACTAAGACTAATTCAAACAATTCTGTTTGGATTACAGCAGAGATATAATAAATAGGAATCAAAACAGAATCAGTGGTGTGGAGAAACCAGAACCCTGTGCACTGCTGGGAATGTAAGATGGCACAGCCATTGTGGAAAACAGTATGCAGGCTCCTCAAAAATTTTTAAACAGAATTACTACATGACTCAGAGATTCCAGCTTCTGGGTATATACCCGAAAGAACGGAAAGCAGGGTCTTGAAGAGATAACTGCAACACCCATGTTCACAGCAGCATTACTCACAATAGCTAAAATGTGGAAGCAACTCAAGTGTCCATTGATAGATGAATGGTGGTTGCCAGGGGCTGGGAGGAGGGGGAAATGGGGAATTATTGTTTAATGGGTATAGAGTTTCCATTTAAAAAAAAAAAAAAAGTTTTGGAAATTGATGGTGGTGCTGGCTGCACACTATGAATGTCATTAATACCAGTGAACTATGCCCTTAAAAAATGGTTAAGATGGTAAATTTTGTTAAGTGAATTTTTCCACAATTTTTAAATATTGGAAAAAAAATCCAACAAGATCAGTGGGCAAGATGAACTATAATTTGGACAATGAGCAACGGTCAGTATTTGAGAAACCACCGAAGGTGGACAGAAGACGGCAACATAGTTTGTATATTCCCTACCTCTGTTCCAAAGCAGTAAATATAATATTAGATACCCTAACATACACACACCCACATGTAACTCTCAGTTCCCCATGACTGTATCTTGCTTTTTCAGTTAAACATATTTTCTTTAAGGACCAACAATTACCCTCTTGTCCAAAAGTGGGTAAAGATCCCAATAACTGAATTACTGATAACTGAGGACTTTATCATCCACAGATCTTTTTTTTTTTTTTGCACACACTATTTTAAATAATTTGATTGACTACACTTTGAGGGTTTTTTTTAAGCTATTTACTCCCATTTTACAGATGAGGAAACTGCAGTGCAGACATGTAAAATAACTTGCCTAATATCATACATCTGTTACATCTGCAGAGCCAGGAAAACGAAAGCTCTATTATAGCTATTTGTCTACACTTTCCTTTACACCTGGAGTATCACATGGAATGAACAGACCTACATCTACATAAAGTTTCAATAAATGTATTTTCCATATATGTAGTAATATCATTCAAATGTATGTAGATAGGAATAAAAAACTTACTGAGTGCAGCAAATCTAAAGTTGCCATATAAACTTGGGTATAGCTGAAAATACCCTTAAAAATCCCTTACATTTCCCATGATTTATATACTTAACCCCAAGCAGTGATTTCCATGCACACTAAAATTGGAGAATCAATGCCCTAAACCTATGAAAGGCACAAAAGGATGTCAGGGTATCCAAACAACTCTGCCTTTAAGATAGCTATGACAACACTGGTGAATGGAAAATAGGTAGATATTGCTTCTTGCAATATTTACTTCATCTTATTTAAATATTTGCATTTTATACACTATTCAATCTTTTTTTTTTTTGGCCACACCACTTGGCTTGTGGGATCTTAGCTCCCCGACCAGGGATTAAACCCGTGCCCTTGGCAGTGAAAGCGCGGAGTCCTAACCACTGGACCACTGGGGAATTCCACTTATTCAACCTTATTATATTATATGCTGCTGAGGAGATTAAAGAAGCTAGTAGAGTCATATCTTTCAGGGGGAGTAGGTTTTAAAATTAGTGTGTTAAGTTAAATATATTTGTGATGTGGCTCTACTTATTATGACTTCATATAAATTTTCTCAATGGATACTAAAAGTACAATTTCTACTGTGCAGAATTCAGCAAAACTGTTTTTTGCCTTTAGAAAGAGGACAGAAAGTTCATAACTCTTACAATAAGTTACAATGCCAATTAAGGAGTGGGTGAAGAGAAAAACCACTAGTGAAAATAACAGACATTCAGAAGGGTAGGAAGAAAATCCTATTCTAACAGTGTCACAAGGGCCAGTCAAAAAGCAAGTGATATAGAGAAGTCCTGGAGAAAGGATTGAGAAGAAAGGACTGGATTTGGTCACTGGTGATCTACAATAACCATTCTGTAAAACTGGACAGCAGAAGCCCCCGAGGAACTGAAGTGACTCCAACTTACAGTGATAAGCAGCAGCAGCACACCAGACTTGCTAAAGACAGTTTCTGTTTTGTTTTCTTTAAAGCGGCCCTGGAAGGCTCAGTCAGAGATGATGCATTAAGTATAAGCTTAAGAAACTCATTTCCCCAGCAAACAAAAAGAAAATGGGTAGGGACACAATGTAAGTGCTGGAATGAAGATGGGATTCCATTGGATCCAGACAGAAGTGCTGGCAACTATCTTCCCTCATAAAATGAAAGCGGATAAGAACACACACGAACACGAACACACACACACACACACACACACACACACACACACACACACACACACACTCCAGATAAATCCACAAGAGAAAGAAACATAAAATTTTGACAAATTCTGGAAAGAAAAATCTTTTAAGAAGAACCACAGCCCAAAACACATGCTAGAAAATAGCGTTGCAAAGGTAAAGTTTAGATGTGGAAGACAATTCAAAAAACTCTAAATATCTAAAAAGAATTCCAGAAACAGAACAGAGAAAAATGAAGGGGAAAAAAACAAACAGTAAAGATAGCTATATGCTGTTTTAAAATCAGATGTAAAACAAAATGACAGAGGGAAGCTTGAAAAAAGGGTATCAAATATTTATATCAGTCACAGAACTTCTAAGATCCGAACTTTGAAACATATAAAGTTTAAAAAAAAACCAAAAATGAACTATCTCCTAAACTAACAGGTTTGACAGATGATAAAACCAAGATATATAAATTTAAATAACCCAATAAACAAGCTCAATCTAAAACACACATACATACACACAATTTGGTACACATAACACTGTGAATAAACCTAAATAAACCTTCTTTTCAGGCACATATGGAAACACACAACAAAAATCTTCAATACAGACCAAGAAGCAAAATTACACAAGTGACATTCTTAGCCTACATTCAGTTAAATTAGAAATTAATCACAAAAAGATAACAGAATCACCACCACCATGCCCAACCCTATCTACTCAAAATTTTTTAAAAGTCTGCTGGGAGAAAATGTCCCACTAAGCTTAAGACTCAAAAGAAAAATTATAAGCTATTTAGAAATTGAATAATAATGGAGAACACTACAAAACAAAACCTTTGCAATGTAATCAAGCCGTAGTCAGAAGAGAAATGTATATATTATTAAAGACAGACTAAAGGTAAATGAACTGAGTATATACCCCAAGAGACTAAAAGAAGAATTAATAAATTCAAATAAATTTGAAAAAAGGAATGAAGATTATTGCAGAAATTACAGAAATAACATGCAACAACAACAAAATGCTCAAATCAATAAAAACTAAAGCTGGTTCTTAGTCAAGGAAATCCAAGGATAGAGGGAAGAAAAAAAGATAAAAAAATTTTTTTGAACCAAGAAAAAATAAATATATAAGAGATGCTACAGAGGAGACTTACAAAATAAAGTAGCCTACTTGAACCTTTTACCAACACATTTTTAAATCTAGACATGCACAACTGCTAGGGAAAACATGAGTTACCAAAATTTCACTTCAGGAAGACTGAAAAACTTGGATTAACTAACCATAAAGAAGCTAAAGAGATAATAAAAGCTTCAGCTCCTAAAAAAGCTTTTAGGCCCCAAAGGAGTAAGGGCAAAGGAGTGAGGGTAGACTGAGCCAGTGTTCCTTATCCAGCAGCAACGAGAAAAAGTAATTTTAAAGAAAAATAGAGTTTGCAAGATTGTTATGAAGTAAACTGTAAAACTACTTATGGATATAAAAGACACCAACCAACCCAGTTCATGGATGGAAAGATTTCAATATCATAAAAATGACCATTCTCTCCAAAAAAAAAATTTTTTTAATTCAATGCCATTCCAGTAAAAATCCTAAGGATTTTTCCCAGAATTTGGCAACCTGATTTTAAAATTCATGTGCAGGTGTAAAAAGATAAAAATAGCCAAGATAATTTTGAACAGTAGTAATTAGGGAGATGCCCTACTATAAAACTACAGTAATGAAAATATACTAGTTGCAGGAGTACATACATAAACTAATGGAACACAAAAGAGAGCCTAGAAACATTATAAACATAAATATTATTTTAAATATATTCTCAACATATAAAGGCACTTAGTATATGACAGCTATGGCATTTAAATCAAAGTAGAAAGAATGAACTATTTAATAAGTAATAGTGCTGAAGTGAATGGCTATGCATTGGAAAAAGATACAATAAGACCCTAACCCACACCACACACAAAGTTAATTTCAAAGGGATTCAAATCTAAAAATTAAAAGCAAATAACAGCTCTTATACACTGCTGGTGGGAGTATAAAGTAAGACAACCACTTTGGAATGTAATTTGGCAATACCTAGAAAGTAGAATACCCATATTCATTAAACTCAACATTCCCATTCAAAATAACCATTTATGAGACAGGAAGGATGTTCACTTTGGCCCTGGTTGTAATAATGAAAGTGTAAACAATATGATAATAAGAATAAAAATAAAAATATGAAAAATGATTAACTGCTGTAAGAATGGATTAACTGTGGTACAGTCAAACAATAGAATACTTTACAAAAGCAATTAAGAGGAATTTACAGAACTTCATCAAATTTAATATGACATCATGATTTAAGAAGCATCCTAATTTCAGAGATGTTAAATCGTGAAAATATAGAACAACATGTAACAAACATGGCTATACCTATACCTCAAAGACACAGTACTGAGTAAAAAAATAGGTTTCAAAATTATAGATACAATAGATTTTTTCCCATAAAATTTAAAAATATACAAAATACTCCTATGCACTTTTAAAAATACACATATGTAAAAGAAGGATGAAAACATGCATGGGAATGATACGCATTAATATCAGGATATTTACCGCTTAGTGAAGAAGGGGGGAAGAATGAAAAAAGGTTATAAGCTTTAACTATATCTTTTAGTATTTTACTTCTTCTTAAAAAAAAACAAAACAAAACAGGAATGTAGTTTTTACATAAAGTGAGTTTCTCCTCCCCACGAAAGGACAGACACAAATGCAATCACTCCACATCATCTATGACACAATTATGGAATGTTTATTCTTAAAACACAATAAAGAAACACTGCTTCCTAAACATTCCTGAGAGATTTTACTGCTCACTGGCAGAGGGAGCAAAGTGTGTGTGTGTGTGCGTGAGTGTGTGCGTGCATGTGCGTGTATGCGCGCGTGTTGGGGGTGGGGGGAGTTATCGAGAATTGAAGCAAATATGGTGAAGTATTAACATCTTTTAAACTTGGAGAATGAGATCATGATGGTCTGCTACATTACTTCCCGGATGCTGGAAATATTTTTTACTGGAAAATTGAAAAAATAAAACTAAAAAAAGCACCATGTACAATGTAAAATGTGACCTCTGTCAAGATTTCAGAAAGTAAATAATTGCTACATTATAAAAACTGTTTCACAGACAAATAGAGAGACCTTTCCAACTAATTCTAAAGGCTGGAAAAACCCTTCATACCAATACTGGAGTAAAGAGAACACAACAAAGAAAATCACAAACCAATCTCAATACTCGACATGAATATAAGGATAATGAGTAAAATGTTACCACGCTGAGTCTAATGGCATGACCAAGCTGGGTTAATCCTACCAAAGCAAGCAAGGATGATTCTATTTATGAAATCTATTTATATAATTCATTACACTGACAATTATATATTTTTTAAAACATAAACTGCCATGCAAACATGGAATTCAACACACATTCCAGATTTTATTTTTTAATAACTCTGATTAGACAGTAATAGAAACTTTCTTAAACTGAAAAAAGACAGGATGCTTTCTATTTAACAATGCTCTGGAAGTGCCAACCAACACAATTAGACCAGAAAAACATGATAAGTAAGTATCAGAACATCTGAAATACTGACAAAACTCTGCAGAGAGCGTTATCTATCTAACAAATCCAAGACAATTAAATGAAAAAGTCTTACAACTAATAAAAAGTTCAGCAGAGTGGCTGAAAACATAACACAGTGGGTATAACCAGTTAGAAAATAGAATAACAATGTTAGCAATAACAATAAAATTCATAAAATATACTTTTTAAGATGCAAAGCCTATTCTTATGAAGAAAATAGTAAAACTATATTGAAAGGAAGGACTTAAAAAAAATCTCAGTGGGCAGACTCAGTATTGTAAAGATGGTGATATTTTGAGTAAGAGAAAGTGACAAGAATAGCCAAGAATAACAAATAAGACATTGTTAAAATTAAAATTTAGGAAAATTTCTCAGACCAAATATAAAAACTTATTATATAGGTATAGTAATTACACTATATATTGGTTATAGGCAGAGACAAAAAGATCAATGAAACATGAGTCCAAAACCAGGTCCAGGTAGATAAAGATATTTACATCATGATACCTGTAGCATTTCAAACTAGTGGAGATAAAAGAAACTACACAATAAACTGTGTTAAGAAAAGTAACTATACACTTAGGAGAAAATTAAGTTAGACCATAATTACACACAATATACAAAAGTACACCCCAGATAGAGTAAATGATTTAATGTTAAAAAAAAAAAAAGTGTACGTATTAGAAAATAGGAAAATAATTTCAAAATCTTGTAGTAAGCACAAAACTCAGAGGCCATAATGAAAAATACTGACAGATTTGAGCAGAGGAAATCTCAGATTCGACAGAGGAAAAACTCTCACATTATATGACAGAAGACACCACTAAAAAAACCTTAAAGATGGGAATTCCCTGGCGGTGCAGTAGTTAGGACTTGATGCTTTCACAGCCTTGGCCTGGGTTCAATACCCTGTGGGGAACTAAGATCCCCCGCAAGCCATGGGGTGTGTGGCCAAAAAACAAAAAGAAAGCTCAGCAATAAATGACTCACTAGAAGATATCTTCCACAGACTTAACAAGCAAGTGAATAATGTGACAATATGTAAAGAGCTCATGGAAAGATCGTATGCTCACTTTTAGCATATATGCTAGCCAAAAACTACAGTATATTTTTGTAACAAAATGTAACATGGTGTGGCTAAAGTCCATAACCCATCCCTATCTCCTTCCTTTTTACCCAGAGATAAACAACAACGAAAAAAAGACAAACCGCTAAATAGAAAAATGTGCAAAGAATATGAACAAGGAAATCTGGCACTTCAGCACAAAGACATTAACAGGAAAGATCATTTACTGCATCATTTGTAACAGTGAAAAATGTAAATAACCCAAATGCCCATCAACAGAACAGTGATTAAATAAATCGTGGCATACCTATACAATGAACCTTATGCAGTTGTTAAAAGGGTGCAATAAACTCATATGTGCTGATAGCTTTATAAAAACATTAAGTAGAGGAAAAAGTTGTAGAAGGGTATAGTATGGTCCCACTTACATAAAAACAAGAAATACAGGTATATATAAGCAAGGAAGTGAGACTGAAATCCTGATCAGGTGAAATGAAGGGTGATTTTTATATTTTGCTCTGAATGCCTGTGTTGTTTCTACCTCCTTTCTATGGGAAAGGATTTAGGAAGTACATGTGTAAGGTTTTAAATCAAAAAAGATGTTCAACTGGCTGTTACTTACTGTGAACGTTGTCTGTTTATTTGAACAATGGAACTACAGAACTCAGGTCTAACCATTACTAGTTATGAACAGTCTGAGGCTTAAAGACAAGGTAATTGCTTCTTCAGAGCAAACTACTAAGCTAATCTTACAGTGAACTAACTGGACTAGTTTAGTAGTCCCTTAAACTATATTATAGTCCCTTAAACTGTATTACACACCCTTCTAAAGCTGTCATGTGAAAAGTCCTAATAATTTCCTAGCTTCCTTCTTTTGCTCTAAAAATCCATCGGTAGCTCCCTTAACTGGCTTTGTACTTCAAAGCCCTAAACTATGTTCTCCCAAAATACTTCTGCAAGAGCATCTCCCCACTACCCAACCATAAAGCAGATAAAGTTCTCCCCTTCAGCCAAGTTGATCTCAATTCCCAAATGAACATGTGTGGTATGCACCCAAGCTCCAAACATCCACATACTATCTATAAGGGGCTAACAGTGTTACCACCTCTCCAGGATTTTTTTCATGATAACTAGGGGCACCCAAGGGGCATAACGCAGAAGACTACCTAGTGAACCAGTTAAACCCATCCACCAAAGAATGTGAATTATGTAAATAAATTTACATTTTTATCCATCACTATCTAAGATTTGTCTGAAGCATTTTATATGCTTTCAATAAATAGAAAGCAGTCTGGGTTTAAGTAAGTTATTTGAATTCTAGTCCAAACCAATGGCATAAGTATTACTTCAGACCATCAACTCTGGCTCTACTCTGTGACCTTTGGGCAAGTCTAGGTTTCTTTGTAAAATGTTGATAATACACATTTCTCACAATGGGAGATAATGTAGGGACACAGGTAACAGAGTATCCAATAAAATGTGGCCAATGCTATGTTATCACCTTGACTGGGAAATTCCAACATAATTTGAGAATTACATCACTACTTCTTTAAGACTTATTAATATTTATTCAATCAATGTTGGTTTGATGATTAATATTTGAGGTAGTACCGAAAGGGCATAGCTTTGGAGTAAAACACATGTGATCGACCCTTCAGTCATCACTCTAGAGATGAGGAATCTTGAGTAAACCATTACAATCTCTGACCCTCAGTTCCCACATCTGTTAAAGGGCATACCATCAATGACCACAGAGCTACAGTGAGGACTACATGAGATGACAGTGTATGTAAAGCTTTTAGTAAGGTTATCTGGCACAATAAATTAACAGACTTCTTCGTCTTAAATCAAACAATTTTTAACGTCTTATTTATCTACATTTTAATAAAGTTAATTTAGATTATTCAACAAACGTTTCTGAGTATGTACACTATGTATGTACACTATGTATACTCGGCACTGTGCTGTGTGCTAGAGATAAACTAGTGAAAAAAAAAACCACCACCTCTGTCTTCATGTAGTTTACAATGTTGGAGGCAGTAGGACAAGCATTAATCAAACAATTCAAATGCCAACTGTGCTAATAAGCTCCATAAAGAGGTAAACTAAGGGGGTGGATAACAGTGGGGTTTGTCCTGATCACAGAAATCTAGAAAGGCTTCCTAGAGAAAATTCTTACTTGTAGTGTGACTATGAAACAACTAGACGCAGCAGAAAAAGGAAGAGTGCTCCAGGCAGAATGAATAGACTATATTTTATCTTTTGCATGTCTATATACCTTTATATGCACCCTAATAGCTTGTACCTCTGGCAACGAGGTATAAGGGGACTGAAAGAATAGCCTAGCTGACAGAGACTAAGAAGAAAAGACTGGCTAGATAGGACTGACCAAAGATGCAGAGCTTTGTAGGGCACATTATCCTAAATGCAATGGTGAAGTGTTACGGGATTGTAGGGTTTATACTGTAGGGTTTATTGTTGCTGCTGCTGCTGACAGGATCACTGTATTTCACAATATAGTCTGGCTACACTGTGAAAATAAATTTGAGGTCAGGCAAGAGTAAATGTGAGCAGACAAGTTTGGAGGCAAAGAAATGAGAACTACTTTTTTTTAACACATTGATGAAAAAAGTAGAAAAATTCCAGGAATAATCAGAAGGTAAAATCAACAGGACTTGATGACAGACTGGATATGAGTGTAAGGAAGAGGAGGAGTTGGGAGGTAATTTCTAGATTTCTGACCTGCATTACTAGCTGAATGCTAGTTCTATTTTCAGATATACAAAGATGACCAGATCCAGGAAGGAAAGGTTATGCACTCAGTTTTAGACATGTTGAGTCCAAAGTATTTTTTTCTCTAATTAAAAAATAAGAAAAAAAAAAACAGGTCCAGATCTTGCCACTCTCCTACTCATCAAAGCCCTGCAGTGGATTCCCATCAAACTCTGAACAAAAGTCCCAAGAGGCATACAGGTATGATCTGATTCTTTGCTACCTTCTGAATTTCTCTCCTACCCTTTTATCTCTTGGTCACTTTCACTCCAGAAACACTGCCTTCTTGAAATCCTTGATGTACTTATTCTTCCCTCAGGACTTTTGTACTTCCTCTTGCCTCTGCCTGTAATACTTTTTCCCCCCATATGGCTTGATTCCCTCACTTAATGGAAGTCCATGATCAGATGTCACCTTCTCAAAGAACCTTCTTTGCCCATCCTATGTAAAACAGTCTTCCTGCTGAGAGGCTGGGCTGGAGAGAAAAGCTGAATGAAATCTCTGGTAGTCTTGCAAGGCCTGTCACATAATACAAGTCTTACTCCCAAGACTTTTGAAACAAGTTTGAGTGTAACAAAAGCTGCAACCCAAGCCCAACTCCATGGATTGAGGTAATCAAGCCCTAAAATGCCTAACAGAAAACAAGGCAAATTCTCTCCTGGTGGAAAATGACATCAACTTCAATCCTTCAGTTCTTTTATAAACATTCTCCTGAAGAAGGGGAAAAAATTAAAAGCCCTATAAAGTGAGAGAAAGAAGTGTGACCAGGAAAAATGTGACTGGTAATCAAGAAAAAAAGAACTAGGCAATGGGATCAGATCCACAGATGATGCAGATGTTAGACTTAGTTATATAATTCAAATGTTTGCCAGCTGTATTTTTTTAAATGGGAGGAAAGTAAAAAGACAGAGACATTCAAAAGAAAAATGAAATCTATAAAATATAACTGGACACTCTAAAACTAAAAAATACAATATGTGAAGTCAACTAATTGGGTTGGTTAAATGGAAGACTGCACAGTGCAGAAGGCAGGCTTGATAAATCTGAAAGATGGGTCAAGAGAAAACATCCAAACTGATGCACAGAGAGAAAAAAAAAAAGCGGGAAGATCAGGGAAGAAAATAAAAAGCACATGGGACACAAACAGTAAAGTATATTTATAACTGTAGTGTCAGAAAGAGAGAAGTGATAATAGAGTAGAAGCAATATGTGAATGGATAATTTTTCACAACTGATGGAATACATCAACCCACAGATTCAAGAGCTCAGTAAACCCCAAGCATGATAAATAAAATGAAAAACATAAGTACGCTCAGCACAGTCAAACTGCTAAAAACAAAGATAAAGAGAAAATCCTAAAAGCAGCCAGAAAAAAAACACACATTACCTACAAAGAGCAAAAAGGTTTTAAGCTGACTTACAACAAAAAATATGAAAATCAGAGGACAACAGAATGCTAACTTTTAAGTTGCCAAATAAATAAAACTGCCAATCTAGAATTCCATATACAAGGAAAATACCCTTCAAAAATGAAGGTGTGATTAAGACGTTTCAAACAAACAAACGCTGAATGAGTTAACTGCCCCCAGGCCTGCACCATAAGCAATATTAAAAGTTCTTCAGGCTTAAGAAAAATGAATTAAGATGGACGCACAGAACTACCAAAAAAACAAAAAAGAAAAAAGTGCAAAGAAAAGAGAAAATGTATGTATAAACAAGTAAGAACACTGACTACTGAAAACATAGATATTCCGACATTTATAACCACAAAATATGTAACAACTATAGCACAAAGAGTAGAGGCGCAGCAAATGGAATTGAACTGTTTTCAAATCCTTGCGTTGTCCAGAAGGTGGCAAAAACATTAATATAGCGCAGACTATAATAAGTGAAATACAGATATTATAATCTGTAGGGTAACCACTGAAATAATAATACAGTCAGGTGTAACTAAAAAGCTAATAAAAGAGATAAAATAGAATAGTAAGAAATACTTTACCTAGCCAAAGGAAGGTAGGAAAAGGAGAAAATAAAGGAATAAAGAAAAAAATGGCAAAAAAATAGCAATAAAAGCTACTGTACCAGTGATTATACCAAAAATAAATAGTCTAAACACTCTAATTAAAGAACAAAGATTCTAAGATTGGATAAAAGAACAAGACCAAAGAATAAAATGTTTACATGACATGCACTTTTAAACATAAGGACATAAACAGGTTGAAAATAATGGAACAGAAAAAGTTTTGTCATGCAAACCATAGTTAAAACAAAACTAGTATGGCTATATCAATTATCAGACAAAGGAGGCATGAAGTATTCATACAGCTAACAAATGATGTTTTATAATTATAAAAGTGTCACTTCATCATAAAGACATTAACAATCCTAAATTTTACTGAATAACGCAGCTTCAAAGTATATAAAATAGTTTCTCCTCCAATCATTTCTACTCTCTATCCTGCTTTCCTTTTCTAATCTCCATACTTTTCACAGTATGACATTATATATTACTTATTGCTTTCCTTAGTCCCCCACCTCTTTGTGGAGAATGTAAACTCCACAAGGGCAGAGACTTATTCTATCCTGATCACACTATATCCCCTGTAACTAGCCTAGCACATAGTAGGTACTCAATAAATATTTGCTGAACAAATTAATAAAACTATCACTACAGTAACTTATTTTCTTAGTGTTTACTTTTAAAGTTTATATTATACATTTCTTTTCTTCAGTTATGCAATCTTTTAGCTTAAATAATACTTAGTAAGTCTCTGCCAGCCAAGATGTTACATGAGAAGTTTAAACAAGAAGTCTGAAAAATGTTACTAGGAAATATATTTCCTCTTAATGAAACAAAGACTCCAAAATTAAAAATCACTAAAATGTGCCTTCCGTCATTTAGTAAACATATTTAAATATATATAGATTCACATAAATAAAATAATACAGTTATATATTAGCTTTCATGTTTATTCAACTTCACAGAAAATCCAAAACTGTGTCTGAAAATTGGTTATCTATCTAAATACCAACTGTTCATTACGGTGACATAATACTATGTGGTAGGGGAGATATGCCTAAGTTAAACAAATTCTTAAATTCCTGACATTCTTTAAGTGGGCAAAAGGAAAATCAAAAATCAAACTTACAAGTTATAAGAAAATACAGAAAGTAATGTAACCTTTAATACCTGGAACAAGTTTTACAGCCACATTTGTAATTTACATATACAGTGGAGATCACTGAAAAAGCTTCCTGTTGCACTGCAGCAAGAAATTTTATTATAGTGTAGATTAAACGGATTTGCTACAGAGTGCAGCAAGACAACCTCACTGAAGAATCATAAGATCTTCATAATGGAACTTGTTACAGTGAGTTAAATATTTTCTTAAATTTTTATACAGTATATATTTTCAAAATGAACATTATCACTGAAGACTTTGCTAACCACTGTTAGCAATTAACGTTTTACACATACTTAATTTTACTTTAGTTACAGTATGTGGTTCTCCAAATGTTAGTACATGAAATGTTAAGTTTCAACATAATGAGATAATCCCCTAAGATGTCTCAGGACATCAAAACTTTGATCATTATTGCACCTATTTTTTCTACAGAAAAATGGAAAATTTACATCATAATGCTCCCAAAAAGTGAACAGACAAGTTATAAAATCACAGACTCATTGTCATTAAACAAAATCTACAATGAACATTTTTTGTGAACTGATGTACAGAATTAAATGTGCAATGAAATTTGGTTAATTATGATCATGCAAATAAAAATCCTCCACAATCATTTTTTCACTGTTTTATAAAATGGTCTTAAAGATATACTTCCATAAACATTTCCGGTGCAATTTAGTCAACGACAAAAATACAAAGCTATCCCTTATTCTTTATGTTATAGATTTAAAAACATGCCTTTGTACTGCTGAAATAGAAATAGCGTGTTTGGGAGAACTGAGCTAATGACACATTTAAAAACCACCTGTATCTTGGTCCAACATTAGCTGCCTTGATATACAGCAGCCTCCCATAATCACTGGTGTCAGTACTGTTGTAGATGAAGAATAGTTAACTAATGAGAGATTAAGACACAATTCAAAACTTTTTTTTAAAAAATAAAAGGCCGTTTCATAAACATGAAGAAATCTTCAAAAGAAAAATAATCACATCAATTGTGATATACACTGGAAAATAGTAAAACGTCACTTTCCAAAATAGTAGTTTCTTTATTATATCCCCCATCTATTATAACCAACTTGGAAATATACCTTAAACATAATGGCATATTAAATGAAAATGCTCCATTATCCACTGTGATAAATTTAATAAGTTAGAATATGATTTTCTTTTCTGATGGTAACCATGAAAAAATGAAAGAACAGCACCTGAAATACTAAAATGAATTTAGGAAAGCATTAAGTTGTAACCTATATGTTTTGGTTGAAAATACAGTTCATAAAACTGTATAAAGGATGCTACCTTTGTTTCTATATTTTGTAGATTACAACAAAGAAAAGAAAAAAGATATGCTCTAAACACAAATATATTTCCACTTCTCCCAGTCTGGACAAAGTGGAATTTCATTCAAAGTACATAAGATTGTGATACCTACAGTAGCTCATATAGTTGGATATATCACTCCCATCCTGTCCCTCCCCCGCCCAGAAACAATTTTTGGCTCCAAAATAAAGTACAATAATAAACTCTTGATGAAAAACTATGTTATGGGGCAATCTATCATATACTATGGCTAAATACCAATTTACAGAAAAGAGCACATCCCATTTTCAGCACTTTTCATAAACATGCAACTCACTATAAAATACAAAACACTTGCTTTCAAGAACAGCTTTATAAAGACACACTGCATCAATAAAATTTTTTTCTTTCTGATTAACTTTACACTGTTATGGAGAACTGAAACACTTCTAATGTGTATATATCAGATTTTATATTATAGTGTAATAATTTGCATTTTCTGCACATAATGTTCAAGAGGAAATATCTATACACAATAACATTCTAGACTATTAAAAACTAATTCAAACTGCAGAATTTTATTGATACAGTAGATTAATAAAAACTGAAAAGGGATGATAAAATGGGATAAAGAATTCAGTACATTATTTTATAACACACTCTTTAAAATTATAATATTTTAAATCTCTCTCTTTTTAAAATTTTCCTTGCCATGGAAGGCCAGAAAATTCTGGGACCAATACTGAGGTGTAAAATAATCAAACAACTTCAGGACTATTCCACAGTTTGCGTGGCGTCCTCCCATCAGAGGCATTGTTCAGGTGTAATGGCAGACAATTTAGCACCTCTGAAGATTAAGGGTGCCCAGGAGTAAACACTAGGTAAGATACACAAGGGAAAGAGATCATTTTAACTCTCCAACAAATTGTGACATCAAGAAAATGACACCATTTGTTGAAAAAAACTTTTCACAGTAAAACTGCAGAGAATACAAATACAAACACTGACAGATTACTGCTTAAGATCTATCCTAACAAACTCTTTTCAAATCAATAGATCCAATAAACAGCTGGGTACTGTCAGTTTAAAGCCGCAGATAAAAGCTATACAAGCACTTTAGAAGTCAGAAACATTAAAAAAAAAAAAAAAAAAAAAAAGAAAAAGAAAAAGAAGAAGAAAAAATATATTTACAAGTTTCTTCTTTATGTCTACATAGCCATCGCACATTAGACTTTTTCACAAGACTCCATAGTCAATGTTATCACCGTGCGCATGGCTAAAGCATGTGACCACAAATACATGAGGTCATCAGAGTAAGGTCCAACTGTCCACTCTTCAGCAGTCCCATTTTGTGCATCAAAGGCTTTACTCAGCCTGAAGCTTGACAAAAAATTATTTTTTTCAAAGCTTTCACATAGAAAGTTATTAATGACATTTGTTCATCGCCTTTCTCTTTTAGAACTTCGCCGCCGTACCTTGAAAGAAATATCACCAGATGCTTAATTAAAATGGGTACATATTAATTAGACACAGCAGTAGTTATTATTATTTTTTAACCAATCATTATTCTTACATGTTCCTGATTTTCTTTGCTTTTCTTTCCTCAAAACCTTTCTCCTATGTTAACTTTCTGCCTTGACATCACATATTTAGACGTACATAATACATGAATGCCCATAAATAGCCTTTCCCAGGAGAGCAAATGAGAGAACTATTTTACTTTTCTATTTAATAATTTTAAAGAGAAATGAACAGAAGTCAATGCCAACAGCAAGAAAAACAATTGCAAATATCACCTTTTTACTTATGTTTCTGTAGTAAACGAAAACATTTGATATTTATGAATTTAGGCTTACAGCTGTCTTTCTCAGAAAACAGCTATTGAGTTTGGATCATAACAATCAAATACATATAAATAATCTGAAATTCAGACATATTACCACTTACTGGCAAGTACTAATGAAAGCATAAAACTTTAGTTCAAAAAAGATCAGTATTAACAAGAGGAATATAAATAGAACAGGATTTTAATTTAATTAATTTACAGTATAGTTTTTCTTTGATGAAGACATCAGTCACTATGTACAACTCTTCAGCCTTATTTTTACACCCCCCAAAAACCCTTTACAAACAAGCCCAACTAGGTTTGAGACCATAATTCAACATATTTTTCTGTGGTCTTAATTCATTCACATAAATGCATCCTGATGCAGATAGAAGTGCTGATTATATTAAATAGGACAGAGGGGCAGGGATCAACCCTGGGACCTGATCAAAGAACACAGGTTTCTCAAACAAAGATGGCTGGCTGAGCTGACCCAAAGATTCAGCATTAATGTTAGGAAGATGACAGCTCTTACTTAAATGTGTTAATTATATTTCTTCCAAAGAGAAAAATCTGAGATGTAACCAGCAAAACCATTCATTTCTTTTAAAAAAAAGTATCTCAGGAAGCATCACATTCCTGCTTCTGTAAAAGAAGTGTCTATTACCAATTTTATGAATTCCAAAAGCTAATTTTAGTTAAAGGCAGGATTTTATTCTATACAACTAACTACTAGTGGCTAGTGGGAAACTCAAACAAATACTTACGAAACATAAACAAGAGTATATATAACAGATACAGGGAGAACTTAAATGCGTAAGGTGTTGACATCAGACTGCCACTTGTTCCTCTCTGCATTCAGTTTTAAACTGGGCATTTACACTTTCACTAGGCTACATCTATTATTCTCACTTGGTTTCAGGTTTTCACAAAGGATATAGTCTCCACTATCTAAGCCGGTAGATGAAACAACACTATAAACTAATGAAGAAAAATATATAAATATTTAGAATTATTAAGTAACAGCAAGTGCTAAATGGAGCTGACCAAATATTTACCAACTCTAATTCTATATTCCATACTATTACACATGGCACTTTCATAAACACATACATTTACTGCAGACACTTCTTCTTCCTCTGTTTCTTCCTGTGGATTATCATCGACAGGAGAGCTACCCTGAAACACATCTACTTCTTCACTTGAATCATTTTCTTTAGTAGCGGCTTGTTTGGAGCGTCCTACACGGCTAGAGTAAAACACATGTAAAATAAAATGAACATTCTGATCCTTAAGTGGTAGGTTACTTCATAACAGGAAATGCTTTAAATATTTCACAGGCTTTCATTTATTATCATTTTTATTCTCAATTACCTTGTAAGCCAAGAAATATTTTTCTTACATTCTGAACCCTAAACAAGCACTTAATCCTAGAATCTTACATATAAAAAGATCTACCAAATAACAAGTCAGTATGACCGAAACCAATACCATAAAGGATTTTAACACATAACCCAAAGTCTACTCTTCCTTTTATCCTTCCCAACTCAGTAAAAGGCTGAGTTGCTCAAAGCAGAAATTTTATTAGAGTCTTTCGTCATAGTCTACCACTCTTTATCTGGCCCTAAGATTCTACTTATAAAGAAATCTCAAATCCATTCATTTATCTCCATCTTCATTGTTACTACATATTTCTAAACCATTCTCATCTCTTGGCTCTTCTCTCTACAAGTAATCTTTCAAAAATGTAAAAACAGCTGATGCCACGCCCCCTACGTACTGAGAGTAACTGCATAAACCTCCTTAATACAGCATATAAAGCCCTGCAGTCAGGCCTTGCCTACCTGTCCATTCTCATCTCTTTCCACTCCCCAGTTCCCCACAACTACAATACATTAATATCCTTGCCTTCCGTCAGCTCTCTGAATTTGCCAAGATTTTTCCCACTTCAGAACCTTCCAAAACAGTGTTCCCTCCCGCTGAAATGTTCCTCTCCCTACTCTCTATCAGTCTAACTCCTACTATTCTCAAGGAATCAACTGGTCACTTTCCGAAGAGAAAACTTCCCCAATTCCCCAGCCCTGTCATTACATTCTCTTACAGCACCCTAACTTTATCCTTCAGGGCATATATCACAATTTATTATTCCATATTTATGTGTGATTATTTAATGACTACATGCCCATTTAGATGGTAAGTCCTATAAGGGTAAGAATCGTGCCCGTTTCGTGCCGCTATATTCCCTAGCACCTAGTACTCTCTGAAACAGGAGACACTCAAAAATATGTAACAGATGCCACCATTTACTTAAATGTATCTCTCTTGATAAATATTTGTTTTTTTAATTAAGAACTTAGCCTATCACTTCTATAAGCAATCGAAAATAGATATTGTTTAATCCATACTCAAACCAATTACTCAAACGTACTTGATTCAGTTTTTCAGAATTAATAGAAGAAAATACAAGGAAAATAATACAATCTTTCTCAATTCCACTGAGGTCAGAACAAGAAAAGAGACAAATCATAACATATGTTATTACATTACCTCTAAAATGGGGCTTCCCAGTGAAAGGAAGTTAGGCTGTTAAGACAGAATACAGAATCTCTTTCTGTACTGATTTTTTAACAGAAATGCTTGTTTGATTTAGAACACTCATGTGAGGAACTTGTGTAATTTTAGGAGGTAACATGATAATCATCTAAGCCCTTAATTTTATGAGGCCCAAATAGGAACAAATTAAAGTTAGGAGCATGAAAGATATTCACCCCATTATATTATTGTTATAAAATTAACCATGGGAATTTAAGATGCCTTAAGAATATTTTTTTTATCAAAAAAACAATGGTTTTCCATGGTTGAATACAAACACATTTATGAAGCTGCCACCAAAATGTACTTACCTTTACTTTTTATCTGAGGGAAAAATTATATGGAAAAATGCAGGAAGTACTGGCTAGACACTCAGGTAACTTTTCCTCTTCCTATGGAATACACAGGAACAGGAAAAACTTTGAAGGTAACTGAGTATTTAACCAAGGTCTGTTGGCAACTCTGAAAAGTCAAGCTACTGAAGTATGGGATTACTTTCAGAAAAATTGCAAAATTTCTAGTAGAAGACACGCTATTCTATTTCCACTTTGAGGAGAAAAACGTGCCAATTTACAAATTACCAACACTGATGCCCCTGTCACTTTAGTAAGTTTGGACACAGATTTGTTACTGTAACTCTCCTATAAACATGTATTTGTGTGAACATCCAAAACTATCTATAGATACAGATGTGTTAATGTGATTAGAAAACAAACAAAATCAAGACATCAAAAACTTGAGATCACCATGTGATAATTTCCACAGACGTAATTTAAGAAAAATGATGCCTGTTACTTTCCGACACGGTTCAAAGAATCAAAGCAAAAGTGTAAAAGTTATTTTTTAAAGCTGTTGAGGAAAGGCATGAAGAAAAATTGTAGCATGGAATGACAAGGTAACGTGGTCTACACTGTAATTATTTAAAAATACTTCATCATCTCTTCAGGTACCATAAAGTATGTATTGGAAATAATAAACTATTTGGTATTCATTTATAAAGTTTTGTCTAAAACCTGTAAAAATGTACAAATGTCACCAAAGGTTGACTGGGTATCAATCACCGAGGTAAGTTTACAAAAATGTTATCTTACCTAGTGTAATGGGGCTAAATATATGGGATTTAAATACAGCCCTATGTATATTTAGAAATTTATGAACCCCTGCAAAATAATTTGAAACTGGTTTGAAATTTAATATTATTTACAACTTACACATTTTTGGGGGGTTGTGATGGTGATGGCGTTTTTGATGGTCTTCCTCGTCCTTTCTGAGGTGTGGATTGTGTGGATTCAACTGCACTAGTTTCAGGAGATTCTGCTCTGCTTTGGGGAAGACCCAAATGTGGATAGCATCAAATTATGATTTATAATATAGTAACTAAATGTATGCAGTTTAGAGTTACACATACTTACCTTTGTTGTGCTCTCCTTGAAGTTCGGTGCTGTTTACTTTTTGACTTCTGTTCTGTGTTTCCACTTTGTCTTTCTTCTTCTTCCTCTTCTTCTGTTGCTGAAGGTCCAGGTTTTTTTTTGCTTACTTTTTTAGAAGTTTTCATTGTTGGCTCTTCTTTGGGGGTACCTCCACCAAGAGGTTTTGGTGGTCGGCCTCTTTTACCTTTTTTTGGTGGACTATTCTGTTCATCCTCATTTTCTAATATATCTTCTTTGAGCCTCTTTTCCTCAGGCCACTGTTGTTCATCTGACTCTGAAGCCGTATGGCCTCTCTTCCTTCCACGCTGACTGCCTTTAGGTTTCTGTTCCTGTACCAACTTAGTCAGGTCATCCATCCCTAATTTCTCCTCTGAATCTGTTACAGGTGTTTTTTTCCGGCTTCTAGGTTTGTCCAATTCAGACTAGGAATAAAAGCCACAATTTCAAATATAAAACTTAGTATGCATTGTTAGTATATGTATTTTTAAGAATCAAAAAAAAAAATCTGTTATCCACTTCAGTCATAAAAATGTACCTAAATAAGGTATAGAGTTCTGAAGTACATCAGAACCATAACTACTTACTTGCTTTTATTAATAATTTTCTAATTTAAAACACTATCTGGGGGTAAGTTTTTATTCTTATTCAAGCTAGAGAGCCTCAAATGAGACCTCTCAAGATCAGTATTTGATTATATTATAAATTTTTGGTGAAGAGTTATTTCATAAAAAAGAACATTCTAAATTGAATGCTTAAATAATGGACAACTTATACTAAAGTATAATGGATCTGTTTTGATAGTCAATTTAAGTAATCCTAATTTTACCACACAATGTATAATAAGACATAAAATATCAACTATGTTATATATATGTCATGCATACACATCATAAAAGAACTATTTTTATTTTATAAATGGAGGTTGCAAGATACAAAAGTTTAAACATATTCATCATTTATTAAAAATTCTGAAAACACTTCTGAATCAAAGATACCACTTCTTCCCAGATACAACTAACAAAAAAAAAATTTAAAAATCAGTGACTTTCAAATTTAAAATAAAATACCAGTCTACATTCACAGAATTTAAGCACTGACCAGCAGATGGAGACTGAGGAAATTCTTCAAAGAAACCAAGAATAGTGCATATGAATTTATAATGCTCTCCACAGGTATACACATGTACATAAAACACATAATATTTAAGTACTAAGTTAATTTCCAAAAGGTTTGTTCCAGTTTACATTCTTAAAAAATCAGTGAAGGGCTTCCCTGGTGGCGCAGTGGTTGAGAGTCCGCCTGCCGACGCAGGGGACATGGGTTCGTGCCCCGGTCCGGGAAGATCCCACATGCCGTGTAGCGGCTGGGCCCGTGAGCCATGGCCGCTGAGCCTGCGCGTCCGGAGCCTGTGCTCCGCAACGGGAGAGGCCACAACAGTGAGAGGCCCGAGTACCGAAAAACAAAACAAAACAAAACAAAACAAAACAAAACAAAAATCAGTGAAAAGAAAAATTATCTAATTACTTATAATTTTTTAATATGTTTAATTAGTCATTTGTGTTTCCTGCCTGTGAACTGCCTAATTATACCCTTGGTATTATGCCCTTTGTCCATTCGTTTATTAAAGTCTGAGTTTTAATCTAAATATTCTACACTTTTGTGTATATTTAAATTTTATTTCCTATTTGTTATGAACTGAATTGTGTCCCCACAAAATTCATATGCTGAAGTGTTATGATACGATACTACTTGGAGATGTGGCCTTTGGGAGGTAATTCAGTTGAGATAAGGTCACGAGGGTGGGGCCTTCATGATGGGATTGGTGTCCTTATGAAAAGAGACACCAGAGAGATCTTGCTGTCTCTCTCTCCACCATGTTAAGAACACAGTAAGAAGGTGGCCATCTGCAAACCAGGAATAGAGCTTCCACCAGGAACTGGATTGGCCCACACTTGATCCTGGACTTCCCAACATCCAGAAATGTGAGAAAATTAATTTGTGTTGTTTAAGCCTCCCAGTCTATGATATTTTGTTATGGCAGACTGAGCAGACTAAGACATTATTATCTTGTTTTAGAGGAGGATGCTGAGTTGAGGTTCTAAACTGTTTTTTCCTACTTCCACTGCCAAACAGACATCTAAGCAATTTCAAAATCACTGATTTGTAATGCTTCCTTTACTTTGCATTATTTTTCAAAAAATAATAATGTTTCTGGGCTAACGTAACAACAGCGCAATATTTTACTAATTATAACTAAGTATGTTTGTGTTTGGTTGGGCTGATCTTATTACTCCTCTTTTTTGCATCCATTTTATTCTTCCACATGGACTTAAAATCACACTGGAATTTTACAATGATATCTTCATTTAGAAAGAACTGTCATCTTTTTAACTCATTTTTTCCATGAAGGAATATGGCATGTCTTCTCTCTCTTCTGTTTTTCAGTTTTGGTATTTTCTCCACATAGGTTCCTCCTACCTCTTTTTAAGGTTATGTTTAGATCCATCTATCTAATTTCGTTGTTGTAATGGTTAGTGTTGTAAAGTAAATCCCCTTTCCCCCAAGTGTACATCTGACATAAAGTAAAATTACCAGAGTAAAATTATAGTTACATATATATACATACATACATATGCCTACACTCTTAGTTTTTCAACTGCTTCCCTTATTTTTTTTAAGAGTACAAAAATAAAAATAAATTTGCCTCTTCTTTTTCATTGTCATACTTTTGGCTCCTATTTAATGTCTTTCAGAACTGGTCAAATATTCTAGAACAATTTTAAACAACAGGCTGTTTTGTTCCTGATTTTTAATAAGAATGTTTCAAGTATTTTGCCTTTAAGAATAATAATTTTGACTAAATCACTGACTACTGATTTAAACAGATAAAACTTTTAGCATGTTAATGAAGTATCTTTCTAGTATTAATTTACAAAGAGTTCATATTTGTCAAGAATGAATTCTAAATTTTATTTATGTCTGCTTGGCATGATCTGAGATTATCTTGTTAGTATTTTTATTTGGGATGTTGATTTGCTTTTTATTCTTTTTAGCATTTAAATTATCCTTGAAATCTAGGGGAAAATAAAGCCCTATAAATAATTGGTTTTAATTTGTTAGTATTTATCTAGAGTTTTGTACATAAATTAAAAATTAACTGTCATTACTTAGAGATGGGAAGAGAAATATTAAATTAAAACTAAACCCTCCAATTTTAAATGCTACAATTCATTCTGACGTCCAAAGATCTGAAAAAGTGGCTGAATTCATTTATGCTCTGGAAAAGGTTGTTGGCAAACCCGAAATTCAATGTCTGTTTTCTTGAGAATATCATAAAATAATCTAAGCTTCCTAAAGCACTACATTCTCTAATTTTTCATTTTGTACCATATTGTTTTCAGAACAGAGGGGGTATAAAATCGAGGTTAGAAGCAGGAAATGGGGAAAATATGTTATTTGTAAAACTAAATATTACAATACAAATGTATATGAAGAATAATCCCTTTGCAGTGAAATTTCAATGTGAAGCTCATAGTATATAAAAAAGACGATACTCTTTCACCATAATCTATTGGTCTTTAAATTGAACTTCTGTCTCATAATGCTCACCTCTTTGAGAATATTTCAGTTGAAACGAGCTTATTAATAAGGTTCTTCTGAAAATGGATGCAATGTTACACAAAAGACAGCCAAAGGCCTTCATTAATTATATAAATAAATCTCAAAAGCTCAGAAATTCAAAACTGTTCTATAAAAAATAGACTTCATTCTGCATTGCTCCAAAAGGTAGAACTAGATATGGAATTTATAGGCTAGCAAAATATTAACCATGCTTCTTAATTAAGGGGGTAGTGGGGAGGGAAAGGAGGCAGTATATGTGGGTATGGGTAGCCTAGCTGAGGTTTCCAACAAATGAAGAGAAATTATAAGCTCTCCACTTAAGGCATTTTCAAGCACCAACTCTCATAAATGATAATAAAGGAATTTCTGCACTAAGTGAGAAGCAGGACTAGAAGACATAAATACCTTTTCCAACTCAAGGATTCTTCCATAAATCAAGATAACAGAATTCCTTTCTGGCTAAGCAACCAATTTTTAATTCTGTTTGGGTGAAAATTTTAAACAGCCAATAAAAATCCGAATTTATAGTATAGTTAGGATTTAGTAAGAATTTTAGAATTTTAATTTTTTTAAGTGGAAAGAGAAACAATCTGCTAAAATAAATTACTGGAGAAATTTGAAAAAAACTGAAAATAATTTAAACTTCTTGGGATATCTAACTTGGGCCAGTGGAAGACAGGAGGGCAAGTTCTATGTCAGAGAAAGCAAATGTTTTTATTAATAACCTTTTGCCTCTATTAATCGAGTAGATTAAAACACATTAACTTTCATTATTATGATAATCATTAATCAAAAATATTAATCTTTATAACAAAACAGCAGCAACAACCATTCATTTGGGCTAATTCATTTATTCTGAAAAACCTTACCAGCTAAGTATCCACACTTCACCGATAAAGGAACTCACTCAGGGAACCTAATGCGTTATTCAAGAAATGTTCAGAGCTAACCTCGAAAGTCAAAATGTGCTCAATTATTAATGCCATCAGGTTGTGTTGCAATACATAACTGTATTCTGTATCTGTACTAAAAGTACCAAATTTGTCTTCAAATGACATTTATAAATTATGCCTATCACACACAACACATCAATATCATTGCTATTAAGATTTTAAAACTAAACAAGGACTTTATGAAAACAGTAGCATTTCCTACATCTACTAGAAACTTATTTAGTAATTAAAGGCTCAAGAAATCAACTAAAGTGAAGGAAACTTTAAGGACCCTCATTCTAGCCTCCTTCTCTAAGGCTAAGCCTAAATTTACTATGTTTAAAAAAAACACAAAAGCCAAGCAGTTCTGAGTATGGAACTGGCATGTTTGATTCCAAAGCTCTAAAGAATAAAGATTGCTTACTAGAATGCCAAGAAACACAAGAGGTTCAATATACTGAAATTACATGGTAGAGGATAATTATAAACTCAAATTTGTGAGTAAAATCAGATGTCAAACTTGAGAGTAAAATTAACTGGTTTCAGTGTAAAAATGATTATTTACATAGCAAAAATTATTACTATTGTACTTATTACAAAATCAAACCAAATATCTCACCCTTACAAGATCAGAGTCGTCTCTCTTGTCACTTTTTTTCCCCGGCAAAGGTGAAGACATTGTGTAATCTTCATTTTCACTGTGATCCATTTCAGAACTATCAAGCCTTTTAATATAGACATTTGTAATTGTTATTACAATCAAATAACCTTAAAAGTTTTTCCTTTTCCCTAGTGTAGCTTTATAACTTTATGAGGAAAAGTTTCATTCTTTTCAAAAAGTATCCATTTTAGTATATTTAACACCATTTGGCTATTTTCCATCATCTTCCCTTTTCATCCCTTCCCTAGATTACTATTAGCTGACTCCAAAGTGGCATTTCCTACCTTAATTCTAGCACCTCTACTCTCCACCAATAATCTGGGCAATCTTTTAAAAGCACAAATTAGACTACTAGACTCCAGAACATCTTCCAGTTTTACTCAAAATCAAACCCAAATTCCTTACATTACCCACAAAGTCCAAACATAATCTGGGTACCTCACACCTTCATCTCTGACCATTATTCTCTCATTCCTACTCTCCAACCAAATTGATCTCTCAAACACACCTAGCTCATTCCCTTAGAAAGAATCTTAGTGAACCGATGGGATTTGGAGAAAAAAAGCAACAAAGGCTGAAAGAAAGTTTAACCAAAAGTAAAGTAGGGAAACTACGAGTCATTTGTTGTGAATAACAATGGGAGATGAGGACTGGGTAAAACTATATAATGGTCTTAAAAACAAACAAGGGAAGCCAATTAAGATTTCCAAGCAATGGAATAACCTGAAAACGTAGCATTTAAAAAAGATTATCTAGCAGTGATATGATATACAATACATAGCCAGAGGAATAAGAAAGGGAAATAGCCAAATACTACAGTAATTAAAGAAAGGGAATGAATGATATGATGATAGCAGAAAAGAGAAGTATTAAATAAACATTGTAGAGAAAAATAACTGGCAAAACTTTTTAGCACAGGGGAAAAATCAAAGACAATTTTGAGGCTCTTAGCCTAGATGGGTGAATTAGATCATCTTTGATTATAACCAGGAATTCAAGGAGAAAAGCCAGTAATTTAGGAAATGAGTTGCTGGAAATGTTTTTGGTCATGTTAAATATGAGGCCATCCCGTAGAAAAATGTCTAAATTACATAGGTAAAGAAGGGTCACTTAGGTATCAGACACTAATATGCATTAAAACAGGAATCTAGGAAAAAAAAAAGAACTTTAGATGTAATTTTTGTTTTAATTCGATTATACTATATATCATTTAATAATTTATTCATTACAAGGAAATTGATAGACATTTTAGAATGTCTCCTCCCTCCTTTACTGATTGGTTATGAATAGTGCAAAAGACAACATAATCTTTCATAATAACTTAGCAAAATGAATAAATGGTGGCAGTTTAGCCTTGTACAAGGCTCTGCTGCTGACAAATGGTATGCTAAGCCCCATGCTAAAACCAGTTAAAGTGTGAATTATTTTCCTTTTTTCTTTCTTAAGAAGAAAAAAAAAAAACTCCTGTAAAGCATAATTCAAAAGTACATTTTTAAACTTTTTTTTTAAACAAAAATGTTTATATATGTACATGGTAAAAGGAATTCAAACCATATCAGAATATAAAATCATCTCCCTCCTACACTAGATTATTGTAAACACTACTAAGACGTTGTGTACTCTTCCCAAAACTTTCTATGCATATACAAGCAAATGAAAATACAAACCCTTCTGAAAAACTCAAAAATACTTTACACTGTTCTATTCTTTGCCTTTTTCACTCAATAATATATTGTGGAAACTCTTCATATGAGTTCATACCGCATCATTTTTTAATGACTATGCATTCCATTTTATGGATGAACTAGACATTTAGTTTGGAAACCAGCTTATGTCTACCAACAATGATTGCCCCAACAAGCTAAAATATGAAAGGCTAAGATGGAGTACCTACCTAAATGAGAAAGCAAATACATTTAACTTGTAAATGGCTACCAGTGTTAAAATAGGAATGTTCAGATATGCACTGATTTTCATTCACTGACATTAAATGTAAATGATGTTATTTTAGATCTCATAGCCTTGATGGAGTCCTTAAATGTTAAGTATGGTATTTCTTATGTACTTACCTTCCTTTTACTCTTCCAGGAGAGCTTGGATTTGAGCTGCTGCTTGCATTGCTTACAGTTTCCATTCGTGATGATTTTGTCTGAGATTGTTTGCCTGCTGATGAAAGCGGCTTATTAACAGCTCCTAGAACATTGGTTGTTTTAGGCTGAAATGAAAAATGCATATCTTGATTAAAACCAAAAGAAGTTTAGATGTAAAGAATCATAAATAACACCTGTCAAAGTATTTACATATACAAATCATGAAAAACTTGCCTATCCTTAAGAAAAATAAGAGTAAGAATTATAAATTGAGTATCACTGAACAAATATAAAACTATATAAACAGAATAATAGTTAAGTTTCTTAGTTACCTGCAGTAAAAGGCTTACACAGGAAGTGAGAGCACATAAAATGTATAGTCAACAATGAAAACTGATAATTAGACTCTTGCTAGGGAAGGACATAAGAAGATGTCATTTCACTTTAATATTTTTATTTTAATATTACAGGATAAGATATTTGAAAGGTCTCCAGGGTTTTACCATAAGCTAAAAAACAAGTTCTATATCTCAGCTTGCATCCATATAGTAAATATAACTATTTCTTACTAGTAAATAGAAGATATCTAATACTTTTGATACATCAGTTTTTAAAGAAATACTAAGTAACATAACTATGCCAACAGTCACACTAAAATAAACTACCACATAAAAATTAAAACAATTTTCAAAACATACTTTTCCAGGAGTGAAAAACGATTTCATTTCTGGAGGCAGATAATTTTTGGTGTTACTGAAGTTCTACAAGCAAGGGAAAAAAATCATAGTCAATGACTACTGAAGCACTGTATCTACGAGGTGATTCAAAAGCCAACAAAGCATAGAGCAGCTTTTGTTTGAAAGTACATTATAAAATACATATTTGTTTAAACTAAATAGTCAGTTGAAACACAAAATTTTAGTCACTGATTTTAAATGCTGTAATAAGCTTAAACTAACCTTGTACTAATTCTAGTACTAACACAACATATTTGAGCTCTAACATGCTAGAGTTCTGAGAGCTCATCAGCAAACACATGCTTATGTAATAATACTCTCCAGGGAAGAGACCTCATATACTCCTATTATCTTAATCACAAAAAGGTGAATGCTTAAAAGCAGACAGTCCCTTTTATTGGATGAACTTACAGGACTGTTCTGATCTCTGTACACTGGGTAAGACGTTAACCGGTATTTTGCTTTAAAAAAAAGAAAAAGGTAGTGGCTGTTTCCTCTCAGTCACTTTAACAGGCTCAGATGCACTATGAAACTCCACGAGAGATTCTAAAAAACACCTTTTTTAGTATCATATAATACTTGAGTTTTCTGAGAGTGGTTTGGGAACATCCCTGTAGTGTTCCCAGGGTCTTTGGCCTGTTTAGTGTCATTTCTCTGCTTGTTTCCCCATACCAGTTAGAAATCTCAAGGGCTTATAACTTCAGACTATCTCTATCAGCATTCTCCTTCCCCTTTTGGATCAATGGCCATTATCTCATAGATTTACAAGCTTTGATCACATTTTTGCCTGTGCTCTTAGACTACCATAAAACTTGGAATACAAACTCTAGATCATCCTAACTCATCTCAGAACCTATTTGTGTCCTCCAGTTTGGCCCATATTCTGGTCTTGAACCACACTGTTAAGACTCACGGCAACCTTTTCATGACATTAGTAGTGGGTCACTTCTTGATACTGATTCTTCGTGATCTTCCCACAACCTAGTGTTGAGAATACATTTTATTTCAACTTATACAAACAAATCCTAAAATAACTACCTTGTCAGGTTGGGTGAAAAAACGAGCTGGTAGTACTGGATCTTTAGGAGATTCCAAACTATATGTGGTGCTTTTTGACATGATGATATTCATGGCAACATCACACACAGTATACAGTTTCTGCAATGGTATTAAAAGAAAATTAGATACTTAAATCAGTATCCTAGACTCTGAGAATTAGGAGTAATTCTAGAACATGCATTTAGTATGCAGTTTTCAGGACAATAGTGTAAGTTAAAAGACTTACTCTATTATTATTTTCATTAGTTTACTAGTAATAGCATTACTACTAATTCTATATTAATTCTATGTTAGTAAGTCTAATTACTACTAATATGAATACTACCAACTATTTATTATACTACTAACAGAAAAGACTGATGTTGTCTACAGAAGTTTCATACCCTATACTCAAATGCTTGAAATCAACATGGAATCATAACTATTTACAAAGAATTACATACTTCATTCATTTTTGCATCATCTGGTCCTTGAGCATCTTTTGTTTGTTTAATATTTTCTACCATCTTTCTGATAAATGCATGACTGTTATTTTCATTTTTAGCCATTAATATTTCCAGAACAAACCAAAGACACCTAAAAAATACAAAGAAAAAAATCACTGTTAAATACAGATATAATTCTAAATATAAATATAATGAACTCCAGGAGCAGGAAAAATTAAAAAGAAACAGCTGTAAATCAACAGAGGAAAAAAATATGTCACATACATATCACAACATATTTGCAATGTACGTGCGAGTTTGTAATACCCCTTCTCAAAGTCTCACTAACTTTCCTAGGGAGGCAGGTTAAAAAGAAACAGAAATGGTGGAAAGAATGAAGTGATCTTAATCCCTGGCTATGACAGGAAGGGAAGACTGCCTAAAGGAATAACTGGGCCATAGATAAAGTGAAGCCTCAAATATTCAAGACTGACTGTAGTCCTGATTGGAAGTCTTCAAGAAAATCTAATCACCTTACTCAACAGTAAGAATCTTCATCAATAAATCTGAGGGAAAACTCATGGCTGACAACTCTACATACTGTTTTTGCTTAAAGAAAGAAAAAAACTAAAAGAAAAAGTTTCAGTACCTCAGTTTTAAAGTTAATTACATTAAATTCTACTCAAGAAAAAACTAAAAGTGCTTTGTCTCTGTGTTATGTAGACAGAATGGGACAGAGGGATAGCACAGAGGAGAAAATGGGAAAAGAGAGAAATGTGAAACAAGGTATCATTCTAGAAGGGAAAAAAGTAACCTTTGAGACCTCAGGCACAGGATAAGTTCTTCTGGTGTGGCTCTCTGCTGGAATGGAGATCACTCATGGCTGTACTAGGGAAATTTACAAACACCACCCAAAATGTTTAGTAAATTCCAAAGAATATTTTATCTATTTCAAAAACTAATGTGTTCTGATAAGGAGGAGTGGCTAAAAGTTGTCATTAGTTATATAACCACTCTAACACAGAATTCATTTTGGGAAAACTAATTGCTTATTTTTTAAAAATAGAAACTGTGGCAGCAAGAGGGTAAAAGCTTTTTTTCTTGTCATGAGAAAGTTATCAATAATTTAATTTTATTCTCTTGAAGCACCTCAAATATTTAACTATAAAGTATTTCTATGAATCAAGAAACCAAGAGTTATTTTCCTTTAATAAGAAGCTAAAGGCATAAGAAATTAATTTATTCAAAACCACAAAGGTCATTCTTTATTGTAACAGAAACAGGGTCTCATCCATATTTTAAAGAACTCTGGTAGTCTTACAAAGACTTCTCTAAATACTGTTATATTCCCCTATCCCACACCCAGGCATATATAGTCTTCTGGCCTCTCAACAGGAATCTTTCAAAGAACTGTAACTGTCATAAACTTTAATTAGAGAAAACCAATGAAGTAGTAAGTGGGATCAGTTGCCTGGTTATCAACTTGGCCCATTATTAGATTTCTATTCCTTATGGAGGAAGATAGTAACTGCAAAGAAAATGTGCTTACTATGTGAATAAAAGAGAGTATTAATTCTCCCCACATGAAAATCTATCTATACAGTGTTTCAGAAGAAAGTAGGAAAAGATAAGAACTGGAATGGAAACTCTTAATGGGTTGCTTCAATAAAAAAGAAATGCCAGACTGGTAGAGAAATATGTCAGTAATACAGTAATTATGCTAAGTTGTTTTGGAAAATTATATAAGAAATGAAACATGAAGAGATGGTATGAAAAAGGAAAAATAAGAGAATAAATAAGGTAAAGAACCTTAAACTCCTAAGAAATGAAATAAATTTAATACACTAATTATAACTGAGATTCCATTATCAGCAAGAAAGGGAAAAAACTTTCAGAAAATATGAAAATGGGATGGAAAAAGTCTTACTCTTTAACATCTTTAAGTTGTTCAATATCCTGTACTTTGACATAATCTGGGTCATGTGCCAAAAGGTGAATTGTATATGGAACAACATACTCGGGTAGAAGAGACAATAATTTTTCTGAAAAAGAAAAAGAAAAAGAAAAAACAAAACAAAACAAAACAAAAACAGCCAGGTTAGAAAACCAAATCTTACTCATTCTCTTTCTCTCTCTCTCTGATACTATGTTTCCTGCACCCCAATAGTTTACCACAATATGACTGGAAGAAAAATATATTGAAATGTCCAGTGCTGAGGTACATCATAAATTAAAGTTTATTCATTCATCCATCATGGCCAATATTGATTTGCCTACTAAATGCACCATGTGCTGAGACTACAAAGACAAATATTTCACTTTTCAATAGATATGGGAAAAAGTGACCCAACTATATTCAAGACTAAGGAACATAAGATCTATTTTTCTTATTAGTAGTAACTCTATGTTCAACACTCCCTTGTAAACTGCAGAGCAAAATGAAAAAAAACTAGTAAATTTTTCAGTTAGTATGACACAAAAACAGGAAGTAATGGTTGATACTATTTGATACTATTTGTAACATAAGAACAGATATAAAGGAATAGACATTGTTTCTAGGGCATTTTAAATAACAAACATCTTTTTAGGTTAAATTCAAATATTTTAATATTTTGACTGAGATCAGCATATTCCATTAGAGGTAGAATGGAAAATCCTAACTAGTTTTAATAAAGGTTACTCAAAAGACCAGGATTCATATTCTGAACAATTCTTTTTATATTTCCTACTCTCAAAATTTTAAATCAGATGTTCAATCTAGAGTATAATAATGTATGTGTCAATAAGGCACCAAGTTTTCTTTATTTCTATTGCTGAACTCAAAGAGAATAATTCATTTCAAGGTAGGTATAGAAGAAAAAAGTAACAAGGTTCAAAAGTCAGTGAAAAAGTCTGTCAAACATTTATTGAGTGCTTACTCTTTTCCAGGCCTTCTATTTTTATTGGGGCTTACTATTTTAAATATAAAGATTCATAAGACTAAAGACCTCACACTAAAGCATGGACAGGACAGAAGCTATACTTCAATGTGGACAGTGCCCTAAAATAAGAATAGCTAACAACTACTGAGTACTTCTTTGGACCATGCATTATGCCAGGTGCTTTATACACATAACTTTTTAATCATAATCATAACCACCATAAGCTATGAGTAAAACTATACCAGTCTTACAAAAAGGAAACTAAAGCTCAGATTGCGCAAGTAACCTGCCCAAACACAACCAGTAAATGGCAGAGGTGGGATTTGACTCCAGAGCCCTCATTTTTTCTAAGGTGAGGGAGGAACAGAAAGAAAGAGGGTCCTAGTGATGAGGTAACACCAAAACAGTATTTTAAAGGATTCGAAAGGGGCAAACCACTCTCCTTGGTTTTGTTTGTTTATTTGTTTGGACAGAAGGGGGATGCAATTTCCAGACAGAGCTGACAACAGAGAAAAAAGATGGCTATACAAATTTCAAATAATCCAGAGTACAATGAGCACAGAATTTATAGTCAGGAGTAGCTAGAGAGAAAGCTTAAAACTCGGGCTGAGAGTAAACTATATGAGCTTCAACTTGATCCTATAAGCAATAGGGAATCGACAAAGGTTTCAAGCAAGGAAGTGATGTGATCTGATCTGTTTTAGAAAGATAATTTTGACAGTGGTGTGGCACAGCTGGAGGTGGGTCAGAGGCAGAGGAACATTTACAACAGGGAGTTAGTCAGGAGTATATAAAATAATCCAAGTGAAATATAGCAGTGTAGGAGAGTTGAGGAGAAATATTCAAGACATCCAGAAGAAGAATTAAGAGGATTTAGTGACCAATGAGAGGAAAAAAGAAGGCGTGAAGAATGCCTCTGATTTCTGACTTGCATAACTGGATGGATTTTAATGCTGTTGATCAAGTCACAGAAGTCAGAGGGGCACAAAAACTAATAGTGTGGATGGGGTAAAGTGAGCAGATTTTAAAAAGGCACATAGGAACCTATTAATGTCAGCTACAGGTGAGGACAACCAATAAAGATCAAAGATCTGTACTTTTCTAAACTAAAAGATAGTACTTGGACAATCTACATAAATGTACCGCTTACTGTTTTATTTACTTCCAAAGTCACTGATTTTTTTCCCTTGGCCTTTTAGTCAGTTGCATAAAGAGCTATGGGTTGATATTTAAATATCCATGCATTTATATTTTTAAGTGACCTATTAAAAGGAAAAGCTGCTACTGAAAAACAGTAACAACTTATTTAATGAGGGCGAATTAGAATATAATAAATAACAGTAACATCATTTTGTGTTCTATAAAACTGAAACTGGCAGGATGGGAAAGTACACTTTTCATTTTCATATACGCTTACCACTAACAGCTGCATGCTGTTTCAGATACTCGCGTCTCACATTGATATTTTTTACCAGACACTGCCTGGCATGAGCTCTTCTTTCTTTTACAGGATCTTTTGCACAAAGTGCACAAATTGCCATATACTCAAGTGGAAGCCGTAATCGGGAAAGACCTTTGTGCAGTTTCTGAGCAAACACTTGTCTTACTTGATAGCATTCATCCTGAAAGACACAATTATTCCACATATTATCCACATGGTACCAAAGAGTAACAACTTTAGATATGAAATTCGCTATATCAAGTAACCAGAAGGGTAAACATAGCAATTTTACCCACAATCACTGCTTCTGTTCACAAGACTGAGATGTGATAAGTTAATATCAAGGCTGGAGTGATCACCTGGACCCTAATAACTACCAGCTACCTGGTGTTAGAACATATTGAATGTAATCTTAAAACAGATAACACTAGTAAATATTAATCCATCCTAACTTAAATAAATGAGATATGTAAAAAAAAAAGTTTGAACACTATCTAATATTTAGCTTTTTCATTTGCTGAGCAAGATAAAACTCTGTCCAATTTATATATTTTAGTCCTATCATTTAAAAAACTATTCAGATTAAAATGCACAACTCTGAAGGCAAGAGTTACTAATTTCAGAAACATCACATTACTTTTAGTTCTATAAATGAACCAATCTGTTCATTGCCACTGTGCTGGCTTTCTTCACACTACTCACTCTCCTAGACCACCCACCTCCACTCTCCTAGTCCTCATCTTTAACGACAGCTCCTGTATCTTTCAGAAATCACTGTGGAATCTGTATCCTGCATCCACTTCTGTGCTCTCTTAGCACTCTGTGCGTATCTCCACCATAGCCTTTAGTATACAGTATGAAAACGACTGGTTTATCTGTCTTACCCAGTGCTGTTTGTTCCTTGAAGGTGAGAACGCCGCCTTCATTTTTCTTTGTGCCTCTAAACCTAGCACAATATCTGGTACACAGATTATGAGAATTTTTTCTAAACTATAGGGAAAAGCTCATATGACTTTTGAGCCATATATGAGACATACAAAGACCTTCTATGACAATAAAGACTTTCATTATTACACCTTACACTCCACCAATGAACATAACATGTGGTATGTTTCATATTTTTGCAACTTTATTTCTTCTATCGAGAATATAAATTTTGTTTTTCTTCGAAACCTAGGTCATAACATCTTGCCCTTATCATTAAATCCTTATTTTGGGTATCTTCTTTCATTTAATTTAAACTTCAGGTTATTACAATACCAAATACCCACTTTTAAAAGAGTAGTCAAGTGCAGCCACTATGGAAAACAGTATGGAGGTTCCTCAAAAAACTAAAAACATAGTTGTCATATGATCCAGCAATCCCACTCCTGGGCATATACCTGGACAGAACTATAATTCAAAAAGATACAGGCACCCCTTTATTCATAGCAGCACTATACACAATAGCCAAGATATGGAAACAACTTAAATGTCCATCGACAGATGAATGGATAAAGATGTGGTACATATATACAATGGAATACTACTCAGCCGTAAAAAGAATGATACAATAACAACTTCATTCTTTTTTACGGCTAATATTCCATTGTATGTATATATATATATTATATATATATATATATATATATATTATATATATATATATATTATATATATATATATTCCATATCTACTTTACCCACTCATCTGTTGAAAGACATTTAGGTTGCTTTCATGTCTTGGCTATTGTAAATAGTGCTGCTATGAACACTGGGATGCATGTATCTTTTCAAATTAGAGTTTTTATCTTTTCCGGACATATGCCCAGGAAAGTGGGGTGGGGGAGGGATGGAGTGGGAGCTTGGGGTTAGCAGATGCAAACTATTATATATAGAATGGAAAAACAACAAAGTCGTCCTGTATAGCACAGGGAACTATATTCAATATCCTGTGATAAACCATAATGGAAAAGAATATAAAAAAGAACATATATATACACACACACACCTGAATCACTTTGCTGTACAGCATAAATTACCACAACACTGTAAATCAACTATACCTCAATTAGAAAAAAGAAGTAGTCAAGCTTTCACAGAAATACTGTCTATTATCTACCCTCATAATCCACAAAAGGAAGTTAAACTTATCTCATTCCTTCCTCAGTATTACTCCTATAGGGAGAGGAATTTTCATTATTCAATTATTTATTATAAAAATACCCAATTACAAACTGTGTAAGTAAAAGTCAATATATCACAAATATATTTACAAATGAACAGACCATTCATTAAAATATTAAACAAGAGGGAGAGGAACAAATTAGGAGTATGAGATTAATAGATACAAAGTACTATACATAAAATAGAAAAGCAATAAGCATTTACTGTATAGCACAGGGAATTATACCTAATATCTTGTAATAATCTATATAGTGGAATATAATCTGCAAAAGTCAACCTGAATCACTAAGCTGGTTACACCTGAAACTAACACAATATTATAAATCAAATATACTTCAATAAAGCAAACAAACAACAAAAACACTGAACAGCACTCAAAATCCCTCCCCCTATCCCTATCCCCTAGTTAGATACACTAGGGGGAAGGGCCATGTCATTCTCTCATTAATCATCAAGGATCCAACAGTACAATGCAAATTCATTACAAAGTCAATTGTGAATCATAGCAAAGGTAGGAGACTTTCAAAAAGTCGCAAGAGGGAAGAGATATGGGAACATACGTATATGTATAACTAATTCACTTTGTTGTAAAGCAGAAACGAACACACCATTGTAAAGCAATTATACTCCAATAAAGATGTTAAAAAAAAAAGTCATTAAAGTGATGTTAGAAAAGAACTGTCAAATCATATGCCAGGCAACTGACACATTTAACAACAAACGATGAGAAAATTGACCACAATGATGATACAATATGTACATCAAAAGAGAATCATGTGAATAAAGACTAAAAGATGTGCTCTTGGGAACTGAGGAAGTCTTCCAATGTTTGTTTTTTGTTTTTTTGCAAAGATTTACCCTTTTCGTTAGGTTATAAAAAAATATGAAGTAAAAGACAGATTTATCCTTTTGGCTAGGTTATTAAAAAATGTGAAGTAAAGATTTACCCTTTTGACTAGGTTACAAAAACATGTGAAGTAAAGGATAGAGTGATACAATTTTTATCAGGAAAAATACACTCTCAAAAAAGCACACTTGATACTTTCATGGTTATACTTATAACCAATAATTGGTTCAACATAAAGAAGATGGTGTCTAATACTACAAAATATTTTTCCCAAGGATAAAGTTCCGATCAAAGCTTTTATTCACTACTAAGAAATTAATTTTAGTCTGCATCTTAAGTTAAATTTTAATGTCCTTTTTTAAATTGAAATATAGTTGATTTACACTGTTGTGTTAATTGCTGCTGTACAGCAAAGTATACTTTTTAAGTATAAATTATCCTCAGAGCTACATCTAGTATCTTGCAAATAGTTCAATAACTCTGTGTACTGCACTGTGTTATCAACGCTTATTTACATTTTCTGTTCTCCTAAGAGGTTATCTTCTTGAGGGCTGTAGCCATGACTCATCTTTGCATTTACAGAACCTAGAACAGTGCATAGCACATAGCAGTACACAGCAAATTTTCATGAATTGCATTCAAATTCTAAAATACCTAAGTAATTACTAAATAATTTTAAGATTCTTATTATTGAATTTCTATTCCTCCACATTTACTTTCTATTCAAATACATGACAAAGGTCACTGAGACACAATATTGCCTTTAAAGATCTCAACTCAAGCAAAGAGAAATAAACCATAGGTACATAACTAAGCACAATGCATGTATGTACCGGAAGACTATAGATAAAATCTGTAGCTGTAAGAATAAGAGCAGGTTTTTTGGAGAAGTCTGAGCCTGAGCCTTGATTTGCAGAAAGGGTTGGATTTGGATGTGTAGAAATGAGAGGGTGAAAACAAAATTAAAGGCAGCAAACCACAGGTACATAAAAGAAAAAAATGTTCGGCTTCGTTGAAATAAGCATGGGTAAAGGGTAGTGTGATAAACAGGATTTTTAAATGTATATTTAGGTCCAAATATTAGAAGGGCTTGAATGGCAATGTAAAATATATGCGATTTTTTCTTTCTTGCGAGTGTAAGCGCCTAAATATTTTTGACCAGGGGAATAACATGATCAGAACTGTGATAGGGAAATTTAACCAACTACAGAGAATAGCATAGTTGAGAGCTAGTGATGGACACAGCAGTAAGAATGGTTAAGAAGGTATGAATAAAAAGAGATATAATAGATATCAAAGGACAGAATTATCTGTACTTTTGCAACACAGTGTAACTACAAGCAAATAGTCAAATAAAAATCATGATTTTAGGTCTAAGAAATGCCAACCAGCTTTATTTAATATTTATTGAGGCTCTCTGCATGTCAGGAAAGAATAGATTTGGGAAAGATTCAGTCTTAAGTTCACAGAACATGAAAGTTTGAAATTTCTGTTTAGCACTGGAAGTGGGACCAGAAACTTGAGAAGGGCCAGAAAACGTAGTCGAGAAGCATGACAAAGATCAGGAGACAAAAAACAAAGAAGAACGTTTCAAGAATAAAGGTGCAATGAGCTGTGTCAAATGATGGAAAAAGGACATGTATAATAAAAATTAACATCATTGGATTGGGGGACTTAATTAGACCATTTGTGGAAAACAGTGAAGGCAAATGGCAAAATATGAGTAGTGAGGAGTGACAGGATCAGAGAGACAAAGATACAGATTACTCTTTCTTGAGGTTTGGAGGTTTAAAAAGAAGAGACAAGCATGTGGTTTAAAGGAAAAGCAGAATTAGGAAAAAGTTTTGCACAGGATAGGGTAATCTCATGTTTGTAAGTTGTGAGAATGTGCTAATAATTAACTCTGAACCATTAACACATGTTCCACAGTCATAATTTCAAAACAATCTTTAAACTTAGGTAATCTGAACTTTCACCTTGGGAATCTGGTGACTGAGATAGTAACATAAAACAAATAGTGTGCTAGAAAAGAAAGTCTCCAGAACTTACCAAGTGTGGATGCTTTTTGCACGTAGTGGACATTTAACTAATGATCTGCACATACTTATTACACACAGGGAGTTTCAAACAAAGCCCATCTCTTTTAACATATTTTCATACGTCCCTTTTTAAAAAAAAAAAAAAAATTTCTACTTCACAACCGACAACACCAATACCCTAAGAAATACCAGACCAAGAATCCAACAACTCAACGGACTGCAAGTACTACCAATTTGAAAAAATAATTACATAGTTTGTTTTCTAAGAAATTTAATATATACTTTTAAACAATTTTCATTTTATTGAAAAATAAGATTATCTCCAAAATTAAAGGGGGAAAACTAAACCAGGAAATTATGGGCTCCGCAAAATCTCATTTCTGCTATTGTTTAGTCTAATATCTGAATAGCAACACCAAAAACTAAAACAAATCATAATAAACAGAATTTGGAATAGCTGTTTTAAACACTGAAGTACTATAAATTGATAAAATAATTACAATTAAAAAAACGGATGACTGTTTATGTCTAAGGGTTATACATAAGCAGCAATTTTTTAAAAAGCAGTAGAAGGAAGCAGAGAATGGAGAGAAAAACTGCAAGTATCCCTAAAAAGTGCCAAATTCTTATACATAAGACTGCTTGAAAAAGAACAGGAAAATCAAGTGTAAAATAACCAAATTATGAAAAACTCATATTGGAATATCATATATACTCTATAGAAGTCCTTTTTCTTTAATTTTCTCAATGATGCTGAAAACTTGTAAAGTTATAGAGTTCAAATATTACAGTACTCTAATATGAAATCTGCAAGACTGGAATATGAATTCATTAGTATCACTGTTAATAACTTGAAATTCTAATTCACTGAGTAATAAGAATGCTTCTGCCCTAAAATTAACCTCTATCACATCTTCATAAAACTATATGTTTTGGGCTTCCCTGGTGGTGCAGTGGTTGAGAGTCCGCCTGCTGATGCAGGGGACACAGGTTCATGCCCCGGTCCGGGAAGATCCCACGTGCTGCGGAGCGGCTAGGCCCGTGAGTCATGGCCGCTGAGCCTGCGCGTCCGGAGCCTGTGCCCCGCAACGGGAGAGGCCACAACAGTGAGAGGCCCGCATACCGCAAAAAAAAAAAAAAAATCTACAAACAATAAATGCTGGAGAGGGTGTGGAGAAAAGGGAACCCCCTTGCACTATTGGTGGGAGTGTAAAATTGATACAGCCACTACGGAGGACAGTACGGAGGTTCCTTAAAAAACTAAAAATAGAAATACCATACGACCCAGCAATCCCACTACTGGGCATATACCCTGAGAAAACCATAATACGAAAAGAGTCATGTACCACAATGTTCACTGCAGCTCTATTTACAATAGCCAGGACATGGAAGCAACCTAACTGTCCATCGACAGATGAATAGATAAAGAAGATGTGGCACATATATACAATGGAATATTACTCAGCCATAAAAAGAAACGAAATTGAGTTATTTGTAGTAAGGTGGATGGACCTAGAGTCTGTCATACAAAAAACAAACAAACAAACAAAAAAAAAAACGGTCCTGAAGAACCTAGGGGCAGGACAGGAATAAAGACACAGACGTACTAGAGAATGGACTTGAGGACATGGGGAGGGGGAAGGGTAAGCTGGGACAAAGTGAGAGAGTGTAACGTACATATATACACTACCAAATGTAAAACCAATAGCTAGTGGGAAGCAGCCGCATAGCAAAGGGAGATCAGCTCGAATAGCACAGGGAGATCAGCTCGGTGCTTTGTGACCACCTAGTGGGGTGGGATAGGGACGGTGGGAGGGAGAGAGACGCAAGAGGGAAGAGATATGGGGATATAAGTATTTGTATAGCTGATTCACTTTGTTATAAAGCAGAAACTAACACACCATTGTAAAGCAATTACACTCCAATAAAGATGTTAAAAAAAATTAAAATAAATAAATAAGTGCAACTAAGGCACAGAGTATCTTGACAAGTTTTACCAAATCTAAAAATAAATAAATCAGCCCTAACTTAGTTTATCAGGAAAAATAAAGTGCCTTAGTTTCCTCATCTGTGAAAGGTTCACACGGTAAATGATTAAGTGAGAATATAAACTTAGTTTGATGCTACAGCTTGTCATTTTAAGAATATGGATTATTGAGAGGTGTTTAGCCAAGTGTATATCATGCAGTATGACTTTACTTAAGGTTATCTACGGTTACGATAGCAATAAAATATTCTGAAAATTCTTTTGGAAAAAAAACCAAAAAACAAAAAAACCCCCCAAACAATCCAATCCAAAAATGGGCAGAAGACCTAAATAGACATTTCTGCAAAGAAGATACACAGATTGCCAACAAACATATGAAAGGATGCTCAACATCACTAATCATTAGAGAAATGCAAATCAAAACTACAATGAGGTATCACCTCACACCAGTCCGAATGGCCATCATCAAAAAAATCTACAAACAATAAATGGTGGAGGACAGGAATAAAGATGCAGACCTACTAGAGAATGGACTTGAGGACACGGGGAGGGGGAAGGGTAAGCTAGGACAAAGTGAGAGAGTGGCATGGACATATATACACTACCAAACGTAGGGTGGATAGCTAGTGGGAAGCAGCCGCATGGCACAGGGAGATCAGCTCTGTGCTTTGTGACCACCTAGAGGGGTGGGAGGGAGGGAGATGCAAGAGGGAGGAGATATGGGGATATGTGTATAAGTATAGCTGATTCACTTTGTGATACAGCAGAAACTAACACACCACTGTAAAGCAATTATATACTCCAATAAGGACTTAAAAAAAAAAAAAGAGTAAATGCACAGAGATGCGAAAAGTTTGAGTCGCCTGACACACGTCCCAGCTGAAGTCAAACAAAGCAACATTCTGTCTCCCTGCTTCAGCTCTCATTATCATTAACAAATGTCTGTTTGGTGGTCTATTTAGTGCCACATTTTTTGCATTTTTATACGTTTTATTGGTGATTTTGTTGTTTAAAATAGCTCCCATGCATACTGCTGAAGTGCCGTTTCGTGTTCCTAAGAGCAAGAAGGCTGTATGTGCCTTACGGAGAAAATCTGTGTCACATAAGCTTCTCTCAAGCATGAGTTACAGCGCTGTTGGCCACGAGTTCAATATTAATGAAACAACTATACACTAAAAAAGGTGCCATTAAACAGAACCAGACAAAAAACAAAGTTGTGTACTACTGCAAATAACAAGAATCAACTGTACTATGTCAGCAACCCACAATTCAAATGACAGTTTTAGAACTCTGAAATGTTTCACATACATAAATTTTCCAAGAGGAGACACAAACATTCACGATTTTTATCTCTTTATCATGGTGGACTTTCTCCTTCCTAAAAGTCAAAGACCATAGAAAGTCATGTTCTATATAGCCATTTTCCTTACATTGATAGCTAAAGCACATAGCTGATATTGTTCTAATGTGATAATTTCATGATAACAGGGTTCCTGTGCCAGCTTCACAATAGCACTCCCAGCAGCAAGTCTCAGACGTGACATATCTGGTTTACTGAAAAATAAGCAAGAAAGAACGTGAATTAGATTTCTAAATGTCTGCACAAAAACATTCCTACTTTGAATATCTAATTTTATAAAAATTCCTCTGGCCAAGGGAAAAAAAGGGCAGAAAACGATTTAGTGATACTGAACACCACATTATGTTTCCTTAACTTCTCTAAGATGGTGTGTAATGCCACAAAATTCTTCTCTTGAACATAAGTCTATGCTAGTCATTGAATTCTCTTATCCCACACAAAACAGCTTTCAGCCAAGCCTAGAACAAATATATTTGTACGTTTAGTTGTTAGGTCTTAAGTCTTCCACTACAGATTTTTTTTTAATATGTGCTTACTTATATATTAGGCATAAAATATCTTAACTTCCTAATCAGTCAACTAAAACTATGGTGCTAAGTACAAAAGAAGTGGAATGAAAGCAGGTGCAGTGGATAAAAACATTACTACTTTTAGCTAGTATTCAATCTTTGAAATAGCCCCAAGAGCCTATATTTAAGTTTAAGGAAAGAAAATTTTTGCTAAATGGGACATACTTAAACAATTAGGAAATTCCTGACTAGTAAATATATTTAAACAATCCTTCCTGATACAGTGACTTGTTAGATGAATTACTGATGTAACTGGACTAATGTAAGGAGGGAAGTTCTAACTCGTTAATTAGGATCCACTATGTAGTTCCATAGTAAAAGATTATTATTTAATATTCATACAACAAATATGTGTCAATTTTATATACGGTACTGAGAGGGACTTAAAAGAGACAAATCTCAGTCTTCCAAGATCTAATGATCTAGTTGGTTTAAGACTCCTCCTTTATCTTTCTAAGGATTTTGTAAAAATATTTACTGAATGTATGCCAACATTAATAAGGTTCTGAACTTACAGGTCCCAGAGGTGCTTTTCAGTTCATCAACAGCAATATTCCAAGTAGTTATTATAAGGTAAATCACCCAACCACTGCTAAGGAAAGTCTGATTTTTCTTGTTGGGAGTTTTTTTAGTATAAATAAAAAATAAATAATTACAATACTTTACAACTACGTTTTTGAAGACCCGGTTTAAAAACAGAGACCCAATGAGTGCTCCCACGGCGGGGACACGTCAGGTCTTAGCAGCTGCAGGCTCTGTGGGCACGTACACATGGAGGCTGGGCCGGGCTAGGGTCTGAGCTGCCTCCATAGCTCCCACAGCGGGTCCAGGTGCATGACTACGGCAGTCCTGGGACCTGACTTCAGTGGATCTGCACTGGTGGCCTTGTGGAAACAACTCCTGAGAGACACCAGGGACGACTGCTGGCATACCCACAGTTGAGGTGGGGCCGAGGGCAGTACCAACAACAGTGTACTTTGTGAGTCTGCACAACAGGTGAAAGGTGACACAAAAGAGCACACTCAGTTGAACAGCTCCAGTGGAAGAACACTCAGTGGCTCCTCTCCCAGTGGGAGCATTCCAATCCCACCTACCTTGCACCACAGCTTAGAAATGTTATCTGGGGCTTCTACTCCCAACAACTAGGGAGCAGACCCTGCCCCAACAGGGCAATGACAACCACAGAGCAAAGAGAAGGCCCTGGTCAATATCCTGTGCAGGCTCCGGTCACCACAACATCAGTCACACCTCCTATCAAGGGGATAATGGCCAGCATACACTGAGGAAAGGGGAGGCAGGCATCCATACTAAAAACAGCCCTCACACCAAAAAATATTAAACCCATGCAGGCTACACAGGGATATTCCCACATAAAAATACCCTCCAAGACCACAGTATATAACTGTTTCTCCTAAACTCATCGAGCAAGAGAAATATAAGTAAAATGAAGGAGCAGAGGAACCATTCCCAATTAAAAGATCAAGAGAATTGCCCTGAAAGAACAAACAATGAAACAGACTGCTTCAATCTAATAGACACCAAGTTCAAAAAGGAGATAATGAAAATACTGAAGGAATTAAGATAGGCTACAGACAGAGATGCAGATTACTGTAAGAAGGACCTAGAAACTATAAGGAGGAGCCAAGAAAAAATAGAGAATTCATTTGAAGAGACAAAAGCTGAACTAAAGGCTATGAATAGCAAAAATGAATACTGCAGAAGAAGGAATAAGTGATGTGGAAGATAGAATAATGGAAATCACCCAGTTACAACAGCAGACAGAAACCCAAATGAAAAAAAAAAGAACGATATAAAGCATGTCAATCTATGCATAATAGGGATTCAAGAACAAGAGGAAAAGGGATTGAAAATGTATTTGAAGAAATTAAGGCTGAAAACTTCCCAAGCCTAAAGAAGGAAACAGATATCTAGATACAGGAAGCAAAGACGGTCCTGAACAAGATAAACCCAAACAGACTTACACCAAGACATATTATAATAAAAATGACAAATGTTAAAGATAAAGAGAGGACTCTACAGGCAGCAAGCGAAAAACAAAGTGTTATCAGCTGATTTCTCTACAGAAACATTGCAGGCCGGAAGGGAATGGCAAGATATATTCAAAGTTCTGAAAGGGAAAAATCTGCAACCTAGGATACTCTACCCAGCAAGATTATCACTTAGAATGAAGGAAAGATAAAGAATTTCTCAGACAAACAAAAACTAAAAGAATACAGCAATACTAAACCTATCCTAAAGGAAATACTGAAAGGTCTTCTCTAAGTAGAAAAGATGTAAGAATCTATAGGAAAGAGAAAGTCATAATTGGAAAGTAAATCACTTAAATAAGCAAGTACACAGATTTTAAAAAAATCAAAAAATTTCTGTGAAAGTGATGATTACCACAATGAACAGCAAAAGTGTGAACATGAAGATGTAAAAGAGGATATCAAAATCATAAAATGTGGCGGAGGAGAGTAAGAAAACATACATTTTTTTTTTTAATTTGTTTGAGCCTGTATGACTACCAGTCTAAAGTAAGGAGATATAGGAAAAGTGTTAACGTATTTGAAAAACAGGGCAACCACAAATCAAAAACATACAATAGATTCACAAAAACAAAAAGGAAAAGAACATAAGAATAACACAAAAGAAAATCATCAAACCACAAAAGGAAAAAGCAAAAGAAAGGGACAAAGAAGAAATATAAAATCAATGGGAAAACAAGGTTTAAAATGGCAATAAATACATATCTATCAATAATTACCTTAAATGTCGAGGGACTAAACGCTCCAATCAAAAGACACAGAGTGGCAGATTGGATAAAAAAAAACAAAACAAGAGCCTACAATATGCTGCCTACAAGAGACCTACTTTAGGGCAAAGGACACACACAGATTGAAAGTGAGGGGATGGAAAAAGATATTTCATGCAAACAGAAATGACAAGAGACCGGGGGTCAAAATACTCATATCAGACAAAACAGACTTTAAAACAAAGGCTATAAAGAAAGATAAGAAAGGATACTATATAATGATAAAATTATATTTATTAATTATTAATCATTATATTTATTAATGATAAAAAGGAGAGACTATTACACTTGCCAACATATATGCACCCAATATAGGAGCACCCAAATACATAAAACAAATACTAACACACATAAACAGAGAAACTGACAGGAATACAATAATAGTAGGAGACTTTAACACCCCATTCATATCAATGGACAGATCTTCAAGACAGAAAATCAATAAGGCAACAGAGATCCTAAATGATACAGCAGAACAGTTAGACTTAATTGATATCTTCAGTACATTACATCCAAAAAAAGCAGAATACACATTCTTTTTAAGGGCACATGGAACATTCCCTAGGAGAGACCACATACGAGGGCACAAAACAAGCCTCAACAAATTTAAGAGCATAGAAATTATTTCAAGTATCTTTTCTGACCACAATGGCATGAGACCAGAAATCAACCACAGAAAAAGAATGAGAAAAAAACAATTACATGGAGACTAAACAATATGCTACTAAAAAACCAATGGGGCAACAATGAAATCAAAGAAGAAATTTTAAAATGCTTTGAGGCAAATAACAATGAAAATACAACCATACAAAATCTATGGGACATAACAAAAGCAGTTCTTAGAAGGAAGTTCATAGCAATACAGGCCTTCTTTAAGAAACAAGAAAAATCTCAAATAAACAACCTAACCCACCACCTAAAAGAATTAGAAAAAGAAGAACAAACAAAACCTAAAGTCAGCAGACTGAAGGAGATAATAAAGATCAGAGAGGAAATAACTAAAGTAGAGATTAAAAAAAACAACAGAAAAAAAATCAATAAAACCAAGAGCTAGTTCTTTGAAAGGGTAAACAAAATTGACAAACCTCTGGCCAGGCTCACCAAGAAGAAAAGAGAGAAGACATAAATAAACCAAGTAAGAAATAAAAGATCACAACTGATTCTGTGGTATCACAACTGATACCACAGAAATACAAAAAAAATAATAATAAGAGAATACTATGAACAATACTGTGAACCTAAAAGAAGCGGACAACTTTCGAGAAACATACAGCCCACCAAAACTGAATCAAGAAGATACAGATAAATTGAACAGGCCAACCACTAGAATGATATAGAATCTGAGAAAACAAACAAACTCCTACAAACGAAAGTCCAGGACCAGATGGCATCACTGGGGAATTCTACAAAACATACAAAGAAAAACTTATACTGATCCTTCTCAAACTCTTACAAAAGACTAAAGAGGAAGGAACACTCCCAAAGACATTCTATGAAGCCACCATCACCCTGATATCAAAACCAGACAAACACACCACCATAAAGCAAATTATAGGCCAATATTTTTGATGAATAGACACAAAAATTATCAACAAAATATCAGCAACCTGAATCCAACAACAAATAAAAAAGGTCATACACCATGATCAGGTTGGATTCATCCCAGGGTCACAAGGATGGTTCAACATACGCAAATCAATGTGATACACCACATCAACAAAAGAAAGGACAAAAACCACATGATCATCTCAGTAGATGGAGAAAAAGCATCTGATAAAATTTAACATCCACCATTCATGATAAAAACCCTTATGAAAGTGAGTATAGAGGGAGCATAGGTCAACATAATAAAAGCTATTTATGACAAACACACAGCCAATATAATACTCAACAGTGAAAAGCTGAAAGCCTTCCTGCTAAAATCTGGAACAAGACAAGGATGCCCACTCTCACCACTTCTCTTCAACACAGTATTGGAAGTCCTAGCCGAAGCAATCAGAGAAGGAAAAGAAATAAAAGCTATTCAAATTGGTAGGGAAGAGGTAAAATTATTGTTATACACACATAATGATAATTATCAGACAGCCCAGAAATAAACATACACACCTATGGACAATTAATCTTCAACACAGGAGACATGATATTATGTAGAAAACTCTAAGGACTCCACACAAAAAGTACTAGAACTGATAAATGAATTCAGCAAAGTAGTAGGATACAACATTAACGTACAAAAATCAGTTGCATTTCTTTACACTAACAATGAAATATTAGAAAGGGAATGTGAACAAACAATCCCTTTTAAAACTGTACCCCCCAAAATAAAATAGTTAGGAATAAACCTGACCAAGGAGGTGAAAGACTTATATGCTGAGAACTACAAAACATTAACAAAGGAAACTGAAGATGATTCAAAGAAATGGAAAAATATCCCATGCTCTTGGATTGAAAAGAATTAATATTGTTAAAATGGCGATACTACCCAAAGCAGTCTACAGATTTAATGCGATCCCTATCAAATTACCCATGACATTTTTCACAGAACGAAAATAAATAATCCTAAAATGTATATGGAACCATAAAAGACCCAGAATTACCAAGGCAATCCTGAGGAAGAAGAACAAAGCAGGAAACCCTCCCAGACTTCAGATAATACTACAAGGCTACAGTAATCAAAACAGCACCATACTGGCACAAAAAGAGACATATGGATCAACAGAACAGAACAAAGAGCCCAGAAATAAACCCATATACTTTATCTTCAAGAAAGGAGGCAAGAATATACAATGGGGAAAAAGCAGTCTCCTTCAGCAAGTGGTGTTGGGAAAGCTGGACAGCTGCATGTGAATCAATGAAGTTAGAACACACCCTCAAGCCATACACAAAAATAAACTCAAAATGGCTTAAAGACTTAAAGACAAGATACCATAAAACTCCTAGAAGAGAACAAAGGTGAAACATTCTCTGACATAAATTGTACCAATGTTTTCTTAGGTCAGGCCCCCAAGGCAAGAGAAACAAAAGCAAGAATAAACCAATAGGACCTAATTAAACTTAAAAGCTTTTGCACAGCAAAGGAAACCACAAACAAAATGAAAAGACAACCCAGAGACTGGGAGAAAATATTTGCAAATGATGCAACTGACAAGGGCTTAATCTCCAAAATATACAAACAGCTCACACAACTCCACAACAAAAAAACAAACAACCCAATCAAAAAATCGGCACAAGACCTAAATACACATTTCTCCAAAGAAGACATACAGATGGCCAATAGGCACATGAAAAGATGCTCAACATTGCTAATTATTAGAGAAATGCAAATCAAAACTACAATGAGGTACCACCTCACACTGGTCAGAATGGCCATCATTAAAAAGTCTGCAAATAACAAATGCTGGAGAGGTGTGGAGAAAAGGGTACCCTCTTATGCTATTGGTGAGAATGTAAATTGGTAAAGCCATTATGGAAAACAATATGGAGTTTCCTCAAAAAACTAAAACAGAGTTGCCATATGATCCAGCAATCCCACTCCTGGGCATATACCCAGACAAAACTATAATTTGAAAAGATACATGCACCCCTATCTTCACAGCAGCACTATTTACAATAGCCAAGACATGGAAACTCACACAACTCCACAACAAAAAAACAAACAACCCAATCAAAAAATCGGCACAAGACCTAAATACACATTTCTCCAAAGAAGACATACAGATGGCCAATAGGCACATGAAAAGATGCTCAACATTGCTAATTATTAGAGAAATGCAAATCAAAACTACAATGAGGTACCACCTCACACTGGTCAGAATGGCCATCATTAAAAAGTCTGCAAATAACAAATGCTGGAGAGGTGTGGAGAAAAGGGTACCCTCTTATGCTATTGGTGAGAATGTAAATTGGTAAAGCCATTATGGAAAACAATATGGAGTTTCCTCAAAAAACTAAAACAGAGTTGCCATATGATCCAGCAATCCCACTCCTGGGCATATACCCAGACAAAACTATAATTTGAAAAGATACATGCACCCCTATCTTCACAGCAGCACTATTTACAATAGCCAAGACATGGAAACAAGCTAAATGTCCACCGATAGATGAATGGATAAAGAAGATGTGGTGTATATAATGGAATATTACTCGGCCATCAAAAAAGAATGAAATAATGCCATTTGCAGCAACACAAATGGACCTAGAGATTATCATACTAAGCAAAGTAACTCAGAAAGAGAAATACAAATACCATATGATATCACTTACATGTGGAATCTAAAATATGACACAAATCAACATTATCTATGAAACAAAAACAGACTTACAGATATAGAAAATAAACTTATGGTTGCCAAGGGGGAGGAGGTGTAGGGGAGGGAAGGATTGGGAGTTTGGGATTAGTAAAGGCAAACTCATATATAGGATGGATAAACAAGGCCCTACTGTATAGCAGAGGGAACTATATTCAACATCCTGTGACAAAATACAATGAAAAAGAATATGAAAAGATATATATATATATATATATATATATATATAAAAAAGTTTACCTGAGTCACTCTGCTGTACAGCAGAAATTAACACACCACTGTAAATCAACTATACTTCAATAAAATTTTTTTAAAAAGCAGACCCAATGTAATTCAAATACATGTGCAGAATTCAAGTACACACGTGATTTTGTTAAAGAATACCATGGATAAAAACAGGTGAGGGACTTCCCTGGTGGCACAGTGGTTAAGAATCCACCTGCCAATGCAGGGGACATGGGTTCAAGCACTGGTCCAGGAAGATCCCACATGCCACACAGCAACTAAGCCTGTGCACCACAACTACTGAGCCTGCACTCTAGAGCCTGTGAGCCACGACTACTGAGGCCATGTGCCACAGCTACTGAAGCCCGCACGCCTAGAGCCTGTGCTCCACAACAAGAGAAGCCACCACAATGAGAAGCTCGTGCACCGCAACGAAGAGTAGCCCCTGCTCACTGCAACTAGAGAAAGCCCGCACACAGCAACGAAGACCCAATGCAACCAAAAATAGATTAAAAACAAAAACAAAAACAGGTGAGATCTAAATATGCACATAAATAATGTAATTAATAAATTTAAGACAAAACATTAATACTAAGGAAATTTTTCTCTAATTATGTAAATCTTGAACGCTAGCATGTAATTATAAGAGTAGAAGGTAAAGACAACTAATTAGACTGAAGGAAGGTAAATAAATGAGCTACACATGTGGAATGCTTTACAGAGTTTTCTTATTATTTGGTTTGTTTGAGAAGAATGTGCTACTGTTAATATTCTACGCAAAAAGTACAGCATGAGCAAAACATATAAGAAAAGAAACAAAGATGGAAAAGTATTAAGCAGCTGGAAATCACCATTTATATTTTGTCCTAAAGACTTGAAGCTAGATACATATGTTAAGGTGGGGGAAATTATTCTCACATGTTTTATTACCAATAAGAGACAATAAATGGCACTTGTGTTTTCACAGAGGACAAACTTCTAAATTTTAGCTAACCTTGACATAATAACCACTACCACCATCAATACTTCTAATTACTATGTGCTGGGCAGTGTTTTAAATACATTAAATACACTAACTTATTTGATTATCATAACAGCTAGATGATGTGTTTTATAGATGAGGAAACTGAGGTACAGAGAGGTTAAAGTAACTTGCTGAAAGGCACCTTGCTGCTAAGAGGTGGTGTCAGGATTTGAATCTGGGCTCCAGAGCTCATGTTTTCAGTCACTATACTATACATCTCTCAAACAAAACAAAATAAACAAAAAGGTATGTGTATTTTTTAAAATTTGCATCAAGTGCATTTTTCACATTTGCATATATTTATACTTCTGGAAACAGATTCAGTAAGTTGCCTTCTATCCAGTCTGTTCTTTTAGCTTTAGACATTAACAAGAATGTAAAACATGAGTTATTGATTGGTACACTAACATTTTCACATTAGATATTCAAAAAAGTAAACATCTATTGTTTAAAATACTTAAGATTGTACAGCAGTACCTTGCACTAGACATGAGACTGTCACTCTGAAATAACCACTATACAAAAGCCTATTACAATAAAAATATATGCATACCTACAAAGAATTATTAATTATCTTTTAAAAAAGAAACCATCATTCAACAATTACACCAGACATTAAAATAGTGTGTAATCCAAAGAACTCTGAAGTTGTAATTACATACCTAATTTTCCCCTGTTCTGTCAAGTCTCCATCACTATGCAGTATTGTTGTGAGCAATCTTAAAGTAGAAGTTCCTGATTTACTGTGATTATTTTTCATTCCAAGTAGCCATCGAACCATCATTTTAATAGCCTGAATCTATTTAAAATACAAATTGACGAATAAAATATTGCTACCATTTAAAGAAATTCTATATCAGCCTTGAAAAAGAATGAAGAAATGTTTTTAACAGATGCTTTTTAAGAAAAGGAAAGAAAAAAATTATTTTTTTCTGCATGTGTGAAGATAACTTTGAATGTTTTAAATTAAAGATGTCTCACCCCCAGGTAGTTGACAAATGAATGATTTATCTAAAAACTGGTTCTTTTTGCTTTTTTAAAAATGTTTCCCCAACAAACACTCTACCCTTTAGAACCCACAGTAAAATCGTGCTAACTTCCCTAGTCCAGAAAGATCCCGACTGGAAATTATATTCGATCTTTTGTGTCTAAGAGTTGATACCACCTTGCATTTGCACTGCATTTGACAATTATGAAGTACTTAGTACTTTAAAACCTGTTACTGCCTCTAAGGCTTGCAACAGCCCTTTTCAAAGGGGTGCAGCATATTATCTCTTTTTCACATATTATCTTAATTTTTACAGATCTGAGGCTCCGGAGCTAAATGGGTTTTGAACAGTGGCATGTGGCTAACAGTCTTAAGATCCTCTTCCTGGGCCACTTGGTAACCATGAACTTAAGCGTAGGCCGCCTGCCTTCTAGTGCAGTGCTGCCCAATTATACAAAACTGCTGCTTGAGACCAATGCTGAGAAAACAGGTTTATACTGGAACTCAAAAGTTTGAAGCATCATTCAATGATGCTAAAGGAAAGACTGCCCTACAGGTCTGGAGAAACAGTATCAGAATCTGAAGCTGCAATAATGTGACAAAGTAGTTCACGATATGAAACATAAACAAATACACACACAACGCAATGATTTGCAAGAAATTACAATTAGAAAAACAATATTTAATATATTTGTTCCTGGCCTTTACACCTTGGGCAGTGGCTTGATATGAGGTCTACATTACAGAGTACAGACAGTTTTAGTAAAGCAATACTTTACAGCTGTGATGAGCAATCCTTTACCCATAACTCCTAATTCAAGAAATTACAGGTTGAATTTTTTTTAATAAAAATAAAAAAGTATATCAAATCTCATGGAAAAGATGAATCGTCTTAAAACCTGGACGACGATCTTTGCTGAATAGGAGAATGTACATAAAACCAGCACTGCCTTTTCCCATTAAAAGGTGTATATCTAAGAAGCAGCAACATGGAGGAAGTTTTCAAACTTAGTTTTCCAAACTAGATTATGAGCAGCTGCCCACAGGACTCAAGTTTCTCATTATTGCCCTACACTCTCACAGCACAGAGGATAATGTCATACAATAAATATAAAAACCTGAATGATTTTAATAGCCGTATCTTTATAATAGGAACAGACATTTTAACACCTATAATAATAATACAGTATATTAAATATATTAAAATCAACAGATCTATGCATATCACTCACTTTGACCATTGTCTCAGGTGAAACTTCTTCATCTGGAACCCAAAGCTTAGTTGTCTTTTTTCCTGGAAGCTAAACAAAAATTAAGGACTTTAAAACACAAATACACGTTCTCATGTGTAATTCATATTTAGTGAATGAATGAAATTTTTATCTTCTGCAACAACAGTCATTATACATGACTATGTTTTCTGTTACCTACTCAAAATGGGTGAAAGGCCTGTCTTCACTGAAACTACAAATGAACCTTATACATCCATCACCAGCTGGTTCTTTGTAGGTGTGAGATAGGACCAACTTTAACCACTTATATATATATACTTCCTTACTCAATCCCCTTTAAGTCTGCTGTTTCAATTATTTAAAGCAGTTGGCAAGGACTAAGATAAAAATCAATGGAGCCAAAAAGTGTACAGATGACCCTTGAACAAGACAAGTTTCAACTGCGCAGGTCCACTTATATGTAGATTTTTAAATGAACACATGCTACAGTAATACACAATCCACAGCTGATTGAATCAGAAATGTCCTGTGGATAGGGAGGAACCACATACAGAGAGCTGACTACAGATTATATTAGGATTTTCCACGACACAAAGGGTTGGCACCTTTAACTTCCATGTTGCTCAAGGGTCAGCTATAGTTCATAAATGATGAAGGAAAAGGTATCTGCAAAAAATCTTGAGCAAGGAACAATTATAAAGGTTTGCAGAAGTAACAGAAAACATACATTAGTGTCTTCCTACTTAAATCCCACCAAAATGGCAACACACACACAAACACGCACATGCACGTAAACACACACCAGTTAGCTGGGCCGGAAAACAAAAGGGGCCCCCCCAAAAAAACAAAACCAAAGAAAAATTTCGAAAAACAAAATATACAGTAAAAAAAAATTAACAGAGGTAAGAGGGCTTACAACTCCAGAAAAGCACAGAAGGAAACACCCTCCAAAAAGCCTTTTTTTTTTTTTAGCACAATCATAGTATAACCCTGAGATGATAAACTGAAGGTATTAAGAAATGTGAATTTACAGTAGCAGCCAGGAAATTAAATAAGGTGACAAAAGAGCTGAACCCAATCTTGGAATACTGGAGATCCCATTTTTACCTCAACCTGACATGAGTAATTTCCAGTTGGAAACAGAAATCAAAGAGCACCTCAGGTAACCCTTTGGCAACAGGATAGGTAGCTCAAACATCCAGAAGGCAAACTCCCCAAACACACAGAGCTATTTACAAACAGCTTAAGAATTAATTCTTCAGCTGAGAAATGCCTTCAAAGTGTGAAGTGAAAATAATGAAGTAAGGATCTCATTAGAAACATACTGATGAAATTTCTGAACTAAGAATATCCAAAAAAATCTCAAAGCTTGCATGGAGGAACCTACCAAAAAAGAAACAAGAACCATATCAACTTCAGATTTCTTTATACGCCAAAAAACAATATTCTGAATTTTCTGTTAGCCAAGTGACTTGAAAAATAGAATTCTAATCTTCAAGAATGAGGAGGAAAATATTTTCAGAAATCAGAGAGAAAGCTTCCAAATTACGAGCCATTTTGAACAAATTATTCAAAGATGCACTCCAGTAAAATATTTAATTCACAAGAAAATTCAATCAGCATAAATTATTACAAATAGAAAATAAACAAAAAAGTTATCATAAGCAAGACCAATAGACAGGTTCAAACAAAAAAGTTATCGTAAGTAAGACCAATAGGTTCAAAAATAATAAATGAAACCACAACAGATGCAAAACAACCAAAGACAGAAAAAATCTAAAACTAATGGACAAATACACTAGTCAAGATCTAAAAGCATTTCAACGGGATATGGATTTATATTGGATACTAATGTAAAAAGGATATTGATGTACTTTTCTTTAATCTTACATCATAAGATATAAAATTCATGAACATCTGTAAAACTAGCAGTATAATATAAAAACAAACCAAAACAAAAATGATTTTTAAAAAAAAGAACATTGAAAACTTCATCATCACAGCAGTAGACATGAACATACCTCTTTCAAAAACTGACAGATGAAAAAAGGTAAGTACAGGAAATTCATACAGAAATATAAGAAAATACATAGAGATAAAATGTTTAAGGATAAAAATAATCAAAACTGGCCTTTCTCATAATTATGATGAAAAGTAAAGAGAAAAGAGTTTAGCAAGACAAGATGATATAAGATTAAGAACTACAAAATAATTCCCCAAATCCACCACAAAACAAAATAATTTTAAAAACTGAAATACCTAACAAAGTTGTATAGGAGAAATATCTAAATTTTCTTTACAGAGAAAATTATAAAACTTTAATGAAAGACACATTGTAGATGAGCAAACAAAGCAATGGGAAAGAATAGAGGCTGTGTATGATATGAATGTTAGCACTGCAGATGACTGGAAGAAGGAGAGATCATTCCATAAATTCTGCTGGGAAAGTTGGTTACCCTAATGGAGAGTAGAAAGAAATGGAATCCTTAAGTCACAGCATACAAGAAAAAGCAAACAAATCAATTCCAGATGGATTAAAAATTTTATGTGTGAAAAGAAAACTTTAAAACGTTTAGAACATATGGGAGACTATTTTTATGACAATGGCATAGGAAATGATTTCTTAAACAAGATATAAAAGCATTAACTACAAGAGAAAAGAATGATAAATGTAGTTAAATTAAAATTAATAACTTTTGTTCAAAGGACACAATGAAGGGAGTAAAAAGACACACCATAAATGAGATTTTATGCATTTTATGAACATACTTCAACATGTACCTGAAAAAATATTAGTGTGTGTAAAGATTACCTATGAGAAAAAGACAAACAACCCAAGAAAAAAAATCAAAAGACAAGAAAAGGAATTTCAGAAAGGAGGCAACATGAATGATGACTAGACATATAAACTTTTTTAGTAACCAGGGAAATGCAAATTAAGACTATACTGAGACACTGTTTTATATCTAATTAGATGGGCAAAAATTAAGAAATCTGACGATAATGTGTGTTATATTATATACTGCTGAGAGGAAAATAAGTTTTAACAACCATCTTCAAAAAATAATTCAGCTATAAAGTGAAAAGTTAAATATGTGTACAAACTGATGTTCATCACTGTATCACTCTTGTGAATGTAACCTGGAGAAATTTGTGCTCATATGCATCAGATGGCCTCTATAAGAAATTCACAGGAGCACTGTTCAAAAGAGGAAAGAAATGGAAAAACTCCAAATGTCCATTAGGAGAATAAGAGATATTTCACACAGTGATATAATAATACAGAGTAATGAATGAATTAACTACAGCTAGACTTGACAACAAGGGTTATTAAGAAACATATCCATAATGATAATATCAAGTCACCCAAGAATATATACGGTATAAAATAACTCTTATAAACTTCAAGAACAAGCAAAATTAAACAAGTACATGTTCAGAGATAAATATATGGTAAAATGGTGTTTTGTTTTAGTTAGGGAATAATAAACCAAAATTCAACAAAGTGGTTACCTGGGGCAGGAAAGAAACAGGAAGAAAAGTTTGAAGAATAATAAAACCAGGTGCTAAGAATTCATGGGTGTTGAATCTTTGCAGGCAAAGTTTCAAAAGAGGAGAATAATCAAGAGATTTGAGTCTGGCACTAAAATTGCTTTTCTTATATAAATGATGGCAGATTCTGAAAGTGAAAAAGGGTTAAAAGGTTGAGCAATGTTTTCATCACTGTCACAGAGATAGAAGGAAAACAAAGTGGAATTCTGAGTTCAATAAAGAGTAGAGTCCTTGTTAAACACCCTAAGCTTGTGGGGGGATCCCAAATAAAAACATCCTAGACATAAAAGTGACCAGAAAAAGAATGAGCCTGGCAAAAACTGAAGCCTAGCTTCCAATCACTGCAGTCTTGACTGAATGAATGTGATCTGACAGTAGCTCAACTGTCTGTCAGAAGCAAAAATAAATCCTGTTTGGAAGAATTATAAAATCATCCAGAGCCTCAAATTATCTCTACTATTTTTTGTTCACAAAGTCTACAGCTCAATCAAAAATAACATGTGTGCAAGATAAGACCTGACCAAAAATCAAGCGAAAAACAGACAAGAGAAAAAGAGCCCCTGGAGATCCAGATATTGAGGCTAACACACATAAACTTTAACATAATTAAAGATGTTCAAGGATTAAATGACAAGAAAAAGAATTTTGGCAGGGAACTAAAAACTATATTTAAAAACTAAAGGAAATTAGAGAATAAAAATATATTAAAACTGCAATTAAGAATTCATATTTATAGGTTTAACATAAGATTAGACAAATCTGGAGAGAATGAGTAAATTCAAAGATGGGTCAGAAGAAAAAACTGAAGCACGAGCAGGCTGAAACAGGTATACCTCTGAGATACTGCAGGTATGGTTCTAAACAACCACAAGAAAGCAAATATTGCAATGAAATGAGTTACACAAATTTTTTGGTTTCCCAGTGCATAGAAAAGTTATGTTTACACTATAACATGGTCTATTAAATGTGCGATAGCATCATGTCTAAAAAAAAAATGAACATACCTTACAAAATACAAAACAATACAAAAATATAAAAAGAAAAAGCTATTACAATAGCAACTATTAATAGTAATGACTATTTGGGTCTTTTGTCCATTTAAAAAAATTGTCTTTTTGTTGAGTTGTAATCGTTCTTTTATAGAGTCTAGATAAGTCTCTTATCAGATATATGATTTGCAAATATTTTCTCCCATTCTGTAGGCTCCCTTTTCACTTTTTTTTCAAATTGATAATTTTTTTTAAAAAAGGAGATATAATTGGCATATAACATATTAGTTCCAGATGTACAATGATTCAATATTTCCATATACTATGAAATGATCACCATAATAAGCCTAGCTTTCACCCATCACCACACAGTTACAATTTCTTTTTCCTGTGATGAGAACTTTTCAAATCTACTCTCGCAGCAGAAACTTTCAAATATACCATACAGTATCAATAACTATAGTCACCATGCTGTACATTACATTCCTTGACTTATTTATTTTATAACTGGAAGTTTGTGCCTTTAGAAGACTCCCTTTACCCATTTTGCACATCAGCCATCCCCTGCCCCTGACAACTACCAATCTGTTCTATGTATCTATGAGTTTGGGGGTTTTTGTTGTTGTTGTTGTTATTTGGTGTTTTTTAGATTTGATTCCGTGTGTAAGAAGGATCACACAGTATTTATCTTTCTCTGTCTATTTCACTTAGCATAATGCCCTCAAGATCCAACAGTGTTGTCACAAATGGCAAGATTTTTTCTTCTTTTTTATGGCTGAATAATATTACATTGTATATATACACCACTTTTTCTTTATCCATTCATCCAATAGATGGACATTTAGGTTGCTTCTATGTCTTGGTTATTGTAAATAATGATACAATGAACGTGGGGGTGCAGATATCTTTTTGAGTTAGTATTCACATTTCCTTCAGATAAACACTCAGAAGTGAAATTACTGGACATGGTACTTCTGTTTGTAACTTTTTTTTTCCTATTTTTAATTTTTGGAAGATCCTCCATACTGTTTTTCATGGTGGCTGCATCAATTTACATTCCCACCACCAACAATTTATATTCCCACATCCTCACCAACATTTGTTATTTGTCTTTTTTTATATTAGCCAATCTAACAGGAGTGAGGTCATACCTTATTGTGGTTTTGATTTGCATTTCCCTGATGATTACTGATGTTAAGCACCTTTTATATAATTGTTGATGATTTGTTTATCTTCTTTGGAAAAATGTCTCTGCCTATCTTTTAATCAAATTGTTTTTTGCTATTGAGTTGTATGTGTCATTTATATAATATGGATAATATTAACCCCTTATCAGATACATGATTTGCAAGTATTTTCTCTCAGTGGGTTTCCTCTTCATTTCGTTGATGGTTTCACTTTCTTGATAATGCCCTTTTTTTTTTTTTTTTTTTTTTGTGGTATGCGGGCCTCCCTCTGCTGTGGCCTCTCCCGTTGCGGAGCACAGGCTCCGGACGTGCAGGCTCAGCGGCCACGGCTCACGGGCCCAGCCGCTCCGCGGCATGTGGGATTCTCCCAGACTGGGGCGCGAACCCGGTTCCCCTGCATCGGCAGGCGGACGCGCAACCACTGCGCCACCAGGGAAGCCCTTGATAATGCCCTTTGATGCACAAAAGTTTTACATTTTGATGAAGTGTAATTTACCTGTTTTTGGTTTTTATTTTTTTGGTGTTTGTGCTTTTGATTTCTCATGTAGGAATACACTGCCAAATCCAATATTAGGAAATTCTCCAGGATTTTACTATTACTTTTGTTCTAAATCATATGTATATAATCTATTATGTTTCATACTTTAATTATTGTAACAAGGTATGATATCTAGTAGCTCAAGTCCTCCAAATGTCTTTAATGATGACTTCTGCTGCTGCTGTTCCTCCTCCTACTATGACTACTTCATCATCATCATCATCATCTTCTTCAAGATGATTTTGCCTATGCCTTTTGCATTTCTATTGAAATTTTACAATCAGCTTGCCTCTTCTCCCTATACCACTCTACCCCAACATATACACACACATCTGGCTAGAATTTTGATACATATTGTATTGAACTGTAAATCTGCAGATAATTTTCATCATTATAGTATCACCATCCCATTCCATGGTGTTATAATCCTGACATTTTCATTTCATGAAGACAGTATATACCTTAGGTGGCCTTTAACTTCACTGAGGAATGCTTCTTAAACATCTGTGTAGAGGTATTGCTTACCTTTCTTAAATATATTCCTAGGCATTTAATGGTTTTTGATGTTACTGTAAATATAATTTTTAATATTTATTTTCTAATTGTTTATTACTGGCAAAGAAATATAAAGTTACTTCTTTTTTATACTGACTTTGAATCCAGGGACCTTGTTAAAGACAATTTTTAATTCTATTAACTTTCGCATTCTTTTAGGTTTTCTCTGTTCATAGTAATAACAGTTTTTTTTTTTTCCTTCATTCTTAATGGTTTTTATTTCTCTTTCTTCCTCCTAGAATGGCCAGAACCTTCAAAACAACACAAGTGGTGATAGTGGATATTTTTATCCCATTCCCAATCTCAGGGGGAAAAGACAGAGTAACAGTAACTAATAGAAGACTTGAAGACTTCTAAATGTCATATATAGAACTGTACACAACCCAGTTCTGACACACTTTCTGTCAACTTTGTATTTAATTAGCATACTCTGCTTACATGTTATGTAAATAGTGATTAGGGCTAATTGCCACCTGAGGAACTTCCCTGGTGGTCCAGCGGTTAAGAATCCACCTGCCAATGCAGGGGACATGGGTTCGAGCCCTGGTCCAGGACGATCCCACATGCCGCAGAGCAACTAAGCCCATGTGCCACAACTACTAAGCCTGCGCTCTTGAGCCCGCGAGCCACAACTACTGAGCCGGCGTGCTGCAACTACTGAAGCCCGCATGCCTAGAGCCCGTGCTCCGCAACAAGAGAAGCCACCACAATGAGAAGCCCGTGCACCACAAATGAAGAGTGCCCCCGCTCGCCACAACTAGAGAAAGCCCGCACGCAGCAACAGACCCAAGGCAGCCAAAAATAAATAATTAATTTTTTAAAAATTGGCCAAAAAATAAAATAAAATAAAAATTTGCCACCTGATGTTTTTTCAGTTTGTTCTATCAGTTCTGTGTTCGTTTTCATCTTCTTCTTGCCTTATTTTTGGTTAAATATTTTTATTCCATTCTCCTCTTTACTGGCTTATTCGTTTTATATTTTCCTGTTCTTTTAGTAGTTGTCCTAGAGAGTAGCGGCCTTATTTTTTTTTTTTTTTTTTGCGGTACGCAGGCCTCTCACTGTTGTGGCCCCTCCCGTTGTGGAGCACAGGCTCCGGACACGCAGGCTCAGCAGCCATGGCTCACGGGCCCAGCCGCTCCGCGGCATGTGGGATCCTCCCAGACCGGGGCACGAACCCGTGTCCCCTGCATCGGCAGGCGGATTCCCAACCACTGCGCCACCAGGGAAGCCCCAGCCTTAAATTATTGAAGGCCAATTTCAATTATTCTGTCTTAAACTTTCAGAACAGTAGTAGGTTCAGTATTCTAAGAAAACTTAAAATACGTCAACTCCCTTTACACTCTGATGCTTACTGTGCTCTTGTTCACACTGGACCATTACTGTTCTAATTTTATGCAGTTAATATTTATTTAGATTTACGAACATATTTTCCTCTTTCTCTCGTTTTTCACTGTTTTGTCTCTGTGATAATTTGCTTTCTACCCAAAGAATTAAAGTAGAAATTCTTTTAGCTGGGATAACTGCTAATGAACTCTTTCAGTTTTTGTTTGTCTGAAAATGTCTTTATTTTGCCTTTCCTTTTTAAAGGATATTTTCTCCAGGTTTAGAATTCTAGATTGGTATATTTCTTCCACTTAATAATTTGAAGGTATTATTCCATTATCTTCCATTTTCTTATCTTTTCTTTTGAAGTCAAGTGACAGTCTTGTCCCTTTGAAGGTTTTCTGTCTTTTTGCTGTGAATGCTTTTAATCTTTTCTATTTTGATTGGTACCAGTTCTACTATGATGTATCTGGGTGTGCTTTGTGTTATATTTATCCTACTTGGGGCTTCTACCTGATCTTGAATGTATAGCTTTGACGTCTTTCATAAATTTTGAAAAACTTTCTGGCATTATCACTTCAAATACTATTTCTGTTTCATATTCTCTTTCCTCTCTTGCTGTAGTTCTAATTACACTCTACATATACAATATTTTTTTTTACTGTGACCCAGCTGTCTGACATACTTTTTGTATACAGACAAAAATTGTTTCATTAGGCCTCACAGACACTGCATTTTTTACAAATTGAAGGTTTGTGTCAAGCAAGTCCATCAGTGCTATTTTTCCAACAGCATTTGCTCACTTCAATTCTCTGTGTCACATTTTCATAATTCTTGCAATATTCCAAATGATTTCATTATTATTACATTTGTTATGGTGATAAGTGATCAGCAATCTTTAATGATACTATTGTAATTGTTCTGAGGTGCCATGAACCACTCCCACATAACACAGCCAACTTAACTAGTAAATGTGTGTGTTCTGACTGCTCTACAGACTGGCCATTCCCCCATCTCTCTCCCTCTCCCTCAGGCCACCCTATTCCCCGAGACACAACAATGCTGAAATTAGGCCAATGAATAACCCTACAATGGCCTCTATAAAGTGTTCAAGTGAAAGGAAGCATTGCACATCTCTCACTTTAAATCAAAAGCTAGAAATGATCAAGCTTAGTGACGAAGGCATGTCAAAAGCTGCAATCAGCTGGAAGTTACACCACTTGTGCCAGTTAGCCAAGTTGTGAATGCAAAGGAAAAGTTCTTGAAGGAAATTAAAAGTGCTACTCCAGTGAACACGTAATGATAAGAAAGCAAAACACCCTTATTGCTGATATGGAGAAAGTTTTAGTGGACTGTAGAGGAGATCAAACCAGCCCAACATTCCCTTAAGGCAAAGCCTAATCCAGAGCAAAGCGCTAACTCTCTGCAATTCTGTGAAGACTTGGCGAGGTGAAGAGGCTGCAGAGGAAAAATCTGAGGCTAGCAGAGGTTGGTTCATAATATTTAAGGAAAGAAGCCATCTCTATGACATAGAAGTAAAAGGTGAAGCAGCAAGTACTGATGCAGAAGCTGCAGCAAGTTATCCAGAACATCTAGCTAAGATCATTAATTAATGTGGCTATGCTAAACAACAGATTTTCAACTCAGAAAACAATCTTCTATTGGAAGAAGATGCCGTCTAGAACTTTCATAGCCAGAGAGAAGTCACTGTTTGGCTTCAAAGCTTCAGACAGGTCTACTCTCTTGTTAGGGGGCTAATGCAGCTAGTGACTTTAAACTGAAGCCAATGCTCATTTACCATTCTGAAAATCCTAGTTTTAAGGTTTTCTCTTCACACATATGTGCATGTATCTAAAAACTCAAAGATGTGCATAAAACTCCACGTAACTGTAAGGGGTCAATTCTCCAAGACCCAAACATGCCATGCCCTACCCCAAATACAAACTGGAGACAGAGAAAATCACTATTTCTTTCCCAATGTTTTCTTCCAAGCCTCTTTTAATTCTCTCTTGTATGTATGAAACGCAACAACTACTGTCATAACAACCATACTATAAACTAACCTGTCAGTCTTCACATTTTTTTAAAAAGATGTCATTATAAAAATTAAACCCCTATAAAGTTGAAATAGACAGAATCAGGTGATATTTTGTATTTATGAAGGAAAGTATTCCAGGTCATAGTCCTATGCTCAACTAAAGAGATGTTTCAATGTTGTTTCACTTACAATGGAGATACAGCATGTTAGAAAGATAGGAAAACCTAAAATAAGTCAGCCAAATTGAAGTGTTACTTAAATCATTTCACTTCTCTCTTTGCTGCATAAAATTTTAGAAGATAGCACTATGAAGAACACACAACTAAAAAATAAAAATTACCCGATCATTCATGAGAAGATCTTTCACAATGAAAGTAGCTACCAAAGACTTCAAAGGAGCAGCAAACTGATCTGGTGCAAGGAGAGCAATATGACCAATAGTAACCAGCGGTGTTATGAGATGTTCCAGGTTGCTTGGATCCAGGCTCTTATGCAGAGGCTGAAAATGAGGAAAGGAAAATGATCAACTCCATAAACATGCAAATAAGCTGTTCACATATTTCACCTTCAAATTTTAAAAACTACAAAAGTTCCAATACATGGTTTAAGTAGTAGCTCAAGCTTACATTTAAACTTTTATAGGTTATTTATGTAGAAGGCATCATATTCAAATATTTTCAGTTTTGCCCAAGTTATATTTTAGAGGTTAGGTAAAGAACATTTCAGCATGAAGAATCATATTATGTATCATGTATTTTATGACCACATATATAAGTATGTTAGAGACTGCTAAGGCTCACCAATATCCACTTCCATTCAAGGATGCCTATATGTGCAGTTAGGTGAGGATGTGAGTAAGTTCTGGTTACCAGAATGGGAATGAAAGTGAGGTATGCCATGCCTGTGCTGAGGCAGATATGAGCAATGTATCTTCTCCACATTCTCTCTTTACTCACTGGCTGTCTTTTTTTTTTTTTTTTTTTTTTTTTTGCGGTACGCGGGCCTCTCACTGTTGTGGCCTCTCCC
>NC_041226.1:9674425-9680206 GCF_002837175.3 Physeter macrocephalus | reverse complement strand
CACGAACCCGTGTCCCCTGCATCGGCAGGTGGACTCTCAACCACTGCACCACCAGGGAAGCCCTCAATGGCTGTCTTAATATCAAGGATCCAGTGGGACTCAAAGAGAAGCCACTAGTCAAAAAGGGTCTGTGTGCCTAATCCACTGATTAGAATACAATCAAAGCACCCAATTAGACATTTTTCAGGACGAAGAAATGTTTTATTATGTATAGTCACATGGATTTTTGCGGATTTTTATAGCATCAAATATTAAGTACCATAACTAATAAAATTATTTTTATTATTCTAATAGGAAACCCAGCCATTAATATTCATTTTGCCATGACAAAAGAATGAGGCTCCTTATATACTCACATAAATTGATATCTAAAATATATTATTAAACTTTTTAAATAGGAAAATCAGAAGAGTGACTACAGTATACTATCATTGGCATAAGGAGAGGGGGAAGGGACAAAATATGTGTGTATTTTGTGTATTTATATTACTTGCATATGAATAAAATCTCTCCAGAAAAGTACATTAGAAACTGGTAACATTGGCTGCCTCTAAGAAACTGGGTGGCTGGGGATACGGGGGTGAAGCAAAAGAGAAAATCCTTTACTCTTTAGTATTTACTACTGGATATTTGTTTTGTATCTTTTGATTTTGAAGCAAGTGAATATATTATCTATTAAAAATTTTAATGACACATTTTAATGAAGAATTGATGCCCTATTCTCCTACACTGAACACCAAGAATTCTAGGCTTGAAAAACAACACAAAACTGTTCTTCCCAACACACTGGGGCAATATGAGAGGTTTCGTTTAGTCAAAAGTATATTTAAATGAGTTTACTTCTTGCTATTCTCGATGACCTCCCTCAGTACCTCCATTGCACATCTAAGTGATAACTTGTTGTTTACATTATAAACAAATACTTGATAGTGTACTTTTTTCAGTTCATTATAATGTGTGACAATTTTCCACAGTAAGATAATAAAATCATTTCTGAAAAAGCAAAATAAATGGCCAGTCCCTGGATTAAGAGTAACCTCATAAAGGCCATATGTCTCTATGAAACCTTTTCTCAGAAAGCCAGCCTATCTTGTATGTCATAGTAGAAGGATTACCGGTTAGGTTCTCGTAAAGATAAGTAACAGATATCAAAAATGAAAATAAAAGTACCCTAAAAATTCAAGTTATTATCAGCATTATCCTCCTCATCATCATCATTGGAAGGAACAAAAAGGAGATTATTCAAGAAAAACAAAAGCTTTCCAGAAATCAACATCGAGTTCATTGAAGTCATCCTCTTATTAAAAAAAAGCCTATAGAAAGTTATTTCCACCCCCCAAATTTAAAATATATTACTATTTGCTATCTATAGCAAAGATGCTGTTTAATAAAGAAAACTTTTTTTCTCCTTTAGGTCTTTAACATAATATATGAAAATATGACAAAATTAGCATAAATATTTCTAAAACAGAGATAACAAGTCTAAGTATTTATGGTGGGTTAGTTTCAGCATAATTTCCAAATTGTTTTGACTTCATTCAAAGCTCCTAAACTAAAATTATAAGTTAGGATTTTATAGATTTTCTGCTTAGCTTCTATGTGCAGGAAGACTACTAAAGACAGCCCCTGATTATAATAGCTTGTAATGAAATTGCAGTGCTTAGAAAGGGTAATAGTAATTCCAAGTACAGAAAAAATAATATAAAATACATATTGAAAAGATGGTCAGTAGACATTTGATCCTATCCAATACATCCATAAGACACTTGGTCTACACACAAACGTCCTTGATATCTGTTCATATTTGGTCCTGTCCAAAACCATTCAGCATGGACCAAATATGCCCACAGACATTTTGGAGAGCACCAAAATATCAAGGACCTTTTGGTGTGGACCAAATGCTCTGCAAGGGAAAAGGCACATTTTAATCTGACATAAAATTATGTCAGTCATTGAAGTACAAACTTAAACTTATTTACCTTACATTACAAATTAGTATGGATTTATAGAACCCCACACTTCAGTAGTATCTCATATATAGAAATCTAACTTTCAAATCTGTAAACTGATAATCATCTACTACCTACTATCAGTAAGTAGGATTTTTTTTTTTTTTTTTTTTGCAGTAAGTGGGCCTCTCACTGTTGTGGCCTCTCCCGTTGCGGAGCACAGGCTCCGGAGGCGCAGGCTCAGCGGCCATGGCTCACGGGCCCAGCCGCTCCGCGGTATGTGGGATCCTCCCGGACCGGGGCACGAACCCGTGGTCCCCTGCGTCGGCAGGTGGACTCTCAACCACTGCGCCACCAGGGAAGCCCAGTAAGTAGGATTTTATATGTAATTACTTACTAATGAAAAATAGTTTCCTAATACTAAATGTATAATGTCAAAAAATATTATACAACTGTTTGATTTCTGAATCTGAGGTAGCATTAAACATCTGAATAATCAGATATTTTCTGATTTTAACCGCCCATCAATATTGATTATACTAATTCAAATTCTGAAAATAAACTATAAAATGATACATCTCCAAATGTGCACATCCTATAAAATCATTCATATTTTAGTTTTTTAACTATAACATGAAACAAAAAACTTTTCTCTTTACCTCAAATATCTGTGCAAACTGTGTCTCTTTACTAGAAAATATCGCATGGATACAATGAATAGCATATTTGGCTTGACGGGGGGGTCCTTTTTTAGATTTGTGATGTAAAACAGGAAGCAAAGCTCTAAAAAAAAAAAAAATTAAAGAAAAACAATTAACCAGAAACAACAACATGACTTCCACTAGATACTTTAATGCTTGTATTTTTTAAGTAATGTTTTGTAAGAACAAAAAAAGTCATAACATCTACTCAGACATTTTCAATCTATAATTTTGCTTTATAAATATCTATATCAAAAATATAATACAAATACAAGTATTTTTTCCTTTTTACTTAAAATTATAAAAACAAACAAGGATGGCGACCCATTTCTTCTTTTTAATGTCATTCCTTTAGCCTTTTCTATTTCATTCTCACTGGTACCACTTCAGCTAAGCTTCTGCCACTTTACACCTTCTTTCTCCAGGCTTTTCCTCTTCCAATTCACCTTTTACTTTGTGCCAAAACAACCTACATGAACAGAAATTTGATCATTTAACCAATACAAATTGAGCACTTACTATAGTGCCAGGCACTATTAAAAGTCCCAAATCCTTACCTTCATGCTACCAGCATATTAGGGATAAGACACATGATTATACATAAATTAGCAAAACATATGTTATTTCAAATTGTGGTAACTCCTGTAAAGGGAAAAAAAGAAGCAGAAGAAGAAAAAGAGGACAGGAATAGGGAATGGGGCTAAGTGTGTAACAGTGTTACAATTTTAAATAGGGTGCTTATAGACATGTTTATAAAGTAACATTTGAGCAGAGTTCTGAAAGGTAGGGAATGGGTTATAGAGCTACCTGGAAGAACATTTATGTATCGTATCATTCCACTATATAAAAACTTAAAATCCTGAATAAAGCAGAATCTCTTAGCTCAACTATTATGAATACATCTCACAGTGAAAGCAAATTCTGAATCCTCCTCCTTCACCAATAACAACCCAGTGCTCCAGTAGAAAAAAAAATTAGAGATAAAATAATTCATTATAATAATATCAGAGTCTCAGAAAAGATACCAACAGCAAAATATAATAAAAAAAATAAATGACAAACTGAAGGGAAACTTTGCATTTCATGTTACAGAGAAAGGGTTAATATCCCTAAAATGTAAACACCTACAAATAGAGAATGAAAAGACCAACAATATCACAGAAAAATGGGTTGGATTTAACAGAGTAGAAAGCTCTTCAAAAGAAGATAAACAAATTACCCTATTATGTGTGAACAGATGTTTATCTTCACTCCTTTAAAAACATATATAAATACAAATTAAAACTATACTCAGAGGACTTCTGCTTCAGATTAGGACAGTATATCTGAGACTGGGTTTTTACTCTTTTACCTTAAACAAGTAGAAAACAAGATAATATGTTAATGGTTTCAGACACTGGGCAATAGGAAGTGCAGTGCGAAAATCCGTAAAACATGGGAAACAAACTAGAAAAGCGCTACATCTGCCCCCAATTACTGCAAGGAGGTAGTTTCCAGACTGCAGTACAAGGAGAAGTAGAGACCCAAATAGAGCCTGGTGGTTGCATGCAACTGAGGGAGACAGGAATGAGAATTCAGGGAGGCCAAGGGAGCTATACTTTCTACAGCAAAGCACCACAGAGGAGGGACCTACAAAGAGAGAAAGAGAGCTTGAGTTCTGTAGACCTGAAGAGTGGTATCCCTGAGTCTTCGGCTGAATAATGATCAGTGTCATGCAAGAGCAAAAACTACCTAAGACCCGGAAAAGAATGTTAGAAAAGAAGTAGGCCAAAAAACTCCCTACCACACACAGGGCTGGTAGCAATTCATGTTTCCACCAGCCACAGCAGAAAGACCTTCTAATATATAAACAGGACAAAATTAATCAATAGACACAGTCCCAAAAAGGGCACAGGTGACAGAATTAGCAAAGACATAAAAACAGTTGTTATAAATATGCTCCATATGCTCATGAAGGTAAGAAGAAAACATGAACATGATGAGGACAGAAGTGAAATACATTAAAAAGACCCAAATGGAACTACTAAATATGAAAAATATAATACCTCAAATTTAAAATATATACATAGAATAAAAGCAGATTATATATATCATAGAAAAAAAGATCAGTGAACTTGAAGACACAGCAATAGAAACTATGCAAAATAAAACAAAAGGGGGGGGACAGGAAAAAAATAAGAATGGCACATCAGTGACCTCCAAGACAATATTAAGTAGTCAAAAATACATGCAATTGGAGTCCCAGAAACCAAGGGGGTGAGAAGGGGAGAACATTAAAAAAAAAAAAAAAGAAAAAAGAAAGAAACAATTACAAAAAAACCTCCAAATATGATGAAAATAAACCCACAGTCCCAAGAATCTCAATAAACCTCAAGCAGAAGAAACATTAAGTATACCATTCCAAGGCACATCATTATCAATTTGGTGAAAACAGCAATTAAAAAAAAAAAAATCTCAAAACCAGTCAGAGAAGACATATTATGTATAGAGGAGCAAAGAATGAAAGAACACTTTTCAAAAGAAACTATGCAGTCTAGAAAATAATAGAGTGACATCTTTCAGGTACTAAAAACCAAAAGAACTCTCAACCTAGAATTCTATTCCGAGCAAAAATACTTTAAAAATGAAAATAAAATAAAGACTTTTTCAGACAAAGAAAAGCTAAGATAATTAATTATAAGCAGAATTATACTCTAAGAAACATTAAAGTTATTCAGGAACAAAAATGATACCAGATGAAAATATGGATAGATATCCAAAACATGAAGAATTGCAAAAAAAGGTAAATATATGTGTACAAATCAAAGAAGTATGCTATTGTTAACCTGAGATATATCAAAGTGTTTAGGGCAAAAATATCAGTAACATACGGTAGCATTTATAACATATATAGAAACAAAATATACGACAACAAAAGCACAAAAGCCTGGAGGGGGAAGGAATGGAAGTAGGCTGTTGCAAGATTTTTACAATATACATTAGGGGTATAATTTTATTTGAACACAGATAAGCCAATAAAATAAAATCATTAAAAATACTCAACCTCGGGGCTTCCCTGGTGGCGCAGTGGTTGCGCGTCCGCCTGCCGATGCAGGGGAACCGGGTTCGCGCCCCGGTCTGGGAGGATCCCA
>NC_041226.1:9614004-9674244 GCF_002837175.3 Physeter macrocephalus | reverse complement strand
GCCTGCGCGTCCGGAGCCTGTGCTCCGCAACGGGAGAGGCCGCAGCAGAGGGAGGCCCGCATACCACAAAAAAAAAAAAAAAAAAAAAAAAAAAAAATACTCAACCTCAAAGAGGGCAGAAATAGAAAGAAATGGGAACATATATTAAGATGGCAGCTTTAAACCCAACTGTATCAACAGTTACATTAAATGGTAAATGGTATAAACATTCCAATTGCTAGTGTGTCAAACTGGATTAAAACAACCAAAATCAAAACAAACCAACAAAAACAAAACAAAGACCAAACTCAAACTATAGGATATTTACATGGTATTTATTTTAAATATTAAGTCTCAGGAACATTTACAGGGAAGTAAGGAGGGGAGGGAGGGAGCAAGGGAGAGAGGGAAGAATGAATGAGAATACTGGGACTTCCCGGGTGGCGCAGTGGTTAAGAATCTGCCTGCCAATGCAGGGGACATGGGTTCGAGCCCTGGTCCAGGAAGATCCCACGTTGCAGAGCAACTAAGCCCGTGTGTCACAAATACTGAGCCTGCGCTCCAGAGCCCGCACGCCACAACTACTGAGCCCGCACGCCACAACTACTGAAGCCTGCATGCCTAGAGCCCGTGCTCCGCAACAAGAGAAGCCACCGCAGTGAGAAGCCCGCGCACCGCAGCGAAGAGTAGCCCCCGCTCGCCACAGCTAGAGAAAGCCTGTGTGCAGCAATGAAGACCCAACGCAGCCAAAAATAAATAAATAAACAAATGTTAATGTTAATAATAATAAAAATAAAGAATGAGAGAATAAAAGACCAAAAGAAAGAGATATGCCTTGCAAACATGAATACAAATAAAAGTAGATGCTGCTCTCAAAGACTGCAGAACAAGGAAGATAACCAGGGACAAGGAGAAACATTTCATTAACAACACAATCTGTTGACAAGGCTATGGGGAACCAAGTACATTCATACACTGCTGGAGAGAATGCGAAATGGTATAACCACTACAGAGGGAACTGTAACAATATCTAGTAAAATTATGTATGCATTTATTCTATGATATATCCACAAAATAAATATTTAAATGTGGAATAACTGCTAGTATATGTAAAAAGAAAAAAAAGCAAGGTGGAGAAAGGCATGTATAGTGTACTTTATCATTCTTCTATCAAAGAGGTCATGTGAACACACATACATATACACACACGCACTGAAACACATCTAGACCGACATGCATGAAAAGACTTCTTTTAAGTTTATCTATAGGTAAGAAGGAATAGGGTAGAGTGTTGAGGAGTACAAGCTAGACTTCTTAGAATATAATATATCTTGCTTTTTCAGCTTGTCTTTAAAACCTGTGACTATTTCATATAATTAAGAAATAAAAATTTTTTTAAATAACCTTAAAAAATAAAAAGAAACAAATGAACAAAAGTGTGCATCCATTTGGTGGCATAACCACACAAAGAATCATTCCAAGTAACTTTAAAACACAAGAATTTGACTGTAAATCCCTAATGTGATACACCGTAAGTACAAAAGAGAACTACATAAGGCAAACAAACAGCTGTTTTTAGGAATCACACTGGTGGTGCTACTACTATTCTGAGACCGTTCTGTATTTATTATGGGATAATTCAAATGAGTTATTATGTAATATCACAGTTTTATCATCCTGTATTATCTCAGCATAGGGGAAAAGATAAAAATGTAAAATTGAAGAGGCTCAATAAAAACCCAATTTGAACTGGAATAATCAATAAAAACATACAATGCATTTTATCGTCCAAAAAACCTTTTTTTTTTTAAGCTGTATCCACAGAATTGTCCTAGAAAAGTGACCCACACATTAGCAATTAGTACACACAGGATTCACATTCTGATTTCTTAATACTATTCCCATTAAAAGGAACCAGGGTTCCTTAGAGAAATGGCTGAATCCAGGTCTGGGGCAGGACATGTACAAGATGGGTCTGGAACATGTTGTCATACCAGGTTGCAAAGATATTACAAAGATTAGTGGAATTATTCAAAAGGATTCAGAAGTCAATCTGAATAGCCTATAGATGGGACAATGTGAGCATGGCGTGATCACTGTAATTGACTGAAACACAAATATGAGTAAATCCATCAGTTTATAATATTTTTAAAAGACGACAACAGAGGATACTAGTAAATTCCTCACTCTTTATTTTGAACTCTGTTCAATACATAAAAGAATCACCCATTACTTACAGATATGGAAAACAAACTTATGGTTACCAAAGGGGAAGTGTGGCGGGGAGGGATAAATGAGGTGCTTAGGATGAACATATACACACTACTACATATGTATAAGACAGATAACCAACAAGGACCTACTGTAGAGCACAGGGAATTCTACTCAATATTCTGTGATAACCTATATGAGAAAAGAATCTAAAAAAAAAGAATATATGTATATGTATAACTGAATCACTTTGCTGTACATCTGAAACTAACACAACATTGTAAAGCAACTATACTCCAAAAAAAAAAAAGATTATTCATGATGTTTAAAATAAACTGATAAATAAATTAAATGAAAAAAAGCATTTTAGGGCTTCCCTGGTGGCGCAGTGGTTGAGAGTCCGCCTGCCGATGCAGGGAACACAGGTTTGTGGCCCGGTCCGGGAAGATCCCACATGCCGTGGAGCGGCTAGGCCCGTGAGCCATGGCCGCTGAGCCTGCACGTCTGGAGCCTATATTCCGCAACGGGAGAGGCCACAACAGTGAGAGGCCCGTGTACCACACACACAAAAATAATAACAAAAAAAGCATTTTAATTTTTCTTTATGTGCTTTAAAGTAATGCTTATGTTTCTGCAAGTCAATTGACTTAGAGCAAAACGAATAATATTAGGTACAGAAAAAAAGCCTGAATAAATAACTTGTGATGCTAAAAAAGGAAAACAAGGAAAAAAAAAAAAAGTATCAAGCACTTATCCTGCCAAAGATTAGATGAGAAGTTCCTCTTTATAAAAGTATTCAGCTATGGGGCTTCCCTGGTGGCACAGTGGTTGAGAGAGTCCACCTGCCGATGCAGGGGACATGGGTTCGTGCCCCGGTCCGGGAGGATCTCACATGCCGCGGAGCGGCTGGGCCCGTGAGCCATGGCCGCTGAGCCTGCGCGTCCGGAGCCTGCGCTCCGCAAAGGGAGAGGCCACAACAGTGAGAGGCCCGTGTTCCACAAAAAAAAAAGAAAGTATTCAGCTAACAAGTGATAAAGGAATGACAGAGTATCATTACTGATTACTAAATATGATCAGCTGCTAACATCATAAAAGAGAAACAACCAGGTATTACATTCCTCCTGACAGAGAAGAGCACACCACCACCTACAAAATGGTCCTGTGACGACAAAATAGCTGAAGCAGAATCCAGTCAGGCCTCTGGATTCAACTATCACTTTACAGAAAACACAGGAAAACGTTAAAGCATGCCAAAGGCATACAATTAGCAAAAATCCAAAATCAGTTTATGTGAAACTCCTCAAGATAAACAACCTGGTTTCTTCATCAAACACAAAGAGAAGAGCTAACTGGAGGGGGAACCTACAGGAGAAAAGGGACTTCAGAGACCTATCAAGCAATAACAATGTAGAAACCTCACTTGGATCCTGATTCAAAAAAAAACCAAACTGTTAAAAAAAATTACTATATTTTTGAGAAAATTAATTGGATATTATTATTAGGAAATTATTATTAACTGTGTTTACGATAAAAGTATTGTGATCATTTTTTTAGAGTTCGTATCTTTTGGAGATACTGAGATGTACAGATGAAAATATAGAGTGGGATTTGTTTTCAAATATAAGGGGAATGCGGGTAGTGGGTAAAATTATAAATTAAACAAAGGGGCTTTTAGTTATTTATATATAAACGGGTTGGTGGATACATGGGAGTTCACTATAATATTCTACCTCTTTTTTATATGTTTGAGAACTTCAAAAATAAACTATGTAAAAAAACAATTCGAGCCTCACCAAAATGCCCTCTTTTTAGTCGGTGGTTTGTGGTTTCTTTGTGAAATGAAAAATTATTATTTTCTGGTTACTTCAGGAACTGAAGTACCCAGAGAAGACCTATCTTCTCATAAGTCAGACTTTACAATACAAACATCCATAATGTCTTTTCTTAGTAATCAAGAGAAAAATTACAGGTCACACACAAGTAAGAAGCAACTATGGTGGAGACTTTCAAAGATAGCATGAGAATTTTAAGTTCATCCAATGTTCTGCATACTCATTTAAAGAGAAAACAGACATAAACCAAAACAATAAGAAAAAAAAAACAATTTTACGATTTCTAAAGCCCTAGGCAGACTGAGAAGTTAATGAATGTAAATGAAGCAACTACCTTCTAACTGCTTTTTATATTAATAAGTTTCTATTAAAGGAAATCCTTTATTCCCTCATTAAATTGATTTTTCCCCTTCAAATTCAAGGGGGAACCCCCCTGCCGCCCCGGTTGCGAACAAAACTGAAAAACACATTAAAAACACTAAAGAAAAAAACTCCAAATCCTACTACCCTGAAATAATTAGCTAACATTTTTTAGAACTACTTCTAAAATTTCTCTGTACATACATACACATATTAAATAAATGAGAATACAAAATATATATTATTTGGAAACACTTTTTTTTAAAAGGTCACACAGGTCTTGTGGCTGGCTATACCACAATTAATCTAACCAATCTCCTACCAATGAGCATTTAGATGGTTTTTTTTTTTTTTTAATCTTGACAACAAAACCATGAACATCCCTGTGCTAGCTCTTTATCTAATGTCTCTGAGCTTTATAGCCTATAATCTGTTCTGAGATCCTGGAGCTGTAAATCTGCAAATTACATTTCCCAGACTCCCACAAGAGCTGGTAGGTTCTTCCAACAAGAGACACCACAGCTTCTTTAAGGCCTTCTCTGTAGTAGCTGTGCTGCCCTGCAGCAAGAGCCAGGCCACTCCTACTCTGACAGTTAGTTGGCACGATGTGGACAGGCTCTTCCACCCATTGGGCAGTCCTTAACACCGCTTATTCCCAGTTGTTCCACCAGCCCTAAGGGTGGTTAACTGCTTCCAGCAAATCATAATCTCTGAGCTGCCAAAGCAACTTTTTGCTCTTTCAAGCTTCAAACATCTGTATTAATTAATTTATTTACGTTTAAAATACCTGGAATGGTTTCTGTTTCTGACTGGACCCTGAACCATATAACCACTGTGTAGACATATTTTCTAATTATCTCTGGGATAAATTCCTCAAAGTGAAACTACAGTATTAAACACCACACACATTTTAAGTTGGTATGTATTAACCACATTACCAACTGAGAAAAGCTGCATCAGTTTATATTCCAACTGACAGCAGCACTGGCATGCTAGCTAAAACTGGTTATACAGCATATGGGTATTGTATTTTCCTCCAGTACTCTTAGCAGGCGTAAATGTCCTTTCCTAATGTGATGAAGGACTTCCTGTTTGTAAATTTCTTATTTATTCCCTATGTTAGTATTCTACTGTGAGACATGTCTGTTATTCTTTTGTTAAGAATCTTAATACATTACAAATATTAACCTTTTCTAAAGTCATATATATTGAAAATAGCTTCCCAGCATACCAGTTCTGTTTCCATTTCATGATTTTTGCTTTTGTCTAAATAGTATTCTCCCTCACTAAAATATAAGGGCAGAGACTTAACCTGTCCTTTTCATTTTAACATCCTCAAGTACTTTATACACAATGAAGGCTCTACAAATATTTTTTCAATAAATGAATTTTAAAAAATCCAATCCATCAATATTTCAATTGTGACTTGGCATCAGTGTCCCTTTCACCACAAAGTAAGAAGTTACAAAAAATGTACTGGTTACTAATACGTTTATTAATTTATACATATTTAAAATCTTAGATATATGAATAATCTTTGACTCATCTGGAATATGTGTAAAAGCAAGTAAGCAGTCTACATTAATTTTTCTTTTTAAAACAGCTTGCCAATTATTTACTCAATAATCTAAGTTTCCCTAATTTCTTTGTTAAATATTATACCCCTCACTATTATAGGGTTGTACAGGGTTGCAAATTTCTTATACACTTTACTTTTAAATCTTCTGATTTCTACTCGTATAATATTTTCTAAATGATTGTCAATGGTATATAAAGAAAGCTTTGGATTTTTACATACTTATTTTGCCCATCTTATTTTTTAGTATTTTAGTAGTTCTGCAGGTCATTCTCTTGAATTTTTCTTAGAATATGATAACTTTGCTTCCTCCTTTCCAACACCTGCACCTCTTATTTTCTTATGTAATTATATTGGTTAATGCTTCCTAAACAATGTTAAATCATAGCAGAGCTAGTGTATTTTCTCATCTTGCTCCTGATTTTACTGGGAATGCTTCTAGTGTTTTACCATATGATGGTGCATACTGGTTTGAGAAGTATGAAGGCATTAAATTGTATTTTATTGGGTTTAATTATAAATAGCTGATTTTTTTTTTTTTTTTTACCAGAAGCCCTTTTAGCATCTGTCAAAATGATCTATTGTGTGCCCTTTCCCTTTTACTCATTTATATAATGAATTATAACATGAATATTAGGCTTTTTAGTAGTAACCCTTTTTGTATTCCTGGAATTAACCAATTTGGCCATAGTATATTCTTGTTTTACTGTAGTAAACTCTCTTTTTGATAATATTTTATGTACAATTTTTGCATCAATATTAGTAAGATTTGTCTTAGTTTTCTTTTGGAGGGATATCTTTTATCAGGTTTTAGCATTCCTGCTAGTTACCCTGGCTTTATAAGAAGTAATCTAAATGCTTTCTTTTTCCCCCTATGCTCTGAACAATTAAAAAGAATTAGAATTCCTGGTTTTTTTAAAAAATATATATATAGATTTGAAATACCTCCTTTAACACACACCTTTTATTGGCCCTTATTATTATTAGAGGGTAATTTTCTCTAATTCTTTTATAGTTATAGACTATTAGGTTTTCTTCTTCCCTCTACTTGACTCAATTTTATTTATTTACATCACCCTTAAAAATAATTCAGGTTTTCAAATATCTAAGACATAGATAGAGCCACATCTAAAACTTAAATAATGAAAGTAAAATGATGAGGAAAGACAAATCAGAGATATGCAAACAAGAAGAAAACCAAAGTCTGATTTAGGGGAATAAGCTAAACTGAATGCAAAGGGAAAAAAAATCACACAACTTGGTAGACAGACTGACCTCACAATAAAAAAGGGCTAATACATTCCTTAAGTCCTTGAATCCTAAATAATATCCCTCATTTCCCCTTATTTAAGCACAACTTGGCTAGTTAGGAAATGCTTTAGATACATTCTTTTTGTCCATCAAAACTCTCTAGTTGTTGAATCATTAACTTTGGAAATCTTTTGTGATTGAAAAGAAATAAGTCAGCCTCATTACCTTTCCGTTGTGCATGATCCACTTTTTTTTCCCTTGATGTTTATGAAATCACTTCTGTAATCTCTGAAAATTCAGTAAATTCCATCACAATATTTTCCTAAAACTTGAGCCCTTTTAATCTCCAGATTCATGTTTTCATTCGTTCTAAACAAGTTTACTATTATTTTTTTAAAATGTTTTCCATTTCCCATTATTCTGTTGTCGTCTCCACAGAAACTAATCATGGCTTTTCACTATCTGCAATTCTCTTTAACTGCCTTCATTTCTTTGCCCACTATATCTACATTCTATGCAGTTTCCTCAAGTTCAACAGAACCCTTCCTGGTTACATTTTCAATATTGTTTACTCTGCTCCTTGCTGTTTATTATTTTTTTTGCGGTACGCGGGCCTCTCACTGCTGTGGCCTCTCCCGCTGTGGAGCACAGGCTCCGGACGCGCAGGCTCAGCGGCCATGGCTCACGGGCCCAGCCGCTCCGCGGCATGTGGGATCCTCCCGGACCGGGGCACGAACCCGTGTCCCCTGCATCGGCAGGCGGACTCTCAACCACTGCGCCACCAGGGAAGCCCGTCCTTGCTGTTTATAATAAATTATTTTCTATAATACAAATATGTTCCTGCTCTTCTTTATCCTTAGTTCTGCCATTTCTCTTTTTATGTTATCTTATTTTTGTTCTTTTTTTCCAGATGTCATTTGCTGTTTAATTTTCTTGGCAGTTTAGAACTGTCTAAAATTTTCTTTTTTCCTAGAAAAATACAATTCTTCCAAAGTGCTAATCAGCTATCTTTTGAACGCTAAATTATCACCATAGGATTCATGTTTGTTAATTTATTTGTATTCTGTTAATTCATCTTTGAATAAGAGAAATTCTCTCTGGCTCCACCATTTAAACAAAAATGTAGATAGTGTCTCCCTGATGACTGAACATTGGGCACTTGTTTTAAAAAATTAACATCAGAACTCCCAACTCAAACTACACTTGCTTAATTAGCTGGATAAACAGCATGGAGGAAGAAGCTGGGACTACAGATATCGAGTCCTTTTTTTCTGTGTAATTTCTAAGTCTGCTTAAGCTCCTCCAATTGAGAACCAGCTCCACTTGGACTATGACCATACCTTATGCTATAGGGGACTCTCAGTTTTGGCACATCTGCCTACTTTGGGATGAGCCAGATTCCTGAGAGACTTACTGAGTCATAATGGAACCCATAATTCACCATCATTTTAGTTTAGTAGGTCGGCACATAATTGTTTCTGTTCCTGTAAAGTTGGTGAGACATTTGCTTCACAATTCTATTCTAAGCCTTACCTCACTTATAAGCTTTGCTCCTCCTGTTAAGCCCAGAGAAAAATGGTACGAACACAAAGTCTCTCCTTTAGCTCTATTCCAGCTGAAATTAGGTTTTCCCTATTTCTCTCAAAGCTGCCCATAGCTCAAACTCCTCCCTCTAAATGAGCAAATGAAAGAACACTTATTATACATTCCCTTCAACATCTGATTCAGGGATACATTTATCAACTGTCAATGTTCTCACATTCAATTCAGTCTAAATGGCTTATCTAGCACCAATTCTGTCCAGTTTGTGGTAGCTTCTACTTAGATACATTTTTCTTTTAAATTGTTTTAGGGAATTCAAGGGAAGATAATTTGATAAACATTCATTTAACGCTATTGTTTTTCCTCAACATCAACTCACCCAATTTAATAATTTAAAATATAAAATCTGCATACATATTTTATCTCCTGGAAGACATATACTACGAATTACTTCATCGAGAACAGTGTGTACATACAGTAGGTATTCAGTATCAGATGAATTAATTCTCCTCATGAGAGATATCCAAAATATACTCAGCATATATATCAAATAACTCTAAGTACTTCAGTTCCATATTAAAGCAGATTATGTTTTAAAATGCCCTCGTGTGTTCTAAAACGTCCACCTTTAGACCTCGCTCTCGTAGTTCTCCTACAAATATATCAAACAGTGTTTCTTTAAAATATAAAGGGTACTAGGAAAGACAGTCTAGAATGAAAACTAAAACCTCCACTGAATAAATAAAACTAAAACTTGTTCAAAGCTCTAATTAAGAAAGGAACTGTGCCATAATGCATATGGTACCATACGCACTGCAAACAAACAAGCCTATATTCAAATCTTCACTCTGCTATTTGCTAGCTATGTGACCTAGAACCATTTACCTCAAGTAAACATTAGATTCCCCATTTGGAAGATTAGGACAATTCCTACAAATCACACTGAATTGTTACAAGGTTTAAATGAGATAATACAATAAGTGGGCATTCACTATATGGTAGAGTTATATACAGTTTATACATATAGTGTGTGTGTATACATATATCTCCAAACTCTGATCTCTGATCTGGATAGGAGAGTCGCACCTCCATTCCAAAGGGAAACTTATGTTCTAGGCTCCCTTAAAAATTAAGAAGCCAGTTCTAAACAATAAAGTTTCTTACCCTTGCCAAAAAGTACAATGCTACAAAATTCTTTTATGTTTCAATTATCACTTAAATAATGCTTTTGTCCTATATAGCAATAGTTTCTAGAATTGATTTAGTTCATGCAAATAGAAAGTAATAACAGAAAGTACACCTGAGCCTCTAAAAGCTAGCTTTGTCCAAGTCTCTTTCTGAGGAAAAGAGCCGCAGGCAATTCTTCAACATGAAGAAGCACAGTACCCCAACCACAACTAACTAGACCAAAAGTAATGAGCTGGAAGTAAAACCAATCACCAGTGACTATGGCAATATCAAGACCAACTATCAGCTATGCTCTCCAGGAACAGGGAGGAGAGATGCATACAGAGAAGTAAGCAGGGATTCATAAAGAATGAAGACTTATTCTTTTTGAGCTATTAGAGAATCTTGAACAATAAACAACCACTATTAGAGATCAACAGGATAACAGCACAATTTCCAATTCTTGGAAATACTAGAACACACAAACACACACACCTAACACACTGCTGTCAGGATGCTTATACCATGCTTCTCTGCTTCCCTGTGCCAAATAAAGCAATAATTCTAAAAATTTTCGAGTCAATACTCATAATCACAGAAGAAAGTAAAGAGTGCTATGGACAATCCTGTTGAAATGCCTTTGGAATTTCCCATCGGACCTTAAATTTTCAGGAATTACTTATCCTATGCCATAATATGCCAAGGAACGGTTTTACTGTAAAACCGTTTTCATTAAAATCTTTAAGGGCTTCCCTGGTGGCGCAGTGGTTAAGAATCCGCCTGCCAATGCAGGGGACACGGGTTTGAGCCCTGGTCCAGGAAGATCCCACATGCTGCAGGGCAACTAAGCCCGTGCACCATAACTACTGAATCTGCGCTCTAGAGACCGCGAGCCACAACTACTGAGCCCACGTGCCACAACTACTGAAGCCTGCACGCCTAGAGCCCATGCTCTCACCGCAATGAGAAGCCCGTGCACTGCAACGAAGAGTAGCCCCCACTCACCACAACTAGGGAAAGTCCGCGTGCAGCAACGAATACCCAACGCAACCAAAAATAAATAAATGAAATTTTAAAAATAAAGGATATACACAAGTCAAAAAAAAATCTTTAAGCAAAACTGATGCTTCAGAAAGAAATGCCATGCTCACCCTACATTTTCATGAATCTTCTAAAACCAATCAATGCTTTCTCCCAGGAAATGAGAATCTAAACTGAATATTTTAGACTTAAGATAACCCAGACATTATTTCCTCAAAACTTAAAAGATTCCTACTATTATATAAATCAAGAAACTGTAAGTTATTTTTCTGTCTTCCAGAATATTTATCAGAAAAATCTCAACTCACGATCTGATGTGTGGGAAATCCTCTTCAATTTTGCTTCCTGTGTTTTTGAAAATTTGGAGTGCAGCTTCTGCTACTTTTTCATCATCCATTTTCAGACAAGCCAGGAGAGATTCAAAGGTTTCAGCAGAATGAAACGAGATGGGATGTGTAAATGAGAGTACCTAAAAAATAATCATAAAAAATGATCTGTAATCCTTTTCACCTTTATAAATCTGAAATGTTACATATTAGAAATACTACAAATCCAAGTAAATAGAAAAATAATTACGCTAAAACATCAGTAAGAGCACTATAAATAAAATTTAAAACTTACTCAAATATATAACAGAAATGTTCTTGTGTAGGAAGACTGTACAATCTAAAGAAACAATTACCTTCAAAATTAAATTACATGTTAACATAATTCTACTCAAAATAATGTGGATTTGGTTAATGTTTGGGGAGGGGGGTGGAGGAGAATGAAGGTAGGAGAAAAGGAAAATGAGAAGAGAGAATTTTTAAAAATACCTCTATGATTCTAAACAAAGATCATTAGACGAGACCAACTAATAACATTTTAGGAAAAAAGTAATCTAGGGAAGGGGTAAAACACCAGACAATAAAAGATATTGTAAGGTTACAATAATCAAATCAACATGGTACTAACATTAGAAGCAACAAAAAAAGAAAAAATAAAGCAATAAATAGAACTTACCATATATAAGCACTTAAGATAGGGTATAATAGATTATAAAGATGGTAACAGAAAATAACTGAGAATGGATGGAATTTTTATTTTTAATAAATAGTACTGGTAAAGGTGGATAGTTATTTGGAGAAAATCAAATTAGACCCTCCCCTACAATACACAATTTCAAAATAAATTTCAGCTGCGTTGTTTCAAATTTAAAAATCACAAACAATAAAAACCCCTCTGAACATGACAGGCCTTTTAAGCTTAAAATAAACAATTAGACTCAAACGTAGAATGCGAAAACAAGCAAGGAGTAGAAAAACGTATTAGCATAACGCCATATTTATAAGACTGAGAAACAAGCAAAATAAGTGATGTTATTTAGAGATATACACATAGACATAAATGGAAAATGTATACAGAATAGTTAAGAGAATAATAAACTCCAAATTCAGGACAATCAGACCTGGGAGATGTGGGGTAAAAAGCCACTCAGTGAACTTCAACAGTATTAATATTCTATTTGAGTTAGCATTCCTTTTACTTTCTATGAGTATTTATTTTATTACTATACTTTATAACTTACATATAACAGAATACATTTTATTTTTTATATATCAAATATGTCCTATAAAAAAGCCAAGGAAATTAAAAGCTCACTTAAGTCAGTTAAAAAAACAAAAGATTGAGATGTCAGTAGAAAATGAACACAGGATAAAAGTAATGAATTCACCAGAGAAGACACTAATGATCAACATATGAAAGGTGGATCTCACTAGCAATAATTATACAAATTAAAACATTATTTTTCACTTATCAGATTAGTAAAACTCTTAAAATTTTATACTATTCCAAATTTGTGAAGATAGGAGATAGGCACCTCCATACACTGTTTACTGAATTTATATATACTGTATGAGTAGGATTTCTCTGTAAAGGAATTTGAATACACATATCCAAGAATTTTGAAAGCGGTCATTCTCTTTGACCCAGTAATGTCCTTCTAGTATTTAAAAAAGAAAGAAAGAAAGAAAGAAAGACATTAGCAGGAGATCTTAGATATATTTACCTTAGCAGTAATAAAATTAGAAAAATCTAAATATTCAACAATATGAAAATAGTTGGGAACACTATGATATCCCCAAAATGAACTAATCACCATTTCAAAAAATAATGTTTATTATTATTTTTAGTATGAGCCAGACACTCTGCTAAGACATTAAGTACATGATTTGATTTAGTCCCTGTGAGAGAAGTACTGTTACTAACTCCATTATAGATGAGGAAACAGAGGCAATTAAAGCATACATCTAAAATCAGATCTGTTTTTTGACACTCTTAAAAATACTGTCTTAAAAAACACTGAGAAAAATGCTTATAATTTATTATGGGAAAAGTCAAGATATGAAATTGTTATTTTCAGTCTGATCTCAACTATATAAAAGTGTACATTTTTCTAAATATTAAAAGGAAACAAAAGATATTTATGAATGACAGGCTTCTCAATGTTTTCTTATTATTTTATATTTTCAATGTTATCAACAATTAACTGATATTTTTGTAATCAGTAAAAGGTAATAGTATATTTTAGCTAACAAAATAACACATAAAACGGACTTTAAAATTTTGGTTCTTCCTGTGGTAGGGGTAAGCAAGTTCTTTGTTCACTAATGAAAGCTTCAAATTATAATCCTTAATATAATTAATGCTAGGTTATATTATACAATTTAAACCTGAGAATATTTAGCTTACATGTTAGAATAAACATGCAATTTCAAAATTACCTAAAAATGATTAAGAAAATTTTACTTCAGGTTCTATAAACCTAAAGAAGCAAATCTCAAGTCTAAAAAATCCAAACTATATATGTTTAACAATTGTCTAATTAGGCACTTAATTTCACCTTAAGCATATTTACCTTAAGCAGTTCAAGACCTGCCCTGATGGCTTGATCAGTTGGAACACCCTCATCTTCATCATCTGCTGTTCCATCTATTGATTTGTTCACTTGCTTTATAAGAGCACTAAAGTATGAAAAAAAAATTTTTCATTTTTTTTAACTCTTCTATCAGAAATGTCTAAGAAAAATAATCCTGAATATTTTCTAGATAGACCACAACTAAACCACATAAAATTTGATACAGCTGTTGCCCAACCATTATGGCAAAACAGAAAGCTATAGTAAACATAGCTTCTTTTTGAAATGATATTTTCCTTTGTCCATTCAAATGAGGTCAAAATGTTATCTGATTTGCTGTTTATTAATGCTATATTTTTATTCTTGTATTTTCCATGTAAAGTTTATGCCTCAACATGTGAATGATAATAGATGTTTTCTAACTATCTAAAGTTCATTATTACTCCAGTAAGTAGAAAAACGTATACTGAAATAAAGGATAAATGGCAACATTAAGCACTTTCAAACCATCTAGCAAATATTACTGTGTCTGGCACTGTTATAAAAGCCAGAAAGGCCTCCTCCTGAAAGGTGTAAAAATGCCACATAACAGACATACAATAAATCCTCACTAGAACATTCAGAATAGATCAAAAAGGAAACACAATGTTTTGAAATTTTCTTCTAAAAACAAGCTTATGTGATTTTAAAATAATTATTTGTAATGCACTGTCTCTTATCGAAAATAATCTTTCACTCTGGTAGGTATTTGTTCTTTTTACAAAAAAACAAGTAACAGACACCAGGTTAGAGATATAATACATATCAAAATATAAGAAAATTCAATTATTCAATGTTCCTTAAAATGTTTAGATCTACATTTCTACAAAAATATTATGAACTCAAATCTAAGGTCAAGCTACAAGTCAAATATACCTGTCTTCTTGCAGCGTCCTCTTAAATTTATCATTCCCTTAACAATTAGTATCTTTGAGGATGTTTTGTCCTTTTCTGCCCATTTTCCCTGATTAACTGATTCTCATAGCTCCAACCACCCCAAATAAAAATCTTCAGCCTGAATCCTCTTCCCATATTTTCATCAGTCCTAAGGTTTTTTTTTTTTTTACCTAGATGTACCATAGGAATGAAAAATACCATATATCCAAAATTAAATCCATTATTTTCTTCCATGAGTAAGCGCATGAAGCTCTCAGTCTAGTGAGGGAAGGCCAAAGGCCAAAAATAAGCAAACAAATACGTTAAAATCAGGGAACAATAAGGACTAGAAAGAAGGCCAAGACAAGAAGACAAAGACCCTTGGTTAGCCAGGGCAGTCAGGAAAGGCATTCCTGAAGAGGTATAACTGAGCTAGTAACCAAAGAACAAGAGCCAGTGATATAAAAAAAATCTATGAGAAAAAGCATCAACCAGGAAAACCAAAGAGAATCAATTGAAAAACTATTACAAAATACTAAGAGTTCAGTGAGGTGATACCAATAAAACACTAAAAATCGACTGTGCTGCTCTGTATTAACCAAAGCCACCTAAAAAATACAGGCGGGTGAGGGGTAGAAGAAATCTATTTATAATGACAAGTCAAAATATACAAAATAACTAGGAATAAAAAGTTTTAGGGGCTTTCTCTGACGGCACAGTGGTTAAGAATCCACCTGCCAATGCAGGGGACACGGGTTCGAGCCCTGGTCCAGGAAGATCCCACATGCATCAGAGCAACTAAGCCCGTGCACCACAACTACTGAGCCTGTGTTCTAGAGCCTGCGAGCCACAACTACTGAGCCCTCGTGCCGCAACTACTGAAGCCTGCGTGCCTAGAGCCGGTGCTCCACAACAAGAGAAGCCACCGCAATGAGAAGCCCACGCACGGCAACAAAGAGTAGTCCCTGCTCACCACAACTAGAGAAAGCCCACGTGCAGCAAAGAAGACCCAACACAGCCAATAAATAAATAAATGAATGAATAAACTTATTTTTAAAAGTTTTAAATGCACAGAATCTGTACATAACTTCTGAAATTATATTAAGGGAGCATAAAGATTTGAAAAAAATCAAGACAAGCATGGAAACACAGTATTACACAAATGGTGTTTTTCACTACATCTCAGAGGAACACAACTTGGTGTGGGACAAGATTCAACAAACACATTCTATAGCTCATCTGGAAAAATTAATTAATGTTTGGGAACATCTAGTACATTTTAGGGGAGGAGGGATTAAAGAACTTTCTCAATGAGATAAAAATGTATCATAAAAGCCTCAAAAGACAAAGAAATCAAGGCAAAAATCCAGTAAGACCCCAAATATAAGAATTTATGCTATAATGAGGGAACATCTCAAATCAAATGGGAAGGAATTAATTTTTCAATAAATGGAGCTGATACAACTAGCTATCAGGATTTTAAAAAAGGATGGATCTCTATCTCCACCTTAGAACGAAATGAATTCCAGACCAATTAAAGACTAAATGTAAAAAACATAACCACCTTATATGATACCAAAGGCAGAAAGAAATCATAAAGGAAACAAATAATAGATTATATAATTTAATATTTATTAATGTCAAGCACAAATTTAAAAGGCAATCAAACTGTGTTACTAGCCTTACTTTATAAAGCATTCATATAATCAATAAGAAAAAGACAATTCCTCTAAGCCACTCACAGAAAAATAAAAAGAAACACAATTAGCCAAGAAACACATAGGGAAAAAATGTTCAACTTTATTCACAATTTTTTGGGTTTTTTAAAAATCGTACCATCATTCACCTATAAAAAGGCAAAGACTGAAAAGGTTAAGTCACTATCAGGAAGAGTTAGGTGAATTGGACACTCATTGACTACTGGTGGGGAACAAGAGTGGAATCTTTCTGCAGCGTGGTGGCTAAAGCAAGAGGGCGCTGGAGCCAGACTTCCTCAGTTTAAATGCCGCTAGCTATTTCCCAGCAGTGGGAAAGTTACTCAAACATCTGTGTAGCTCACTGTTCCTTACCTGTAAAATGGGAATAAAAATATTTCTTGCCTTACAAAGTTAAGTGAGTTAAAACACATAGAACACAGAAAATCAACCCAGGCATGTTATAAGCACTAATGGCTACTACCTGTTACTATTATTTAAGTTTGAACATTTCTTCTGTAACACCATGACCTACTAACTGCTAAAGTCAAAGACCTGTTTTGGTCCTCAGTCTTTCTGTTCATCACACATATTACTGCTGGAAACTTTTTCTATCTTAAGTTTCAAAATACTGCAATAACCTGGTTTTCTTACCTTTCTGTAATTTTTCTACTGTTAAAAAAAATTCCAAGATTCTGTCCATGATCTTTCGATCTTTTTAACTTTTTTCTACATAATCTTGCTCAGGGAACTATCTATTCTCACAGTTTCACTTTAAATTCAATTTGCCTTGATTAAAAAAAAATTGCGTCCAAATAAGCAGCACATCCTTTCTTACCAGCTCCTTTCATTCTTTTCATGGTAATACTATTCATCATCTGGACTTGACCCCGTATACTTGTGACTCATCCCTTTTATTCCCCATTTCCAGTAAGATGACCCATTTTTTACGTTGTTCTTTTAAAACCTTCCTCAAATATGTTCTTTCCCTTCCATCCCACTACCACCATCCACAGACAATTATAACAACACCTCAGCAGTCTATCTCTTTGACTTCCCTCCTCCTATCCATCATCAATCATTCCTGGTTCTCAACAGAGCAAAGAACAAAGTAAAAGCTCTAAAGTTAGATCTTAAAGGCTTTCCACAATTTGATCCCAAATGCTTTTTTAGAATCACCTCATAACACTTTTACACTTCTCCATATTGTACTTTAAATAGATGGCAATCATTTTCTAAATATCCTTGTTCTTTCCTATCCCAGTTAGCTTGGCTTATATTAATCTCAATACCTAGAATACTCCTCCCATTTCTGTAGAAATACAATCTTACCCCATTCTTCCTCTTAGGTCAAACACTAGCCCCTTTGAGAAATCTTCTTTCAGTCCTCTGAACACTATCTGCACCAATTTTATAGAACTATAATATAATTTCCTGATTAAAACTCTTTATTCCCTTACTCAAGAGAAGGTTGATGAAAAGCAGAAAATATGCTTTGCCAATACCTAACTAGCATTACTTCAAATATATCGTAGCAGGCATGGGATTATTTATTTAATTAATGAATTTCAGTCTGATTCAGATTCTTCCTTGCACTAATATAGAAGGTTCTGGTTTTTCGTTTTGTTTCGTTTTGTTTTTCAAACTGAACAACCCTTTCTTCAAATGAAAAATGATGCAAGAGGAGTCCAAAGTGACATATGGGCATCCAAAGTAGGGTCTGTCTCCCTACTCTATGGAGGGTCACAAGTGAAAAGCTACACCCTATGCCGTCCTCAAAAAAACCCCACAAAACCCCAAAGGGGCTTTACTGAGTACAGAGTGTACCATTAGTATTATTTATTTTAGATTCCAATATACCTCTGAAAGGTACTACTGATCACTAATGAATCAGTATGCTATATATATATTTTATAAGTACAAAAAGAAAAGGGGACTTCGCTGGCGGTCCAGTGGTTAAAACTCTGTACTCCCAATGCAAGGGGCACAGGTTCGATCCCTGGACAGGGAACTAAGATCCCGCATGCCACATGGTGCAGCCAAAAATAAATAAATTAATTTAATTAAAATAAAATTAAATTAAAACTAAAAAAGAAATAAATAGAAAAGAAAAGAGCTCTTCCCACATTTTACAAAACCAAGTACAGATATAAAAAGAAAGTATTTTCCAAGATATCACAGTCAGGTGATAAAGTTTCAAACCTGAAACTTTAAATGAAGGTTGTTTTAAAAATAACATTTTCAGTTCTCAGATATCTGTGAAAATGCATCATATGTTGTTTTACAACATATTCACTTAGTTTTCTTTTCCTGAGAACAAAACTGCAATTTGTTTCTATTAGTTAACCTATGCAAGCCAACTAACTAGTATACTAGTAACAGACAAAAACTAGGCTTGGATTGACAAATTTTCATCCAAATTGAAAGAGTACCTAAATTAAAATAAATAACAAGAAAAACTAAATACATACACATATATATACACAGAGGAGTGTATGTATATATACAAACATATACATATATATGAATAGATCTATTTACAGATATCTACAGATTAGGGTATAGCCATTATGTATATACATAAACCTATACTATGAGTGCCTTACTCAATAATGAGCGCAGGTACCCAATAATGATTGACTACTAAAGCATGAATGAATTAATAGTAATGAAAATTCAATATTTTAATATACAAATACCTGATAGATTCAGTATCTATGTGCACAGGTGCTATCCTCTCCAAGAGAAACTTGATCATTTCCAGAAAAGGATTTGTAGGCTGTTTGGGGTTGCCCAACTTCTTAGTTATTTCACGCTGCAATGTAGATTTTTAAAATATTTAAAAAGTATTTTTAAATAATTCATTACATTCAAATGTTAAGAACCTATAATAATTAAAACCATGTAGTATTGGTGCTGGAATAAACAAATCAATAGGAACAGACCAAGAATTTAGCATAGGAGAAAGGTAATATTTCAAGTAAGTAGCAAAAAGGTAGATTATTCAATATATTGTTATATTGAAATACCTGAACAGACATTTAGAATAAAAGCAGTTATATCCCTACCTTACACCAAAAATATTCCAAAACGATGAAAACAAATACGAAAGAATAAAACCAAGGGTCAGTGGATACACAAACTTCAACAAGCAAAATTATTAGGGGAGCTCATTAAAACTACAGATTCCTGGGTCTCATCGTGAAGATTCTCATTTAGTCAACCTGGCATAGAGCCAAAAATCATCTTTTGTAAAAAAAGAATTTAGGGGCTTCCCTGGTGGCGCAGTGATTGAGAATCCGCCTGCCGATGCAGGGGACACAGGTTCATGCCCCGGTCCAGGAAGATCCCACATGCCGCGAGCCATGGCCACTGAGCCTGTGCGTCCGGAGCCTGTGCTCCGCAACGGGAGAGGACACAACAGTGAGAGGCCCGCGTACCACAAAAAAAAAAAAAAAAAAAAAAAAAAGGAATTTAGGACAATATATGGGCAACAGATTAAGAAATACTGACATCAGGGACTTCCCTGGTGGCAAAGTGGTTAAGACTTTGTGCTCCCAATGCAGGGGGCCCGGGTTCAATCCCTGGTCAGGGACTAGATCCTACATGCATGCTGCAACTAAAAGTTCGCATGCCACATCTAAGGAGCCCTCAAGCCACAACTAAGGAGCCCGCGTGCTGCAACTAAGACTGAGCGCAACGTAAATAAATAAATAAATATTTAAAAAAAAAATACTGACATCAGTAAACATTTTCATTGACCTGCAATAGAATGGGATTTCATAAGCAGGACTCCAAAGGCAAAAACCTTGAGGAGACTGCTGATAGACTTGGCGAGATAACAAAACCATAGTATGTAAAGGACATCATAAACAAAATGAAAAGGGAAAACTACAACAGATAGAAAACTATATCTGCAGCTTAATTAACATACAGTGCCATGACATACTAACAAATCAGTGAGATAAAGACAAATATTCCAGAAAAATAGGCAAAGAGTAAAAAACACACAATTTACAAAAGAAATAAGAATAGCTAATATACTGAAGGAGAAAAAAATGGTCAGATGACTAGCAACCAATTTTACAAATCCTATCAAAATAATGATGTTTTTGTTTGAGTTTTGCTTGTTCCCAACAGTGATAACTGGCCAATCATGAATTTACCCTAAAGAAATGAAATCAAGACTGTGTAAAATTACTTAGCTATAAAGATTAAGTATTCTTTACATTAATCAAAAACTGGGAATAAATTTCAATGTGTAACACAAGTGGGCCGTTCAATAAATTATGATACACATATTCAGTGGTGTGCTATGTTGCTACTAAATATAATACTGCAAAATACTAATTAACAAGAAAATAAAATGTACAAAGATACATGTATAATATAAACATACACCATAATATTAACAACAGTCTCTATAGAGGAATTACAGTTTAACTGTATTGTTATTTTTGTGATATTTTCTAAATTTTACGTAATGAATTACAAAAGGGGACAAAAAAAGATTTGGAGGTTTCTCCAAACATGAGCTCTTTTTAAATTTCTCTCCTTACCACACAACCTTCAGCCTGTTTGCAGGAGCATGTTGGACTAACAAGCACTTCTAACTGTTTTCTTATTTTCTCATCATCTTCTAACACCTGTGTGAATTTCTTCATGAAATCCTGAGCCTTACCAGGATCTGGCAAATTTCCTTAAATTAAATTAAAATTCAATTAAAATACAATTTTAGAAATTTCTCGAAATAGTAAATGAAATCAACATTTTTCATTCTTTTTATTACTTTGATGAATAATCCTAACTTACAAATTCATTTATTTTAATGTGATAAAAATTGTAGAGCACCTTCAATAATAAATTTTCACAAATAAAAATCTGTTTCCTAGAAACATAAAATAAGATCACTGTGAAGGACCATCTATGCAGAGAAAGACCGAACTGGCTATTTCTAAATAACTCCTTATAATACTTAAAGGCATTAAATGTCTACCTGAATAATACCAATTTTATTACTATCTCTTGAGCTTGTTGTATACATTGTTCTTTTGCAATTCAGAGCAAGAGATGAAGATCAATCAGTTTTACCTAGAAGAAACCATTTTCCTGTACTGCACTGTTTACTGTTAAACCATCCAGAGATAATGCACACACACACGCATGCTACTTGGCACCAACACATGCTGAGCAACACGTTCCAGGTGTTACTGCTGGGTAGGCCATTATCGCATGAGAAAGGATGAGTTCTTGTAGAATCAAAGATGAGTTTTATACTACTCTCCTAATACATCATGTATCAAAACACTTATGAAAGCTAATAAAATATTCATCCTAGAATCTTTTTTTTCTGGCTACTCACAACTGTGAGGGAGAACAAGACTAGGTAGGATCCTTCTAAAAACAGAAATTATAATACAGAACTATGGACTCTAATAAAAGTAGCAGAAATGTGTTGAACCTTAAAATATGAATACAGTAAATGCAGTCTTCAAGTTCATATACAACTCTGAAATTCCATTTTAAGTCTTGGCTAGATGACTGAATATAGTAAGAACAAATTTTCCTCCTAACTACTTGACTGTATGACATTTCCATATTTCTAGAATACAAAACTTCTACTGTACTGTTTGTCAACAGTTTTGGAAAATGTCACTTTACAGCCCCTCCATGACATATAGGCATCATATTAAAGGCTACAGTAAAGCATACCATTCAAGAAACAAAACAAAAAGAAAGTGAAGTGGGGATAGAGGGAGGGGGAGGGAGAGAGAGGGAGAGAGGAGGGAAGGACGGAGATAGAGGGAGAAAGGGAGGAAAGGAAAAACAACAACAAAAAGCCCCTTTAATTCAGGATTCTACAAACGTACTAGACCATGGAACTCCTTTTTCTGATGATACTATTAATACCTGCAGGATACTGGCATTTCTCACAACAGAATTTGGGAAATACTGTACTTGTTGGAAGAAAATGGATAGAAGGTTAAAAAAAGAAAGAATATAGGAGACAATCTCCTTTGGGGACAGTGTCTGCAGCCAAACAACCAGGGAAATAGTTGTTAAAAAGCAATAGCACAAAATCACTTGCTTTAAGTTATCCAAAGGGACTGAAAACTAATTTATGTTTAACTGCTCAGGACTAAAAGATATTTTGGTCTTTTTGGGAAATTTCTACTCAAGCTAAAGCTTCTATCACTTAGTCTAATACCCAATGAATTAGGTTACTGTTCTCTTTGGTGTCTTAGCATTACTTCCACACACATCTCGGAATATTTGTTAACATCTCAAAAATCCGTCTAAGAACTCTTCATTACTACCACGTGGAAGCTCAGTAGAAGCATTCTTCCAGGTGTTCCTGATTTTCCCTCCATCCACATGCTATACACAGTGATCTCTGAGGTGAGAGGAAAAGCAAATGACCTACAAAAACCGCTACTTTTTCCTACCCCTGCCCTGAACAAAGGAGATGTGCTGCACAATCCTTTAGTACTTACTGTTAAAGGCAATTAAATAACATTTTATTTAAAATCACTGAAAGTAAAAAAGCAAATTAACTTTTTTTTTCAAAGAAGCTCTTTTGTAGTTATTAGGTATATCTTTCATTGTAAATTTTGGCTCAGGATGAAATTAGCTTCAGATAGATTCACATTAGATCAAGCAATACCAAAGCACAGATGCAGTTTTTAACAGCAAGGTTATGCAGTAATTTGAATGTATTCTCAAAAATAAATCTACGCCTTCCCTGGTGGCGTAGTGGTTGAGAGTCCGCCTGCTGATGCAGGGGACGCAGGTTCGTGCCCCGGTCCGGGAAGATCCCACATGCCGCGGAGCGGCTAGGCCTGTGAGCCACGGCTGCTGAGCCTGCATGTCCGGAGCCTGTGCTCCACAACGGGAGAGGCCACAACAGTGAGAGGTCCGCGTACACACACACAAAAAATAAATAAATAAAAATAAATTTATGTAATAAAACCCAGCTCTTGCTCGTATCAACACACAAAATAATCCTACGCAGTATGCAAAATAAATGAAAATCAGAAAAAAAAGGAAAGCTGAGCGTGTTGGGAGAAAAAAAAAATCAATCAAAAAACTTTAATATTTTCCTATATTATCATAGCCTAAAATGGAACTCCAAGAAACACTTTATATTATCCAAAAGAAATGTTTCAAATAAACCTTAAATTTTACATATAATATTTGAAATAACTTACTTGTAATAACCATCACTTTTGAAAATATGGCCTTGACACTGGCATCTGTCTGTAAATCACACAAAAAAATGCAAAATTAAAATCTCCTGTACCAAATGCACCACACTAAAACAAGATGTAAATAATAGGGGAAATGGGGAGAGGGTAGGGGTATATGTAAACTCCGTACTTTCTGCTCATTTTTCTGTAAACCCAAAACGACTCTTTTAAAAAAGTCTTTTAATTTTAAACAATTAGTAAATAGCAAAAAAAAAAAAAAAAAAAAAAATCTCCTAACAATAATCTTCATTGTATTCTTCAGAAAGTTAAGTAAGCATAACCCACTCATGCTCTCGGCCCACGCCCTGACCACCACTATATGCTCCTTCTTTAGCCATGTTTAAACTCCAGATGAACCAAATGAAAAGTAGAAGTGAAGTCATACTCCACTGTCGTCACCTCTTCCCTCGTCCTGTTCTGTCAGCCTCCAAAACAAAAACAGATGACTGCTACATCAACCTTTTGGGACACAGAGATATTTTGTTTTTCTTAAGTACTCAAAGAACAGGACAACTAAGTTTAAAAAAGGAAAATAATCTGGAAATGCTGGTTTTCACATTTTTAGCCTATCTCAAACAAAAAGTTGACAATTAAGTATATAATTCTGATTGAACTGAGGTATTCCTAAAATTGTTAAGCCTGAGGATTATAAGGCATAGTCATGAAGCCACTGGGAAGACATGGGATGAAGACAATGAAGATGCCACTGACAGGTACAAAAGTTTTCCAAGAGTGCTAGTTATTTGTTGCATCAGGATAGTATTTCAGTGAATGAATGTGTTCATCACATTGTGCTGCATGTAATACACTCTGTAAAGTCACATGTATAAAAGATGTTTCTAAGAATACTAGTTATTCATTCCATCAGGTTAGTGTTATTAAAAAAAATGTCACTGAGCAACTCTGCATAAAATACTGAACTAGAAAAACATTGGGGTGAAAGCAACAAATCAAAAAATAAACATATAAACAAACCGTCCCTATTGAGAAGCAGCTTTCTAAAAGGAAGTAGAGACAAAGAATAATAGAATAGCGTACAAGAGCTAATTCCCAAATATCTGGAACTTAATAGATCTGACTAGAACCATAAGATTTCTATTGTTGTTCAATTTGAGGGGAAAGAGGTGGTGCTGGCCTTACTAGAAGTTGATCCACGTGAAAAAGAAACATCACCAACAAAGTACAATACTGCAAATTACAGTCACTTTGAGTGACACTGAGCAAATCAATTTAGTTACATGAAGTGGAAGGGCTACATTACTAAGAAAGAATAAAAACTATCTTAATCAGAAGGAATAATGAGGAAGCCAATGAAACATGTACTGATTATTACATCTAAGAGTCTTCCTGGTAAAATAGTCAGAATTATAAACAGCCAAAAGTTAAACACAGCTTTGTTTTTTTTCTAACTTTATAATATCTACTACAATTCTCAGTATAAAGTGAATATTAAGTAATAAGAGACTATTAATTCTCCTTTCACTAGAATTCCACTTTAGAGTACTATCCTCTTCCATTCTGTTTCTTCTTCATCCCCACCACACATGAATGAGAATTCCCTCTTTGATTTGGATAACTTGTTAATTATTTTAAGATAATTTAAAGGAAAATACCACAAAGTGGAAGGGAATAAAAACATTGTAATTGAATTGAGATTGTATTTTATTTCACATAGACTGAACAGGAATGTCACGAGACCCTTCCAAGTTTTTATGAACAGGCAAAGGGAAGAAGCCCCCCACTAAATAAAATTTAAAGGGACAGTGAGAGTCAAAAACAAAGTTATTTTTGGTTACTGTCTCATACATCACACTGTTCAACATATGATCTACACACTTATGCTATTCGGCTGCTAATGACTTCAATAATGCCTAAAATCAGGAATAATTTTAAACACAGGCAAATAAGAACATCTCACATTCTTGCAACTTTACCTAGAGGAAGTAAATTAACAAGTCTCTAGGTGGCAAAAAAGGGCACTTTATCCAGAGCTTATTACCTGAAACACACCAACACTGCATTATAACATTGACTAACACACGTTTATTTGGCTGAAACACACTAACTTAACTGGGATTTTCCAATTTTCCTCTTTCGCACAGAAAGTACTGAAATAGCAGAAGCTCTAAAATTAGTTTTAAGTCACTGACTATAAGGAAAACCTTTTTCTAGCAGGTTCAATATACTCAGGAATCACAGAAGGTTAAATTATGTTCAATAAACCATAAACAAAGAGGTCATTGTTAGTTTATAAAACAAAAATACTACTCAGTTGTAAGCTTCAATCAGGCAAACAAGTGGTATGAAATGCCTTACTACTAGTGATTTAGAGGTTAAGAAAAAAGTGAGGTCACTATAAACCACTCAAACAACTACTGTTAGCTCACTGATTTTTAGGGCAAACGGCAAGATTTACAGCTAGGAAAACTGGAAATTTTCTCCCCTTAGATGAAACAACTCCATTCTGTTGACCTCTGTCCTATGAACATGAGGTGTATGTTGGGGGGGAAGGGGGGGGGTCCGCTGTGCACTGAAAAAGAAACAAAAAGTAACACTACACTGTTTTCCCTGGATGCAATTTAAAATGACCAGGCACGCTGATTTTTAGATGAATTATATTTTTTACAGGCCTACATACAACATTCTCAAACAACATCAACTGGATGAATAACCACCATTAAATTATAATTATGAAGACCAGGTTAACACATTAAAATTACCGTAATATTAATTGTAAGTAAAAATATCATGATACTAAACTATAATTACATGATATTAAAACTTTCTATAACCACAAGACCATATAAAGATGATGGGAGCATTTTAGTGTAGCAACATTAAGTGTAATTTTACTCTGTTTTCTATGCTTTCAATAATGCTGAGTTATTGTTTGGGTTTTACTTTTTTAATTTTAAAGCTACCAAAAAAGGCTTCGTTCTGTGTACACAGAAGCACATTCTCCTTCCTGTTGGGTATCACCTTTTGCAGATACAGTAAATTTAAATTTTTCTAAGCAATAAGTTTCTTAAAAATTTCAGTGTTCTAAGTTAGAGATCATAGGTTCTAGAGTCAGAAGTGTTCCACTCAAAAATACTTGTTCAACACAGAGCAAAAATGGTGATAACTTACTTTGGGTTGCTTAATTAAGTCAAGCAAATCCTTTACTTGATGTCGGAGCAGATTTTGACATTTCCACATTTCATTCAGTGCTCTGAAAAACACATACATAAATTTAAATAACAAAACAGGATAAACATCCTTCCAGAATATCCCAACCATGTTAATTTTTTCTAAAAGTTCAAATTACAAATGGAGATGACAGAGAAGGGTAAAATTTACAGGACTAAGCAACTGATGATACATGAAGAGAAAGAGAGAAGTCAAATATAAGAGATAATAACATTTGAGGAGATAGCTATATCAAAAGAAAGGGATTAGTGGTGGTTGTTTTTTCTTTTGTATAAAAATAGTGAAAATCTATCATTAACTGGAACATGTTTGTAGGCAAGGGCATAGCAGTGAACTGCAGAGATTACAAACTTAATAAATAAAGCAATATTTAATGGAGTAAGGTCTTGTATTCAATAGTAGGCCGGATGAAAACGAATAGAAGACACAAACGGAAAAGAAGTGAGCCTTGAGAGAATGGAGATACTTTTTCCTGAAACAAAAATATTATAATTTTACATAATATATATTATATACTTTTATTTATAGGTAATATTTATAAATTACATTATATGTATATGTGAACATTCGTTTTATATGGCAAAAATTTTGATATCACCATAACACTTTTATTGTTCTCAGGCAGAAATTTAAATCTAAAAATATTATATAGGTACTCAAGAAAATATACATAAATCATAGACAGCAGTTAATGTTATTTAAATATTAAGTTACAGAATATCAGAACCACTCATATTTAAAATTTTAAAAAGGCAATTTTCCAAAACCAAATAATACTTCTCATTGCTTTCAATTATCTGTACTTCTACTAACCTCCATTATCACACATATGAAGCACTGCCATAAAAGAGTAATATGCCATATTTTCAAAAGTGATGGTTATTACAAGTAAGTTATTTCAAATATTATATGTAAAATTTAAGGTTTATTTGAAACATTTCTTTTGGATAATATAAAGTGTTTCTTGGAGTTCCATTTTAGGCTATGATAATATAGGAAAATATTAAAGTTTTTTGATTGATTTTTTTTTTCTCCCAACACGCTCAGCTTTCCTTTTTTTTCTGATTTTCATTTATTTTGCATACTGCGTAGGATTATTTTGTGTGTTGATACGAGCAAGAGCTGGGTTTTATTACATAAATTTATTTTTATTTATTTATTTTTTGTGTGTGTGTACGCGGACCTCTCACTGTTGTGGCCTCTCCCGTTGTGGAGCACAGGCTCCGGACATGCAGGCTCAGCAGCCGTGGCTCACAGGCCTAGCCGCTCCGCGGCACATGGGATCTTCCCGGACCGCGGCACGAACCCGTGTCCCCTGCATCAGCGGTGGACTCTCAACCGCTGCGCCACCAGGGAAGCCCGCAAAGGTATTTTTAAAACATACTGCTGAGGAGGGTCAAAATATTTTTCTTTTGTCTATCAAAAGTGTGTATATGCTTCTATATAGAAGCATATAAAAACACACTTTTTCTTTTGATATTCCAGCTCTGTCACTAAATAAACGTGAAAAATCTGGTTAGAACCTGGATACTCTTACATTTGTTAAGTGATGTTTTAAGTAGACAACTAGTTCCCTCACTATGGCTTCTCCTTGTTTGCACCAACATACCACAAGTTTGCGTCAGTTCAAAGAAAAAGACGACTACCATTGGGCTGCAGTCAGAAACCTGTCCAAATGTTGAAGAGAACCTCTCCTCCAACCTTCTGCTCCCAATTGGCAAATTACCCATCAGACTCCACAGTTCAAAACTGTCTAGATGAGAACCTGATCAATGAAAGAGAAGAACACAACCAGGACACCTGATACTACCACTTACTCTTGTCACTGACAGTTGTTCTGAGGAACTTGGGGGAGGTGGAAATACACACCATGATCAGACAGTACCCAAGCTTGCCTCTATTCTCCTTTCCCGTAATCAATATACTTATAGTTAACCTAGGGACTTACCCAAAAGTGGGTACACATCAAAAAGTCTAAAATATAAGAAGTGGGCTTCCCTGGTGGCACAGTGGTTGAGAGTCCGCCTGCCGATGCAGGGGACGCCGGTTCGTGCCCCGGTCCTGTAAGATCCCACATGCCGCGAAGCGGCTGGGCTTGTGAGCCACGGCCGCTGAGCCTGCACGTCCGGAGCCTGTGCTCCGCAACGGGAGAGGCCACAACAGTGAGAGGCCCACGTACCGCAAAAAAAAAAAAAAATAAATTAAATAAATAAATAAAATAAAATAAAATATAGGAAGTATTTTGTCTTCCCCAAAAGAACACAGATATAGAATAAAATATATGGCTCTTTCAGTAAATAAGAAAAATCCTTACCAAACAAGTTCTTAGCAGGAACCTGCCTGCCAAGCAGCTATTTTAAAATACTTTTCAAACTAATTAAAGGCCACAAAACTTCAAATGACTTTCTGGGCTAGAATGGTAATGTAAATGAATGAAGTAGAACAGGTGTTGTAATACAGAGTATTATATACAGAGGACTGTGGTGAAATTAGAAACATTAAGTAAAACATCAATATTATTAGTATTCAGGACAATGAAAAAAATGAGAAAAAATTTGATACCCAAAAGATTGGCAAAAAATAAGATGCCTGATAATGTTTTGGAGGATGCAGGAACTTACAAACCACTGTTAAGAGTATAAATTAGTATAATCATATTGGGAAATAATTTGACTAGTTTATAATACTGAAAACGTGCATTCTCAGCAATTCCACTCATAGCAGTTTATAATACTGAAAAGGTGCATTCTCAGCAATTCCACTCATAGCTGTATACCAGTGATCCTAAACCCTGGTTGCCCATTACAATCTCCAAAAACGCCTTCCTAAAAACCCCAATGCCCATACTATACTCCAGACAAATTAAATGACAATTTCTGAGGATGAGATTCATGTATCAGTATTTTTTAAACCTCTCCATGTGATCCCAATATGCAGCCAAATTTGAGAACCATTCATAACCATACCTTAGAGAAATCCTTACATGTGTATACTAAGTAGAAAAATGTTCACAGTAGTACTATTTGTATTATTAAAAAAATGGAAACACACAAATGTCCATTTTTTCCATTGACTCAGATTTGCACTGCCAAGATGATGGAATAAAACTGTGGTTTAATGACAAAGTAATTCAGTACCACAGTGAAAATGAATGACCCACAAGCTATATATAGAGTAGATGAAGCTTAGGAACATAATAGAGTGGCGTGAAAAAACAAGTCACAGAAGACTATACCCACAATTATTCCGTTTTCATAAAGTTCAAAAACAAGCAAAAATTTAAAATATATTATTAAGGGATACATACATACATATGATAAAACTTTTTTAAAAGGAAATGAGAAACACAAAATTAAGGCTAGTGGTTTCCTCTGGGAGGAAGATAGGAGGATGAAAGAGAGAACTGTTCACAAGTTGGGTGGTAGATTCATACATAGTTTTATTTTATTACTATGCTTCAAAACTCGTGATTTGTGTGCATTAACTACTTCATGATAATAAGTGTAAAGACTTTTGGAGAAAATAATCACAGATAAATGTAAAGTTAAAGTGTAAGTAATAAAATGTTAAGAAGCATTAGGTGTATAGTTGGTCACTTAATTCCAAAAAGTTGATTAAAATTAAAAATAATTTTTAAAACATTATATATATATATATATATATCAAGTATTTTAACTTAAAAGAGATAAATACTCATTCACTCACCAACCATTTCTGTAGAATCAATTGATCCACAGATTGGAAATTACTTTCAACTTTTCCATGACATTATTTTCCAGTATATATCCTATGTCACCATTTTTTCTTTTTAATTCAATCAGATGGACTTGTCATTTAAGTGATGAATGATATCTGATAAAAATATTTAGTTTTGAAACTGCTATTTATGTTTTGTATATTCTATTTTCAATTATTTTTTATTTTCTTTTCCACTTCTGGTATTAAAGTTTTCATTAATTTTTTGCTCCTACGGGTTTAGAAGTTATACATTCGAATTCTATTTTTTTAGGGGTGACTCAAAGTTTTAATATGCACACTTGATTCATGGTCTAATTAATCAACATGTCTGTCCTCACTCTTATATGACAAAAGAACATTAGAACACTTTACCTGCCATCTTAACATGTTGTTATCTGACAGGGTCCACCCAGGCATGGGGCGGGGTATCCCAGGGACTCTCAAGAGAGTTCACATATCATTGCAGTGGTGTACACTGGCAAAATATCAGCCTAGATGATAACCTACGTTTTAATCCAGACCCCAACTCCTTGTAAAGAAAACTTTATCGTATTCCTTCCTTCTGGATTCAATTTCCTTTTTTATTCTTTAGTAATTTTTTCAAGTAGGATTTATGAGTGGTGAACTCCCATTTTTTGCTTGAAAGTGTCTTTAATTCATCTTTACTCCTGAATGACAGGTGAACTGAATCAAGGCGTCCAGAATGGGTGTGATTTAAATAGGTTATTTCAAATGGGATATATACATATCCTATCTCATCCATTCTAAGAGGCCATCAACTGCACCATGAAGAAAAGGATACATTCCAATTCCACAGATGCTAGCATATGAAAATTGTATGCTTTGCAATTAATTATAGTGGTAACATATTTTACTATATGCAGTGGAAAAAGAATGAGCTTTGGAACCAGGAAGAACTGAGTTCAAATTCTGGCTTTGTCTTTTATTACTTGTGTAATTTTGTGCAAGTTCATTGATCTCTGTGGGATTCAGCTCATCATGTGTAAAACAGAAAAGAAAAATCATTTATACTGGGAGTTGCCAAGCTTTTTCTATAAAAGGCCAGAAAGTAAATATTATAAGCTTTGTGGGTCATAAGGTCCCTGTTGAAACTACTCAACTCTGCCAATTGTAGCAGAAAAGCAGCCACAATTAACACATATTCCTGTGCCTGAAGTACAGTGGATATCAAGAAATGTACATTTCTCCCCCACAACCCTTTTTCTCAACATTCCTACGAAAGTTATAAATAGCATATATAATAATTTCCATGTGGGAAGTGCAGTTAAAAGTCCCATTAAGCTGTGGTAGGAATGAAAATTATATACAGCTCCTTAGACTTCTAATTTCTGAATATTTAATCCCCATTAGCTGGGGATTAAGTTACACATTCACTGGAATACTAATGATCTAAACTTTCTGAAACCTAGAGCATATCCATCTCTAGGCCTCAATTTCCTAAGCCTCAGTACGATTCAATCAGCAATGCCTCTCCCATGTCCAAAATGACAATTCCCTACAAAGCCATACAAAAGCACTTTTTGAATGAAACATGGTCATAAAAATGTATTTGTGCTTACCTTTATATCAAACTATAACACCATGTTGAGGCTATGCAGCACAAAAATATGTATCCTACTGCCCTACACTATAATTCAAATCAGTATCAGGTGAAAATAAGAAAGTACTAATTTCACAATATGGACCTTTATATGCCTTAAGGAATACAAACAAAAACAAAAGGTACATCAGCATTTCTTGAGACAACAATATGAAAATCTTGAGGGAGAAAAACTAAATCCTAAAAGATTCCATGTCAATCAGGTCTGTTTTTTAATTAGTTACAAAAATCCTTGTTAATCTCATGTTAATAGCAGTACTTTCTGAAAAAATTTCCTATACAAGTATTTTATTGTGTCCGACCATTTAAACAATGTTTGCATTACATAAACTGTTGACATTTTAAAATACAGTTGTTTTCTTTTCCATAAAATCCAACATACTGCAAAAGATGGAAAGAACAGAGTTTAACATTTGAAACATACTTCACAGCATTTAAATCCAGTGTGGCATACAAATAATATAAGCATTTCATCCGTTCTGTAGTTTCCAAATTGTGGGGGACCATGTATTGAGCAAAGATCCGTTCAACAAGCAATCTACGAAAAAACATAAAGTACTGTATTAATTTCTTTAAATGTAGGTATTAAATATGTATGTAAATTTCCAAAACACATAAAGAACACATATAAAAGAGCTTCTTCTTTCTGAGTAGAGATGAGATTTCCAAATCAAAGATTTCTTTCTATAAGAAGAGCCAAAGAAAAAATTTTAGCTGGATGTACTGGAAACAGTCCTATACCTAACTAAGATTAACTACTTCTGCATGACCTTGGGCAAGTTATATACCAGGGACTCAATTTCATTGGCTAAACAATAAAGGGTTAAAAAACTACACCAGAACCTTCCAAGTGACAAATTCTAATAATCTATAAGTTAACCATAAAGAAATGTTTAAGGTTCTTTACTATTCGTAGTGATCATCATGAAAAGAGACCTAGATAAAAGTAAAAAAAGAAAAAAAGAAAAGGAAAGAAAAATTAAATGGTGGGGGATGGGCTATGAAACCATAACACAAATCTCTGTGCACTGATGCCACACACTCAAAAAGCTTAAAAACGTCAATTTTCTAAAAATAATAACTATAAAGTCTCTTAGATAATATCAACCTAAGATACTCCATTTCTACTTCCCATACCTCTTAAAATTGTAAGATGTCCTACTGGTTCTTAATTTTCTCATTCTCACCTGTTAATAAGCAAGATCATTTGGACCCCACTAAAAATTCATCAAATCAATGCAGACTGCAAGCAGAATTTACAGTTCTACTAACTACTAAATCACTAGGTTCCATATAAGATCTAACCTTACACACGGGAATAGAAAAATACAAAGATTATATTCAGATAATGTGTTTTTATATAAATTTATAAACTATTTTTATCCTTGAGTAGGAATTGTTTTTATTTAAAATGTCTAAATCCAAAGGGTGTATATGTATTTTAATTTTATTTGAAAAAATGAATGTGAATCCTTATAACACAATTACCTATGAAACAAAATTTAAATCATAATTACACACACTCCTACTTTCAAATATTACTGTGTTAAAACATAGTATACGAAAATGACCATAAAAGACGTATCCATTCCTAAAGTTATATGTACATTACTACTTCATTTATGGCTTTGGTGGGAAAGCAACTAGTCACTCACTACCTTTAATTTGCAGTAAAAACTGAGGAGGGAGTTTAAAGTTATAAAGAAAATAGCCTAAAACAACAGCTCAACAACAGTTATATAATACCAAAAGCACCAAACATTTTACATGTGGTGTCTTTAACTTACCTATCATCAATACTATTTTGATAATATATATGTAGCAATTTGTCTTTGATCCATGAAATCTGTTTTGCAGCATCTTTCCCAGCTGCTGATTGTAAAGCATATTTCTTATAGATCTGGGCAAGTCCCATCATGGCTTCTTTGCGCACTCTCCACTTAAAAAAAAAAAAAAATTTTTTTTCTTGTAATTTAAAAATGCCTCCATTATATTAATTCAGTAAAGTCTAGATTCCCAGTTTTTCTATTTGCTTTACACCATTTATTTTCATCACACCTCTGTTCCTGGATGTCAATCTGTAATGACTGTACGAAAACACACAGCTAGCATTGTAATATATCTACTATGTCAAGCACAGACATCTATTAACATGTATAAAGCATTTTAATGCTTTGATATCTTATACCCATTACCAATCCTTAAAAAACAAAAATCAATCACAATCTACATAATGTCACTTAGAATGAGTGAGGGAACGCATGCTACCAAATTGTAAAAGGCAAAGACAGTTAAGTGGATAAACTGTGAGCTATTCCTTATAGATTTTTTTTCCAAATTATGGTCTATATTAAGCATACCTGTATTAAAGGTATACATGACAATGGCTTTATCAGAGGCTGAATGCAAAGACCCATCAGTGGTTCATTTTGTATATCTGGCAAAGACATTCAGGTATAAATGTATTCAACTATTTTCTAAAATAAATACATATCTGTTATAGTATACCTAACATTAATTATCTTGGTATGAGTTTAATCTTAAATTTTACATAAACACAGCACTATAATCAGTAGGATGTAAGTAATATTTAGAACTTAACGAATCTAAATAGATTTTTTTTTTTTTTTTTTTTTTTGTGGTATGCAGGCCTCCCTCTGTTGCGGCCTCTCCCGTTGCGGAGCACAGGCTCCGGACGCGCAGGCTCAGCGGCCATGGCTCACGGGCCCAGCCACTCCGCGGCATGTGGGATCCTCCCAGACCGGGGCGCGAACCCGGTTCCCCTGCATCGGCAGGCGGACGCGCAACCACTGCGCCACCAAGGAAGCCCTAAGTAGATTATTAATTTTTCCTTTGCAGTCTGTCACTCATAGCAACATTCTTCCCTTGGTTTCGCTTTCAATTAATTACAGTAAATAAGAGTCCTTATTTCATCCATCCACTGCATACATATTGAAATAAAAGACTTCAAAAGCTTTACTCATAAAATAAGAATTCAATATGTTTGTAAAAACTTTATCTCCAATTCCCTATCTTACCTCTAATTCCCGAAAGTGCTACTTTAGGGAGAATTTAAAGATATAGAGCATATTCTAATACTGCCAGTAACATAAATATATTTAATTATTTTTTGGTACTCAATTAATATTTATATGAATGAACCAAGCAGTCCTATGATGAACACAACATGATGATCAAAAACATACATGAGGGCTTCCCTGGTGGCGCTGTGGTTGGGAGTCCGCCTGCCGATGCAGGGGACGCGGGTTCATGCCCCGGTCCGGGAGGATCCCACATGCCGCGGAGCGGCTGGGCCCGTGGGCCATGGCCGCTGGGCCTGCGCGTCCGGAGCCTGCGCTCCGCAACGGGAGAGGCCGCAGCAGTGAGAGGCCCGCGTACCACAAAAAAAAAAAAAAAAAAAAAAAATACATGAATTATGATCCCAATAATACACAAATACTTAGCTTAAATTCTAAAATTCTAAGTGTAACTATGAAAAAGTTTACTTGAACACTTAGAAGGCTGTTATCCTACCATGATGCAAACCTCCTTTTCCTTCTTTATAGCTTTTGGCCTTTTCATTGTTTAATACCCTACTGAAATATTCAATAACAACAAGTCTAAATTTATCAAGTAAAATAAGTTACTCTCAATACCTATAGATTTGGAGGGAAAACCATGCAATTCCTGTCCATGTATTCTCCATCCACAACCCACATGATCAAAGAGAGAATTAAATGATGGAGATAGCACAATCGACCATACAAGTGACTTTCAAAATGTTGTGAAGTTTTTACCTAGTTAGAGCTATTCATATCTACCAAGAGGCCTCCCACTTTCTTTGCTTATTAACCCCTAAATATACCAAAGATTTTCATCCTTCACCAAAATTACTCTTAAATCTAAGCCTGTAAAATCCATGCCATCAAGGAAAGGCAATGGGGAGGAGGGGAGAATAAATATTCACTGAAACACTTACTGAGTGCCTAATACATTCCAGGCAACATGGAATACAAGTGTAAGACAGAGTGCCCTCTTCAGAAGCCACTACCTAAAGAGTGGAGCTGCTCAGTGCTCTAGAAGGAAGGTTTGGGGTCATGGGAGATAGGCTCGAAGCATGCTGCTCTGCTGGGGTTAGCTTTGCCATGTTGAAAACATTTTGGGGACTTCCCTGGTGGCGCAGTGGTTAAGAATCCGCCTACCAATACAGGGGACACAGGTTCGATCCCTGGTCCGGGAAGATTCCACATGCACTGAGCAACTGAGCCCGTGTGCCACAACTACTGAAGCCCACGCTCCTGGAGTCCGTGCTCCACAACAAGAGAAGCTGCTGCAATGAGAAGCCTGCACACCACAACAAAGAGTAGCCCCCACTCGCCACAACTAGAGAAAGCCTGCATGTAGCAACAAAGACCCAACGCAGCCATAAACAAATAAATTAATTAATTAAAAGAAAAAAGAAAACATCTTGTATTTTCTATTCCATAGAAATTATAATACAATCAGCTAGAGGACTATGAACTGATACCCATATGAAAGGAAAAAGAGAAAAGAGAAGTTGTGTTCAGAGGCCTTTTCAAAAATCACTTACTAAAATTAGTGTACAGGTTAAATATCTGATTACTCTACCATTTAGAGCCGGCCCATTTTGAGGATGAGAACAAATAGTCCTAATAAAGAAAAACTAATAAAATTTAATGTAACAAAAAGTAAAATCTTCTCATAAACATTATTTTAGATATTAAAATGCCTCCCCCCAAAAAGGGCTAATTACATTTAAATCTCAATATTTTCAAATGAAATACTATTAAACTTCAAGTTTTCAAAATGCAAACCTACTAATAATTATTAACCCTACTTACCCGTTTGTCTAATGTTCTCTCTCTCACAAAATTAAGTAAGTGATCATTGACCAGAAGAATATCCTTTTTAGCAGCTGTAACTATAGACACAATAACATCATGTCTAATAGCTTCCTCAGGGTCATGTGACCTCACTTTAAGATACTCTGAAAGATAAAATTTTATTTGATTAAAATGAAACTTTGACAACTAAAATGTTTTAAAAGATTGCATAAGATCTTTGAAAGTAAACCAAAACAAAACCTAAGGAGAAGGTTCAATATTTCAAAAACATTAGGAGTAGGTAAGAGAGAAAGGGAGAAAGAGAAGGAAGAAGGAAAGAAGGTCAGTCCTTCAGGCAAAATACAGTAGTTTACATGCAACTGAGTAATAAATCCCCTCCCCATTTGTGGAACAGGGTAGTTAACTAAGGAGTTCCTAAACTCATTAATTCAACAAACCATATAAATGAACCAAGAAGTATATCAATGTTAAATATTTCACTTTTGTTTTTTAAATGGTTAAAATATTCAAGTCAAGAGGTTCTAATCGGAAAAGGCTAGAGAATTCAAGTTTCTATCCCTTAACTAGGTAAACCCTTAGTGAGGTTATTGAAAGAGTAAAATTAAGGTAATGTTAAGGTAATGGCAGCCAAGAAACAGGATTACAGGAAAGACCATAAGGCAATTCTGTTTAACTGAACTAAAAGGAAGGCCAAAGGGAAGACAGAAGAAATGAAACATTTAACAATTACAAGTGACTAGAGGAGAATCTTAAAGTCAAAGACATGGAAGTTCAGATCTGGCACTGAGAAAGCTGAAAGAAAAAATTAACAATCTTCAGTAATGATATATTAATGGTTTAAAGAAGAGGGCCACAAGTGAACATAAATTATTATTCAGCTTTTTAATTACATGACCAGTAAGATAAAATTTCGCTGTTTGGATCTAGAGTAACATACATAGCCATGTCTATAAACAACAAACAGAGCTTATGATTGTGAATGGATTTACTTCTCAATAAATTAACAGTTAACAATATAATGCAAAAGCTCATAAAATCAATGCCCAGGTCCTAAGCCCCTCCACCGTGAGCACTCTCTACTAACAGGAACTATTTCAAAAAGTGTTTAAGACAATATGTCGCTAAAAAACGTCTGAAGAAATGGAACTATTATTTTATGTATCACAGAAAAGAAGGTTATTTTTAGTATTGATTTCAAATGCCCCATGCTAAATATATCTCAAATTCATTTACCCATCAAGATAAAGACAGGAGTTTTATCTTTCGCTGTACTTGTTTCAAATGCAACACGTATTATTATTTCAGGTGCCACTACAAAATGGAAAAACCAATGACACATCATCAATTTTCAGATGCATCCTCATTTCACTAAAACAAATCATTCATATTAAACAGGTATACACAAGAGCTATTAACTTATAGATATTAACTGTGCAGAGGAAGAGAAAACAGGACAAAGAAGAAATTCTCAACAGTTAGCATGATGCAGCATCTAACAATACTCTTCCCAATATGGCTACGTCCCTCAAAACTTGGCTGAAGGCACAGGATGAAGCTCACAAACACACTATGGAGAAAAGAAGATAAATGTTATGTTTTTAACATATTTATTTCAGCTCACTCCTGAAACCCTAAGAAAATGTCTTTTAAAAGGGACAAGTAACAAGAGAAGAGATCACAGCAGAAGAGATTTCTCACCAATATTTTGGTGGATGGATGACTGGTAAATGCCCAGGGACAAAGGAGAAGGATGAAATCTAAAAGGGAAAGAAAAGCCATAGACGAGCTCATTTCCAGGGTAGAAGAACCGTGAAATTCAAGGCACCAAGCAATGAGAAAGGCAGAGCTGAAGACAGCAGCTGAAAACATGGAGTGGAGTGGTTGAAAATCTGCATTAATAGTTAGACCCCTAGATTTTTCAAATCTGTCTTTTAGCCAACTCTAAAAATTAAAATGTGCCAGGAGGCTAGAGACTAGGAAATACATAACAAGATAAACGTTTCATAAGAAATGAAACTGTACACTATCCTTTGATAAAGCAAAACATTCAAAACAATGATAAGGACTAAAAAGGTTATTGGTGAAATTATTCACATCTAAAGTATATTTCAGACAGCTATAAAAAAACAAAATATCTATTATTTAGCCAAGAGTAAACAATGCATTGAAGTTCTGACTATGGAAAAAATACCTTAAAAAGATACAGACTATGTACAGAACTACTACAAATCAACAAGAAAAAAAAAAAAAAAAAAGAACAAGCCAATTAAAAAAGGATGGGTTTAAAATTTAAACAGATACTTCATAAAAGAACATATGTATCAATATGCACATACAAAGATGGCTAATCTCATTAGTCATCAGGATAATGCAAATTAAAATCACAACAAACATCAAGACCTATGAGAATGGCTAAAACCAAAAAGACTGACAATACAAAATGTTGGCAAGGATGCTAAACAACTGCACCCTCAAACGTTTCCGGTGCAAGTGGGAAATAGTACAACTACTATGAAGAACTTGGTCATTTCTTATAAAGTTAAACATACATTTACCCTATGACCAGCAATTTTACTAAGTAGTTCCAAAGAGAAATAAAAACATAAATCCACAGAAACGCTTACACAAGAATACTCACTGTAATCTTAATCATAATCGCCCCAGACCAGAAACAACCCAGATATCCATCAAAAGAAAAAAAATGGATATAAACAAATTATGGTGTATTCATACAATGAAATACTACTCTATAATAAAACATAGGGTAATAATATGGTGTCCCAAAGACACAAGCAATTAAAATTAAACTCCTGGTAGGATACTCTTTTCTGGGGAATCTGAATAGCCAAAGAGAAAGTATCTAAATTAAACAACCCACCCTGATCACCCTACAGTGAAGTTCAGCATCAACAATCCCATCCATATGCTCACGGCTTTCTGAACAGCTTTTAATTTAGTCCTCCCTCTTAATAAAAGCTGACAGCCATGGATTGCCAAGCATTTGAGGAAAGCCTCTAACATGGAAAATACAGACAAAAGCAAATAAAAAGTGGGAAAAACAAGTGGGTGAAACAGACATTTTTAAGAAAAAGAAAACTCCAAAATACTCAGAGAATACTGCACCCATAACACAAGAAAAGGATGCTCCAGAGTAAAAGAAACATCCAGGATAAAAGAGAAGGAGGAAGAGAAAAGGAAGAAACAGACAGACATACACAGACACACCCATGCACGCGTGCATACACACACACACACACACGCTCAGGGTCACACAGAAGAAAACGGAGGAGAAAAGAAGGGAAGGAGAGGAGGAAGGCAAAAGAGAGAGGAAGAACGGATCATCTTAAGATGAATGCTATAAAGCAGAAGCTCACACACAGTGAGCAGTCCAAGTTCAGGTGTCAGTAGGTAGACAGAGGGTTCTCCAAGCAGGATATCTCCCAGAAAAAGCAGTTTAAAATGTACTACAGGGCCTCCCTGGTGGCGCAGTGGTTGAGAGTCTGCCTGCCGATGCAGGGGACACGGGGTCGTGCCCCGGTCCGGAAGGATCCCGCATGCTGCGGAGCGGCTGGGCCCGTGAGCCATGGCCGCTGAGCCTGTGCTCCGCAACGGGAGAGGCCACAACAGTGGGAGGCCCGCGTACCACAAAAAAAAAAAAAAAAAAGTACTACAAGTTGGTAAAATTTTAAAAAGAGTAAATAACTAAATAATAACAAGCAATAATATGAAAGATGGGAAGATAGTGCTCAGAGGTAAACCATTCAAGAGTCCTGGATTGCTCAGAAGGAAGCTGATTAATTTCAGACTTTATTAATCAACTATGCAGTAAAAGCATGAAGGAGAATGTAACTTCCAAGCCCATATGGATGAAAAAGGAAAAATGAGAAGAAAAGTAATCAGTTGAGCAGAAGAGAAGAAAAATAGAAATAAAAGAAGCAAAGAATAGGCATGCAAAATAGAAAACACAAAATAGGATAGTAGGAATAAGTTCGACTATATCAAATTCAAACTATTTCAATAAAATTTTCAAATCACATAAGAATACTATATATAACTTATATACAGATACACATGTGACATAGATAGAAAAACATGAATAGAATGCAGAACAAATTTAATAGAGAGGTTACCCTCCACAGAAGTAGGAATGAGAGGAGTTTGTGAACAGCATTTCAACTGTATCTACAATTTACTTTCTTTTTTTAACCTCCTAAGCTAATACAGCAAAATGCTAACATTTCTGAGGAAGACAGTGGCTGCCGTATTCATCCGTATTCTCTGAACTATTTCATAACTTTAAAAACCTTAACAGAGCAGCAACAGTCAGATACACAGTATTCACATTACTATAAAAATGCAAAGTTCTGAAATACCTCATCAATATACAGATTTCAGAAAAATTACCTCTATTAAGCAAGGTTAAATTAGTTCATAAATTAATTACTCTCACCTAAGTTCTCAAAATATTAAAGACGACTGAAGTCCCATAATCTACTCAAAGTCAAGACCTGTTCAAATCCAAATGCCTGAAATACTTTTAGAATTGTTCTTAAATTAAGAAACCAATACTGTCTCTGATAACGCTACTTTTTATGTAAGTGCTTCTAGCCTATGCAGGTACTAGGAGGTAAAAATTGTAGCTTCACCGTGATGATGAACTGAAACAAGAAGACTTCACCGACAATAATCACAAAAAAACCACCAAAAATAAAAAGGGGTTTTTTCCTGTATATAAAACCATTTTTTTTCAGCAAAGAGCATCTAGGAATATTTGCCATTATGGGTATACAGTACCTGTTAAGTCCTTTGCTAAATCAGGATGGTTCATGAGACAATGGCTAGCAAATTTCACACATTCCAGGCGGATTGGTACATGGATATCATTAAACCTGATGAAATATAAAGTCACAGAGTAATCTTTAAAATAAGAGAGACAGAGAAGTGTTTAAGCTGCACTTAATTTATATTTATTTCTCTAATTAAAAGAAAAAACAATTTATATAGGATAATTCAAAGCAGAACCAGACTATTTTAACAAAGTTTTTGATATACTATATATATATATATATATATATATATATGTAAGAACGCTTTGGAACCTCTATATTAAACTAGGTCAATCTCCTGTGAGAACTATGTACTTTTAAGGAGGATGTTTAAACAGTACACATTTGGCTCAAATACAAGAACTGGAATGACAAAATTTTTCCTATAAATAGTATACTTTCTTTTTTGTTATATATAAATTTATTTATTTTATTTATTATTATTTTTGGCTGCGTTGGGTCTTTGTTGCTGCGCACGGACTTTCTCTAGCTCAGGCGAGCGGGGGCTACTCCTTCATTGTGGCACGCAGGCTTCTCATTGCGGTGCCTTCTCTTGTTGTGGAGCATGGGCTCTAGGCATGCGGGCTTCCGTAACTGTGGCACGCAAGCTCAGTAGTTGTGGCTCGCAGGCTCTAGAGCACAGGCTCAGTAGTTGTGGCGTATGGCTTAGTTTCTCCGCGGCATGTGGGATCTTCCCGGGCCAGGGCTCAAACCTGTGTCCCCTGCATTGGCAGGCGGATTCTTAACCACTGCGCCACCAGGGAAGCCCTATAATTTCAAATATATCTGTTTATGCAAGTATATGTGTATACATAATGCACATATACATTATTAAATCCCACATTGAAAAGAAAGCTTTTCCTCAAATTATTCTTTCTTAAATACAGAACATTCACAAATGTTTGGTAGATCCTGCACTAAACCCTGTATTACTTTATATGACTCTAAAATTGTGCCGAAATTACTCTTATCTATCATAATTATTTCTACTAATATCAAAGCAAATTTTTACATGTATATGTAAATACCTTAGTATGTATCTCTAAAAAGTTAAAACTCTTTGGTTGATAAGTCATTTAAGTATCTTTTACTCTTATATTTTCCGTATCTTTTTCTTTTCCTTTGTAATCTGGTGAAGCAACTGTTTTGTGTGTGTGTGTGTAGTGTTTTTCCACAGTTTAGATTTTGATAATTTTATCATTCTGATGTCAATTAACAGGTTCCCCTCTCTTCTAAATCCTGCACATTAGGAATCAGTTCTAGAGACTTGATCATATTCAGGTTCATTTTTTAGCAAGACTACTTGATAATGGCATTGTGTTCCTCCATCAGGAAGCACATGATATCTAGTTGTCTCTAAACCATTGATGTTCAAAGCCTATATACATAAGTTCATTGTGGACTACAAAGCAGTGGGTTTTTTTTTTAATCTTAACTAACAACAAGAACATTAAAGTGAAGGAAGAATTTTCCATTTGATATTTTCATTAAGTCTTAATTCTCGAAGATCAAAAAGTCTCCAAATCTTGTATCACCTAATACCATAGGAAACAAAATTTAGCATCAAAAAGAAAAAAAGTCTTCTGAAGGAGCAACAAATTACTCATAAAAGATTATTATTAGGAGACAAACTGCTTTATGAAGTACACTCAAAAAAATCTAGTCTATACAATCTAGTCTCTGGTCTCATATAGTTTCCTGAGTGTTCTGAATCCAAGTACTCAATCCCTGTACACTTTAACCTTTCTCAACTAAACATGTACCAAATAACCATTAAAAGACATCTTTATAAAAATACTCTACCTCCCTAAAATTGGTAATAATGTGAAAGTTTTATGTCATTAATAAAAAAAGGAAAAATTACAATGTGATCAAAAAGGTAAAAAATTTAAATTAGAATTCTTCCTCCTAAAATCCTATAAAATAAAGTCTGGCTAATCCCAGTCCTGATTTAAGGATATATTAAATGTCTATATGTAAAACTGTATTTGTTTTAGCACATTAAATAAAATAGATTTTGATTTTAGTTGCACAGTTTAATTAAACAAACTATTTTGCCCTCTTGCTCACTGTATTTAAGGGAAAAAAGTCTAGAAATCAAACTCAAAATGACAATGGGCTAATATTTATTAGTTTAACACACCTTGTTAAATATTATTATTGAGCTACATAAGAGATAAGAAAACAGAGTAAGAATTTAGGGCTTAACATATAAAGACTTATATGATTTGATAAATTAGAAAAACAAGACCAGAAGAGATTATCTTTATAATAATCATTGATAGTTCTGGTAACGAACAAAATGGAAAGAAAAGTAGCGATGACAATGCAAATATTTCAATACAAAGAAAATAGAGTAAGAATCTCAATCCTATTTACTTGTTTATTTACGACTTAATTGCATTATTTGTTAGAAGCATAATTATAAAAGGGGGAAAAAAATCCTCCTCTATCCTCAGGGTCAAAGTAGGTTTCAGCCAGGGCACTTGGAAGTGGTTTTAACATATTCAAGGTCGGGGTATCTTTAGAAAAGTAATAAAATAAACCCCTCTCACAGAAAAAATATAGAAACACATTCAAAACTTTGCAACCGATTTCAGGAGGTTTGTGGATCATTAAAAGCATACAAGAAGCCCAGGTTATCATTTCCTCATTATCATAAGAAATGTAGAAAGGAGGTTAGTAGGAGGAATATACATAATCATTTATTTATTCATTCTATGGATACCCTTTTGTCTTTACAATGTCTCCAAATAATCTAATTAAATATAATATTTTTCTGGAGAGGCTATATCTCACCATGATGTACTTTTGGTTGGAATTAATCACTGCTATGTAATAATACAATTCAAAATAATAATAATAATAATACAATTCAATTTCATGACTATAATACTTTGTGAGATAGTTTTTTAAATGTATCATCTTTTAAAAATTACTGAAGACAAAATAAGAAGGGGAAACTGTAAATATGGCCAATCGCCATCAGCATTCAAGAATTTCAAAATATAAAACCCCTCATTTTTATGATTTCAGAAAACAATCTTAAATGTGGGTGCTGTTTTAAAATAGTAAGTAGATATAAACACATATTACTTTTAAACAGGACACCAAAATCATATACCTGCCCAAGTAACACTGCCAAAGTGGTTTGTTTTGAGAAGCCAACTCTGAATCCTTTGCCCCAAACATTTTTGCCAGTAGTTTAACAACTTGAAGGCGTTCCTCATTATCATTGCTCTAAAACAAAACACAACCACAGCTTTAAAACCTTGAGGTAGATATGCTGAGAATTTTTCCCATGATTTCCCTTAATCTCCAATTCCACAAAAAACCTTTTATGAACTTCAGCTGAAAAATTATACATAAAATGTATAATATATACATAAAATGTATAATATATAAATGTTTAATATATTTTTCATAAAATTAAATGTTACCTTAAACATTCTAATCATCTCAAATTACATTAAAGGAGTACTCTCCTACATGAAAATTCATCCCAAAGTCTGATTAAAATTTAGTGGCCCCTCCTACAATTGAGGCTTGTTTCCATTCAAAATCAAAATCAAAAACTAACTTGCATCAAACCTACTTGGGGCCCTTGAAAAACTATTTGTGGTCTTTAAGAATAGACACTGATAGAGGCCAATCCTACAGTAAACAGAGACTTATGTATGAAGGTACTTGTTAAGCCCTTTGTAGAAATAAATATGCACTAAATCTCCCAACAGGAGAGTCAGTTCATCTGCATACACCAGATTCATAATGGAGTTAAATGACGTGAAGCCTTACACATGCAAAAACTAAAGTTTCCACTTTATATAGAAAATGCGTACTCTGGGGATGAGAACTCAAATTTTATTACTGCCTTTGGTACCTCCAACAAATGACAATATTTAAATGAATGAGCCAGCCACAAAATTAGACTTGAACACAAAATGTGACAGAGATTGTTAAAAGTACTAATATTCAAGGTACTTGGATGGCACTGTACAGATTTCTTTTGAATTTTAAACCACTGCCAAAGCCCAGCATTTAAAGCCCCCATGATATGACCTGACTCATCTCTATTATTTGATTATTCTTCTAAAAAAGTGCGTTTTAACCCTGGCTGCACATTAGAATGACCTATAAGGCTTTTAAAAAAACAACAAACAAACAAACAAAAACTCATGTCTGGACTCCACTGCCAGAAATTCTGATCTGGGTTAATGCCTGGACATCTGCTTGTTTATTAAGGCTCCACAAGTGAAGATTCTAATGGGCAGCCAGGAATGATTTAAACTTACTTTACGCTACCATGCAACTGTAATTCTTTGCGTTCTGCATATTCACCCAGCACCTTCCTACCTCTATATGATTCTGCATGCTGTTTCCTTTGCTTCAATTGTATGCTGTCTGTATCTTTTATGATACTTATAATATTTGGCCTCTTATTAGATATGGATTTTTTCCTCTTCCTCCCATAATAGATGTTAAATTTGCTGAAAGCAGGGATGATAATTCTTATTTTTGTATTTCTTACAGTATTCAATATTTTTATTAGAGAAAATCAAAGCAACAAATAATCAAAGGTATGACTGCCTTTTGCCTCATCAAAATTGCTAACTACATGAAAAAAGGGGGTAGAGGAACGCCAGTGATTCAAATGTCTCACTTGAGAAATACACCAAAAATATGCCCCAGAATAAAATGAGAATAATTATTTGCTGCATTTTGGGGGTATTTACACTACCAACATAAACTATTTATTTTGTAGTTTTCAAAGAGGCAAATTCAAATTTTTAGAAACAAGAAATACAACACAGACATCATTTAAAAACTTTTCTGGGTGGTACAGGGGGGTTCATCAAAGAGTATTAATTATAACTAGATTTATTTAATGTTTATTTAATAATTTGAAAGAGAAAATATGCCCCAAATCTGCAAATGAAACTCAATTTTATGGCATAATTTAATGCCAAGGCAATAAGGACGTTGCCGAAAGATTCCAGAAAGCCATGTGAAAAGCAAAGGAGCTTTCAAGATAGGCTAGGCAAGAACAAGATAATATTCATAAAGGGAAAATATTTCACCCTATGTGGATAATAAATCCTAAACTATTTTTATGGCACATCAAGGGGTCTTGGGAACCACTAAAAACTATGCCTTAAAAACGTAAAAGTTTGATGTATAGCTATAACCTCAAAAGTTAGTCACAACCCAGAATTTATCTGGAAAACATCTGAAGGAAAATATCATCCTGCTAATCATTAATTCATCAGATTTTATCTGCTAGGCACCACGCCAGGCACTGGAGATACACAAATATGCAAGGCACAAACATGTAAATATATAACAGTAATATACCACCACATTTGTAACATTCAGTTAAAACCACTATAAGGATTAAAAAGCCACAAATAATGTGCTTTGCTAATCTGATTGATAAAACCATATTATTTTTAGAATAGTTACCTTCAATTTAAATTCAAGCTGGGGTAAAACTGAGAGCAGCAAATGACTATCAATATTATAGAGCTCCAAAATTAAGTCAAAGACATGCTCTGACAAATCGCTGATAGATGTTTTCCCAAGCATCAGAACCTGATTAAAAAACTTTTGAGAAAGAAAATTTATCATTAATAGAAACATCATAGATAAAGTGAATTTTCTGAAATTTTATTATTCAATTAAGTTCATTATCATTCTATACAGAGTCAAAACAGGCATACCAAAACATTTTCTAAGAAGGTGGGAAATCACTACTGGCTACATAAAAACACAAAATTCACCTCGTACATAATAAAAGACAAATAATTTGTACTGACTCATCAATTAGCATATCAATAAATACCCTACCTACCAAATACACTTTATTCCACATTATGGTACTTACCATATTTTATCCTATATTACAGTTATTTGTACACGTCTTAGTTTCTCTACCAGATAAATTTCTTAAGGGCAAGGCATCACACTTTGTTCACCACAGCAGTATGGGAGACAAAAGTATGGAAGACAAAGCCTTACACCTTCATAGTAGAAATCAATTCCATTTTTAAAATACATAATTTTATATTTACAAGGTAAAACAATAGTACTTTTTGTCTTATTTTATATTCTGATAAACAATGTATATATACATACAAAGTTTATAGCACTAAAGTCCAATTAAAAGCACATACAAACACAAGGGAAATCCAAATGTGAAGAATTTTTTTCTATAAGCAGCCAGCACTAACTAGTTTCCACACTCAGATCATTCATCATGTTACTACTGAAAATGGTAAAAATACATGGCATAATGATCAAGTTCCTTTCTATTTAAAGTCTTCCAAATATGTAAAAAATTAACCCAGAGCATAGCCCACATATTCTCCACAGTATCTTTTATCTCCTTGAAGAAGGAATTAAGGATTCTTTATACTGCACAAGCTGCCCTGATCTCTTCTTTTTGTGACAGTTAACAAACAACTTGGCTTAATCAGGTTTTCTATCTGGAAAGTACAGTCAGGACTTTACATTTCAACGTCTCCTCTGCTTACTTTTAGTTCCTGTGTTGTTCTTAAGTTTTTTAGATCTACGAACCTGTACCAACCACCTAGCCATGAAGGGAAAAAAAGAAAAAATTCTATTCTACTATTCTTTCTTTATTGGTTTTAAAAATAACTCATCTGTCCTCCATGTTCATCAATTTTGTGGGAAAAGAATTTCATGACATCAAAGGTTAAATTCTCATTCAAGTTGAAGATAAAGTGGCTTTGTTGTTTCCATTAGAAAATTTTCTCCTGTTTAAAAATGATAAATCTATCTTTCTTAACAGAAAATAATCCTTTCCAATCTGGTCATCTTGGTGATCAAACCATCCTCTTCTTCTATCAGTCTGGGGAAAACTCATTTGAAAATGGGAAAAAAACACAACAACAACAACAACAAAAAACCCAGTGTAACTTCCTACAAATTCCATCAAAAACATTTATTTGACACTTATAATCTCCATCTATCTCCAAGTCAGTCTTCACTGTATAACAAGAACCTGGTACACTGCCTGACAGAGCGGTATCCAAAATAGATTCAGTAAAAGAATGAATGATATGTAACAGATACTATAATACAACTATAGGTGAAACAACCTTCCTGAGGGTATACAATTCAGTGAAGAAGCAGATATAGATTTGAATAAAGTATTTCCTACCAAAAAACATTAGTCTTTTACTTACAAATGGTAACTAATTTTCACATAACAAATTAAATTATAACAACTGCCTCCTAATGAAAGGAGTAAGAGGAGTAAGTTAAAGGTCGATAAGAAATTCTACCTTAGATTTAAATGATCAATTTTAATGACAAAAGTGCTTTCGCATCAGTTAACACATTCTCTACCATCACCCCAAGCATTATTAACTCCAATAACTAAGGCTAAGTGAGATTAAGCAAATTAACAAAATTTTACCTACATCAAGACAAGCTTGATACATTTTTTCAATCCAACAAAATACTTTTGTGCTATCCCCTAAAACTTGTGATTAAAAAGATCTGGTAAAAAATAACAACATTACCAAGAAGTGATCCATGTAGGAAATTTTTTAAATTGTCACTACATACTTTTTGGTTTTGATCCTGTTGTACCTTATATATATATATATATATATATATATATATATACACACACACACACACACACACACACACATTTTAGTTTCATGAGTTGTCAAGTTACAAAAAATTTTATTTTAAAAAGTAGTCTATAACGCCACAGTGACTTCTTAAGTTCTATATATGTAAACAACACTGTATATAAAGAGGAAACTTGAATGTGTCTATATGCATGAGACTGAAAAAAGACACAAGTAAAAAAGAGATAGAAGTGGGGTTATTATTACTTGACATCCTACCTCTATTTTTGCTTGCTAATTCTCTACTAGGAAGATATATGAATAATGGCTATTACATGTACAAATCGAAAAAGGCTGAGAATGATTTTTACACTGTACTAAAATCCCACAAGAAATTAAGCTCACCAGAAAGTATTTTACATGTAATTGTAGATTTATAAGGGAAAGAGGGGAAAAAAAAAAAGCAATTCTTAATGACTTCTTAGCTAACTCTCAAATAAGTCAAGGGACAAGAAAATAGGGAAAACAGAGAGAGAGAAGAAAATAATGACAAAGTACTGGGAATAAATAAATATATAACTGTAAGTGTGCTCAGACTATTCTATTAATCCTGTGCCTCTTGCCCCCAGCCCCAGCTTCTGATAAAGACATAACCAAGTATGGATGGGGCTGTCTATTTCTGTAGGTAAGAACTAAGAGCAGGAAATTAACATGAGGTCTAAAGTGACAGGGAAATGTTTTTACCTTGATTTACCTGGGATTGCTAAAAGTATTTCCTTGGTCCTTCTATCCTTCTTTTAAATATTATACTTTTATTATAAATATTTTCAGACATACACAGATGTTGAGAGAATAGTATAATGAACCTAATCACCTCATTCTACCTTGAATTTTTTTTCTTTTATTACCCAATCAAATATTTATTTTCCCAATCCTAGAAAATATATCAGCGTAGCATAGTGTTAATTTATTTTTATGCCAGAAAAAGGCATCAGAAAAAGGTAAGTGTTCCCCTAAAAAACATCTGGCTCAGCAATAACAACTTAAATAAATGACCACCAGGAGGAGCTCACCTAAGTGTATCTAATGGCCACGGAAACAGTCATTCACAGGCACTTGAAGCAAAGGAAAAGGGAAGGGGCACTTAATAACAGAATGCTTAAATCTGGTTCTACAGATTTCAAGAGCTATTATGTCATAACAGAAAGAACTCAATCCACTCAATCTAACCAATTTACTGCAGCCAATACCCAAGACTCACAAAACTTGCAGAAATCAATATTTAGAATTCCCTGGCAATCTGACTGGAGCTATTAAGATAGGTTACACAATTTACTTCTCCAGATTCTGAAAGTCCACCCTCCAAAACAATTTCTTTACAAATTAAATACATTTTTCCAAATCATCATGTGCTCACAACTATTTAAGGTCATAAGCCAGTAACAAAAACTGGAATTTACCATAGTACTCTTCCATAAAGTATGTTAATTTTCAAAGTACATCTTTTCATGATGTATTTTTATATACTAAATTAAATTTTGTATCACTTCAAGAAAAATTCTCTTTCAATAAACTTCAGGAAAATTAAGTACATAAGTAATTATAAAAGGCTTTCTTTCTCACTTTTTTCAAGAAGACAGATTTACATGTTTAGATGTCGGTAAAAGTGGAAAGCAGGTGGAGAGACAGACCTGCTACACAATTCCAGAGGCTAACATCAAGACTGCATTCTAGATTTGTTCCAGTAGGTACCATTCACATGGAAAACAATGTGAATGGTGCCACCTAGAGTTGTGCAACTCAACAGAACTATGGGAGAAAAATTAAAACTTATAATAAGCTTCTATCAGTGAACCTAACAGATAAAATACATTTCTTCTGAAAATAAATAGAAGATCGTTAACCATAAATAAGTAGATTTGAGATGATAATGAAAGGGCTCATTTCATTTCAATTCTTCCCCCTTCTCAGAAAAGGTAGATTTATATGGAATCTACCCCAGGGAGAGCAAGATAGGCAACTTTCACCACACCGCTGTCATTCATACTTGCCTTCAATTTTTATGTCTTGATATTAGTTCATATCTTCTTCTTGTACAAATCAATTTTATTTCCAAAAAGCTGTAAGCAACTTCTCTGAATAATGATAAGTTCCATATGATTTATCTAATTACATTTAACTCGATTTCCAAGAATAGAAACAGTATATCTTGCTAACCAAAATAAAAACTGTTTTAGTTCCTAGGCAATTTGAAAGAGAGAAATGAATGAACAAAGAATATGAGAGCTAATCTAGAAAATATTAACCAATAATAATTTTAAATAAGGAGAAAGAAAATACACTTAATTATTAAAACAATACGAAATGTTAAAGTATGTTCTGCTTCTAGCAGTCTTTAAAATTTTGGCTAATCTTTCTGACAACCAATTGGACAAGTAAAACTTACATTGGTAATATATGGTTCAATAGCTTGAGCTGTCCTCTTCAGTAAAGCCTTTGCCAAATCATATGCTTGCTTGTTTAAATTCTGAAGAAAAAAAAAGAAACAGTATCTATATTATACACCACTAAATATGAAAAAGGAAATATTACCTGTATTCAAAAAGCTACTGTTAAGTCAATGAATGAGAAAACTGTTTAAGACTCAATTCGAATAAAAGGGCGACGGCAAAGCCACTTTTCTCCTAAGACTAACTGGTCTAGTAGATCTTAAGATCCCTTCCAAGCAAGGATAATTATATTCTCTTCATATCTTATTCATAGCATTAGGTAAACCACAGAGAAAAGGTCAATAAATGTTTATTAGACAGAAAAGGAGATACTGAGTCACTGTAAAGCTAGTTGCAAAGTCAAATCACTTCAGCTGAGTACAAATACAGGCTATTTCACTCCAAGACCAAAAGAACCAAAACATCATAAGAGAATGAACTGGGTCCTAGTGCGGGCAGAAATGGGGAATACACAGGTGGTGAAAGACAAAAGAGTTTGGGGTAGCTATGGGAAAGCAGATTTTCCTGAAGCACATCTCAGATCACAGGGAAGTCCAAGGATATAAGAAACATAACAAGGGAATCCCCGGCTGTCCAGTGATTAGGACTCAGCGCTCTCACTGCCGGGGCCCTGGCTTTGAGCCGTGGTCAAGGAACTAAGAAACCACAAGCCATGCAGCATTGCAAAAAAAAAAAAAAAAAAAAAAGAAAGAAACATAAATAGTCAAGTATGAAAAGAAAAAAAGTACAAGAAAAAAATACCTTAAAAAAAATATGTTTCTAAGAGATTTTGATGATGGAAAGAATCATGACCAAAGATCTAAAATGGAATCACTATTCCAGTTTAAACATATTACAGAGAGCAGGAAAATTGTATATATCCTAAAACTCACATTCAGCGTATTTTTAGATTTATCTGCATTGATGCCTTTGTATTGTATCATTTCATTAATATCTAACTGCTGTTTAGTATTTTCATATATAATATGCTACAGCTTATTTACTCATTCTCCTATTCATAGACATTAAACTGTCTTGTATTGATACATGCCTCCTTGTGCATGTAAGAAATAATTTTCTATAAATACTACCTTTGCCATTTTTCAAATGAGCTGTTTTGTCTTGTTCTTATTTGTAGAGTTTCTCTATACACTAAACATTTGCCAATTACATGCACAACATGTCTTAGAGCCTATACCTATGTTTTTACAATGCTTATGGTATCTTAGGACATACAAAAGTTTTCATTTAAATATAACCAAATATATCAATCTTTTCCTATTTGGCTTGTGCTCTCTCTATATTTTTTAAATTCTTTTCTATATTGAGGTTAATTTGTTGTTTTATATTTTCAAATAAAATTTCAAAGATTTGCTTTTCAGATTTAGATCTTTATTCTGCCCATAATTTATTTTTATGCATGGTGTGAAATAAGAATCCTATTATTATTTTCCATATGGATATTCAAGTCCATTATTCCCTCCAATGACTTCCTTGTAATACTCACACTCTCAAGTTTCTATACAACCATGTATCCATTTGTAAATTTTCCATTACTTCCACATGTCCCTTTGTCTATTACTGCCTGATTACAGTCAAAGGGACATATGGAAATAATGTCTTAACAACAGGTAAGATAAGTCCCCGCTTTCTTATTCTTCTTCAAAAACCAATGTGTCAAACTACACACACATACACATATACACATGCAATACACATTCACAATTTCTATTTTGATTAGGTTATCTATTAGTATGCAGAGGAATGAAACTATTGTGATACCGAGTTTCCCATCACATAAACATAACAAATCATGCAACATATTTAAGTCGTCTCTTACACTTCTCCAACAACTGTAATAATTTTGAACATTAAGGTCTTGCACATCGTTAATAAATTTCTAAGTAGCTCAAATCTTTGTTAAACCTACAAATAAAATTTTTTTTAAATTATACTAACAGAGTTTTTTTTTTTTTTTTGTGGTATGCGGGCCTCCCCCTGCTGTGGCCTCTCCCGTTGCGGAGCACAGGCTCCGGACGCGCAGGCCCAGCGGCCACGGCTCACGGGCCCAGCCGCTCCGCGGCACGCGAACCCGGTCCCCGTGCATCGGCAGGCGGACGCGCAACCACCGCGCCACCAGGGAAGACCAACTAACAGAGTTTTATATATTGATCTTCTATCTAGTGACTTTGCAGAATTTTCTTATTTGTTCTAGAAACTAATCTGTACACTGTTTTGTGTTTTATGCACAGGCAGTCACAACATCTGCAAATAATTTCAGTTTTGTTTCTTCTTTCTAATCCTTTTATCTTTTGTCTTGTTTTACTCCACTAACTTAAGGCTTCTAGTTAATGCCGATTCGAAATAGCATACTTGACTTTTTCCTGAGTAGAAGTGACATCTTGACAATGTTCCTAACTTCAAGGAAAATGCTTCAGCATTTCACCATTAAGTGCAGTATCATACATAACCTTATCAATTTAAGGAAGTTCCTTTCTATTTCAAATATGCTACAAATATTTTTTATCATAAGTTATACTGAATTTTATCAAATGGTTTTCTTATACATCTACTGATATTTTTTCTCTTTGTTCTGTTAATTTCCACAAATATTTTTTAATGTTAATCCATCTTTGAATTCCTAAAATTTAGCCAATTTGCTCATTACCAATATTACTTTATATCATTCTGGATAGTGTCCACTATTATTTTATATTGGATTTACATTAATGTATTATAAATTAAATTAGCCTATTATCCTCCTTTCTTGAACTTGGTTTTCTCTAGTTTTCTCTAGTTTCTCCCTATGAAGACTATATTCTGCTCATAATGTGAATTGTGGAGCATGCCTTCCTGTTCTATAATCTGAAAAAGTTTGCTGAATATCAGAATTATATGGCACTTAAATGATTAACAGAAATCTCCTGGTGATGTGTTTAAATTCCTTCATGCTTGGTTTGAGTTCTGCTGCTGTTGCTATTATTACTGCCATTGTTGTTTAGGAGGAAAGATTTTTGTTTATTTTATGGATATAGTTTTTAAAATCAATTAAATTTCTTTTATTAGTTAAAGGTTATTCAAGATTTTCTCTCTTGAGAAAAACTGGCAAGTTTTATTTTCTAGAAATTTGTTTTGTCCAACTCCAAATATGTTAGCATAAAATACTGTTCATGGAATTGTTTTTTGATCTTTTTAATGCCTGCTGTTCCTCATTTCATTCTAAAACTGTATATTAATACCATCTCCCTTTTTCTGATTCAAACTGCCAAGGGTATGCCTATTTAATATACTTTTCGAATTACCAACTTTAGGTTTTTCTGAAATGTCACTGTGCTTTCTATTTCATTCATTTCTGTTCTTCAGGGTTTACTTTCCTGTACAGACTGCATATTCTAATGATATTTTTACAATTTCTTGAACTGGACACTTTAACTATAAAGTTAGATTAAAACAACATTTAAGTTGAATCCCACAGGTTTTAATATGTATCATTTTAATTATCATTTCTAAATTTCTTATAACTGCCATCATGATTTACTCTTTTGACAGATTAATTATGAGTGCTAGAGGCTTGTTAGTTTTGTGTTTTAAAATCCTCAAGAACTGTTGGTCTATTTGATTTATAATCAATTGGAAATATATTAAAATGGCCCACCAAATTGTGAGTTTGTTTCTCCTTATAATTCTTTCAATGTATGCTTTATATATTTTGAGCCTATGTGAATACAAGTTTAGGCATCTTCCTGAGAACTAAAACTTATCATTGTATAACTCCCTTCTTTACCTGGTAAAGACTATAACATCTAAAATCAATACAAGTTACTCCAGTTTTACTTCAGTTTTCCTTCAGTTAGTATGCGCCTGGCACGGCAAATCTTTTTTCCATCCTTTTAGTGACAACCTTTTTGTGACAGTATTTTTGTTATCTCTTATTAATAATGACCAGTTGGATTATTTTTAATCTAATCTGACAACATGAAGTCGCAAATTTGGGCCATTTACATTTATTGTAATTCTTCCTTGCATTGTAATCCTTAAAATTTCAACATGAATACTTCACTTAAAGTTCAAAGTAGGGCTTCCCTGGTGGCACAGTGGTTAAGAATCCGCCTGCCAATTCAGGGGACATGGGTTCGAGCCCTGATCTGGGAAGCTCCCACATGCCACGGAGCAACTAAGCCCATGCGCCACAACTACTGAGCCTGTGCTCTAGAGCCCGCGAGCCACAACTACTGAGCCTGCGTGCCACAACTACTGAAGACCGCGCACCCAGAGCCCGTGCTCCACAACAAGAGAAGCCACAATAAGAAGCCCACACACTGCAATGAAGCGTAGCCCCCGCTCACCACAACTAGAGAAAGGCCACACACAGCAATGAAGACCCAACACAGCCAAAAATAAATTAATTAATTTTTAAAAAATAATAAAGTTCAAAGTAAGTCAATAGCTCTATACTCCTGATCATCAGCAAGATGATATCACTCCTTGACTCTAATTAGGCCACTCAATCTTACATGTTATTTTTATCCAGTGGTTTAGGACCATTTTGTTAAAATCCCTTTAATTAATCATTATAATTATTATTGCTACAGGTTTTGTTTTATATATCAGTTCTTATTTAGAGCACTGCATTGTTCGCCAATACTTCTTACATTTCACTTCTTTTCAAGTTCAATTTCCATTATTCTAAAGTACTCAAATAGTAGTTCTTTCAGGAAGGATCTACTGACAAGTTGTATATTTAATGTCTTAATTTCACTCAAATTGGATAGCAACTGTGTGCATGCGTATACAGTTATTTTATCTCAGTACTTTGGAAATATAGGTCCATTATGTTCTGGCATCTATCCTTGCTACTGAGAAGTGAGCAATCAGTTTAATGTTTATTCCTTGTTAAGGGCTATTTTTTTCCCCTCTGGATGCTTTATAGATTATTTCTATTTTGTCATTCTACAAATTCTCCAAATCGATATGCCTTCACTGGGATTTATTTTTATTTATTCTGTTCATAACACTTTTGTTACCTAACTCATAAATTTACGCTTTTCCTCAGTTCTAGAAAATTTTAAGCAAATATCTACTTGAATATCATCTCTTCTCCATTCTTACTCGTTGTTCTGCATCACTTTAAAATATACTGGACCTTTTCATTCTATCGTTTATGTTTTCCTTAACTTTATCTCACTGTATCTGTACAATTTCCTCAGATCTATCTCCTAGTTCTCTAAATATCTTTTATAATCCAAAAAATATTTTGATTTCTATGAACATTTTTCATTTCTACCTTTTTTCCCTAACCGTACCTTCTTCTCCTTTCATGTATCTAGCTATCGTACTTTTTAACTCTTATGCTTCTAGAGATTAAAACAGAAAATTGTTGTCTTTAATCCTTTTAAAGGTATTTAATATTTTTACCTAATAAATATATTATCTGAATTTTTACTTAGTGTCTGATTTTCAGTATTGATGGACTTCTTAAAAGTTTGGAAATTTTGGATTATGAGGCCATTTTTAATGAAGCATTATTTCTGTGAATGCTGTGTAGCTATAAATTTAAGTTATATCTTTCCAGAAGGTCTTAATTTTGCAGAGACCTTTATATTGGTGAATCACAGAACCATATTTTCAACTGCTTACTAGAGCGTTAGTCATTTTCAAAGAACAAAACATAACATACAAAAACACACACAACACACACACAACTTGATTAATATCAGCCAGGCAAGAAATACTTGTGTCATCAACATATCCTTTTCTCCAAGTTAGTAAAGACTTCCCTTTTAATTTCACCCCTCCCCGCCATCTAAAAAAAAAGACATATCACTGTCTTTTACCTAAGCCCTTATTTGGTTGTGTATCTCCCAACATATAAAGTTGTATAATAGCATCAAAGTAGCTATTAATGTGTTCCTTGAAACATAATCCTATACAAAACTGAGTTATTACAGATACTTTATCACATGTACTAAATCTGTTATCTCTTCATTTAATTAGTGACTAATAAGTGTATCATGTTTTATTAAACACAAGTGATGTTCATTAATATTAATCAATAAAAGTCTCTAAAACTACAAAAGCAGGATAAATTGCATTTTAAACGTAAGCAAATTCTGGACCCTAATATTAACAGGCTTTTGATATATTTCAATATATACTGCTACTTACCTTATGGGCAGGTACCAGATTTACCAAAACTGTATCCAAAAGTTCCTGAGATACTGTATCACCTTCACAAATAATAGAACTCATGAGATCCACCATATGCATATGAACTTTCTGATTGTGGCCGTTGCTGAAATTCAAAATTGATATTTCATTTAAAGTATATCTGAAATTTATAAGATTTAATCATAACATAGAATATTATACTTTATTTTAAAATGATACTCAGGTATTAATTAAATCAAATTCTACATATTTATTTAAAGCTTCCCTCTCTTCCAGATCTTACAATAGCATCCAAAATATTTTTTAAATTACATTTCCAGGATTACTTTTTCCTAATTTTTACCAGTCTCACAATCAAAAGTAATTAAATCAAATGCAACTTTAGTTTTGCCTTAAATTCAGAAAAACTACTTTGCAGAAGTTAATTCTAGTAGATAAATTTAAGGAATACATAAAGAACTCAACTATTCACATGAATTAAGGAGTCAGTAATATGTGATTTAAATAAAAGAAAATAATATAATCCAAAAAATATTTTTATATTGGCTATAGATTACCTTGTGCCACTCTTACATTATTCTCTACAGTACAGAATTAAGTTGTATTCATTGTCAAAACATCTATAAAAATCATGTTAATGAGTTCTTAAGTTATAACTCTTAGCCTTCCAATATTCATCATAGTAAACAGTTTATGCAGATTCACCTGTAAGTTAAAAATTCTTTACATTTAAAAAAAGATTATATTCTTTGTAAAGTAAACTTACTTTATAACTGAAAATAATGTTCTGTATAATTGGGTAAAAATTTCATTACTGTCTTCCAACTCAAAGCATATGTTATATGACTTGACCCAAGCAATGTTCTAAAAATAAGACATAAAAAAAGGAAAAGGGTAAAATTTTAATTAGTAAAAATATACAAGCACAAAACACAGTTTAAATTGTCATTTCAAGATAGAATATATTGCTTACCTCAAGTAAATAAAAATACCTATTGAATTGTGGGCTCTTTGTATCCTCTAGCCCCTTCAACTGCCTTGTTATAAACATAAATATATCCTTAAAAAAAAAAGACAAAGTTTTGTTTAGATTATGAAAATATCCACTAAATTCCTAAAGATAATTCAGCACTCATGTGTATCTATCATGATAAATGGTAAAGAACCAGTTTAAAAAAATTCTACTTGGCTGGAATTTTTTAAATGTGCATCATCATGAAAACACCAAATATCTTACTGCCCTTTAAAGGAAAACGATAAATCATTTACTATGATCTTAAAGTAGAGACAGAAAAACACCTTACTGTAGGTTAAAAAAAACAGAACTGAAAATGCAGTAAACTAAAATTTACGCTGTCATTAGAACAAACAGGTTGCAATGACTGAGAGCTGAACTGATCAGGTTTGCTGGAATAGCACTATATATGGTAATTATATAGAGAGAACATGGTTTAGGAAACTTGAAATTCCAAAATAAAACCACCAAGTGAGAAGACAACAGATTGCAGAATCTTAGAAAGTTTTAAAAGACCCACAGAAGTTAACTCGTCAAGCTTCCTACCTTGTCATTATAACTACTTGTTTTTCCCTACCATTTATCAATCTATCCCCATCTCTTGCTTTTGGTTTTTTACTGCACACCCCTTTATGCTTGGGTAAAGATAAGTTCAATACCACTTTGAGTCAAATTTTTATGACGATAGTTTTTGAAAAATTTGGAAAAGGTTAAAATTATTAAAGCTAATTCTACAAAGGAAGCATGCTAATCAATCAAAAAGAAAAAAGAAAAAAATGTTTCCCTTATAAGTAAAACGGTAAGCATTTCTTAAAAGAAATAGAATATGCAGATTACTGAGTAGCTTTTCAAGAAAAATACTATCACAAGTACATCCTTCAAAAATGGCTACTTTAGGGCTTCCCTGGTGGCGCAGTGGTTGCGCGTCCGCCTGCCGATGCAGGGGAACCGGGTTCGCGCCCCGGTCTGGGAGGATCCCACATGCCGCGGAGCGGCTGGGCCCGTGAGCCATGG
>NC_041226.1:9557193-9613600 GCF_002837175.3 Physeter macrocephalus | reverse complement strand
ATACTATCACAAGTACATCCATCAAAAATGGCTACTTTAAAAAAAAGAAACAGTTACTTTGTTAGTAGTACTGTATAAAATATGTCCTCCATGAACAAACCCTTTCTGGTTTGACTAAGAGAGAACAACTGCTGTACTGACTCTACCAGGATATGGAAAGACAATATTCATTGATCATCTCTCTAACAAGCACTGACCTAAACATGAAGCTGGGTATATAAAAAGGGTTTTCTGATGACAATAACAAACTGACAGTGGAAAAGTAAGGATCAAAGTGTCACAATTTTCTATTATTACTACTGTAGACAGAGAAAAATACAAACTTGATACTAACCAAAACAGAGTGAAAACTATTCTGTAAGTATTCAGAAACACCCTCAAATAATTTTTAATACTACCCCAATAAAAGAAAAAAGTAGCATTTAAAATATGAGCCAAAAAAATTGACCAGGGGGGAAAGCAGGTGGGAGGAGGAGGGGTCGTGGGATGAATTGGGAGATTGAGATTGACATATATACACTGCTATGTATAAAATGGGTAACTAATGAGAATCTGCTGTATAAAAATAAATAAAATTAAATTAAAAAAAAAACTGACCAGACAAAATAAAATACTTAAAAATTTTAAGCTAGTTTCTAAAAACTCTAATTTAATCGTTATCTCTTCAATATTCTTCTCAAAAACTGTCCTATTATTAATGGAAAAGATGTGTAGCTATTCTTTTGGGAGGACTTTCATTACCCCAAAGCCTTGAGACAGATCAGATCACTGATAACGCAAACTGAGAAATCCACAAGAGAGGCAGAAGAAATCATGTACCAGCACTCTTAAGCTAGACTTCCCTCTTCATGAGAATGCCAACAAAACACCTAGTGAGGAAGAGCCACAGCCCACAGTCAACCAAATACAATTACTCCTTAAACCAATTAAGTACCTCAAATTAAAGGTTCGCAATTAGAAATCAGGATATACACCTGGGTACACAACTCCACAGGCCAGCTCATATTATCTACTTTAAGTCTCTAACCATTCTCAAATCTTACAATTCAATTTTACTTTTAAATGACAAATATTGTCCACTACCTCCCCCATCCTAAGATATATGAAACAAGCATGTCCACAGCAGTTTGGGCATTCCTTACTGGAATCCTGGCTGACTTGATCAAATGAGCAGGTTCCTCACTCCAGTTTTTAAGAAGCAACTCCCTGAGTTCAAGAACCAAGTCTGGGTTGTTTTTCACCAAGGTAAACCCAGTTCCTGACATATAACTAACATCAATATTTGTTAAATAAAATAAACCTAAATTGTCTTTTTGTTCCATACTGGATAATCTTCCTAGGGACTCATTTCCTAACCAACAGTTTCCACAATTATCTTTTGCTACTGTTGGCTTTTCTAATTTTCTTCTAACTTGCCTTATTCAATAAATTTTTGCACAGCTCTACTTATTTTCATGCTTTCTACCCGCTGGATTAACCATGCTATTCCCCTTCTTTTCTCATCTTTTAAAAATTATTTCATTCACATGCCTTTACTTACAACTACCATAACCAAGTACTAAGTGTGCTTTCTACCTTTCATTAAAATTTTGTTCATTGTATTTTCTTCAAAACAATACATCACACCTTACATTAAGTGAATTAGGATTCATATATTATAAATTCAGATTTACACTAGATACTGTGTTTTAAATAATGAACATGGTCTTCAATATGAATTTTTAAAAAGGAAAAGGAAGTGTCCCCAACTGATAGTGAAATACCACTAATGATGACATAATATAAAAAGTATAGGGAATTCCCTAGTGGGCCAGTGGTTAAGACTCGGCGCTTTCACTACTGTGGCCCAGGTTCAGTCCCTGGTCAGGGAACTAAGATCCCATAAGCTGTGTGGCGTGGCCAAAAAAAAAAAAAAAGTATAGAAAACGCTTTACTAATCAACTTCTTATTCTGAAGATCAGAAATTGTTTTACAAAATTAAATACTAATGGGGGGGGAGGAAATTCTACAGAAAACAGAAGTACAATAGTTTAACAAAAGACTGCTGCAGCTAATGTCAAAGAATCTAAAGAAATAATCTAAATACTTTAATTCCCATTTTAGTCAGAAAGATAAAGTATCAGTCAATCTTGGCAGTTCTTTTAATCAGTACTTGCCTTTAATTTATCAGGGGATGTGTAAGGAGCTTCAGGAGCATAAATCCTAAAAATATCAGCAAGGCAGCAGGCTACCAGTAATCGAACATCTTTATCAGGATGCTTGAGGAAAAAATCTGAAGCAAGATGTAAAGCTAGGTTTAAATAGAGCTCCTTTTCTTCTTCAGAATCCTGGTCCATATCCATGAAAGTTTTCACAACCATCTATATAAAAACAAAAAAATCAAATAATGAAATCCTCCATGTAAAAATATATTCATTTGAAATAAAAGCCATATTAATTACAAACAAATAAATAAATAAATTCCAATAAATACACTTTCATGTTTCCCCTAAAAGTATCTATCTGAGAGAACAAGACCTTTCTGAACTATAGGGTAAATACAACTTTTCTTTAAAAGACTAAATAAAATACTTTTCATTTACCCATCACACCTGCTAACCAGATTTTAAAAGTTTAAAAGTAGCTTAACATAGTACTTCTAGTCTCACTTTTACAACACTGAGCTAAAAAAGAATATATAAACAGATTCAAGAAAGGATGACAAAGATGCATCCCTAAACATTAAAAAGCTACCATGAAGTAACTACTGTAGCATCCAATTAAATACTTCTTGTACCACAGTTAAAGAGAATATGATATGGACAGTTCATTAGTAGGACTCAATGGCATGTATGGAGTGAGCAGAAGAAAGCAAACATTTACATAAAAGAAGTGGGATGGAAACAACAATGGTGAAAAATCATATAGTTTGAATTCTGTGAAGAGCTTTCTCTAATTTTAGTATCAGCAGTCACAAGGAAGCCTCAGTCTGCACTATTCCTACTTCACGTAAGACTTGACAAAATTGCTGAACTCGTCAGGGACATTTAAACACAACTCTAATGCAAAGGTGACCATCTGGCATCCACTAGGTGGCGCTACAAATACTAATCAACAAGTAGGGCTGGACTTGGTCTTTGAGACATACTGCATGGATTTCCACTCTGCTGTAGAGTTAGACTTCTGAGTAATGAACTGTCCAATGTATTACTGAATTCTCAGAGCAGCTGTGGGTAACAGTGTTCCTCACAGAGCAGACCCTCAGTTCTACTACACCAGAGGCCAGAACCATCAGTAGACTAATCTTTCCAGTCTGACGCTACAATTAGTTTAAGGATATAATGTCCAGGGCTACTCTCCTAACTTTTTAATTTTATTACTTTTAAGATATATGCTTTGATGGCTTTGATGTATTACGAAAAAAGACAAAAAAAAAAAAGAAAAAAAAAAGAGCTATATGCAAGGAACTCTTTCTTTCCCTGGAATCGCTTCACAAGAGTGAGAGATTAAGTATATTTTCAATAAAATGTTATAAGAAATTCTAGAAATTACATAAACAATGACACTTTACATATTAACTAGTTTTTATAACTTATAAAACTTATACCTGTACTTGTACATATCAAAAATTACCACCATCCCACATTAAATCCTTCCTATATTTCTCTAAGACGGTTGCTAAAAACAGTGGGAAGTGTAAATCAGGAAAAAAAAAAAAAGAAAAAAGAAGAAGAAAAGTAACCAGATTATTGCTGAGCAGAAATGTCTACAAAATAATGAAAGCTTACTACAAGCACTAAATGTGAGCACTGTGGAAATCATTCCACCAAAACTATCTATTAATAAAGTTTATTCAAGGGCTAGATAATGGGAATTCCTCAATACTGTGACCAACTCAAATGGTGTTATAAAACTCACGAATAACTCATTTATAAGTCCTCTAAATTAAAAAAGATGTCTGAGAAAATAACATCCATAAAAGACACTAAATGCTAAAAGCTTGTAAGTATAGTCTCTGTGTTTAATGTTCATTTCTTAGCAAACAATAAGGATGATATCATTGCTGAAATATAAACAACTCTGAGAAAATAAATGTATTCTTTCTCTAAAAACTTAATAGGTCAAGAAAATCTAAATACACAGAAATGAAAAATGTCATATCTAGAGTTTGTAGCTTAACCAACCATTTTTAATAAAATATATGCAATTCCCAACTAGATAAAATATCCACATATTGGTAAATTTAATCTGCTCAAAGATGTCTTTTGCTTTGAATAATAAACACCTTGTATCTGACATTCTAATACTTTATGCACAGGATATAATACTAAGACTTTATGTGAAACTTATTATAGTATTAGTGTTTTTTCCCTCTAATAAATAAACCATGCAGCAATAAAGTAGTACTCAAGGCTCCTGGGCCTTCAATGATTAATTAAGGCAAGTCTTTTACACTTGAAATACAGGTAAATATTGATACTAATATAACAAGCAACATGTCTAGGTAGATACAACATTGAACTGAAAAAAATGCTCAAAAATAAAGACCATCTGAACTAATCAGCTTAACAATCTTCTTGGCCACTCTGCCCTTTTAACCATTTTAATCACGGAGATTATCACTGCCTCGAAGACAAAGATGAAATATTATTCAAACAAATATGAAGAGAGTCTAACCATACAGTGACTGCCTCACGAATGGAAGTTCACCATCAATCATGACTCACTGCTGCACATCAGAAGCAGAGAGCTAAAAGTAAAGCTCTTTAATCTACTTTCAAAATACAAGAAAGTAAAATACAGCCTTAGTATTCAGTAGAATTAAAATTTCTTTTCTCAAATTAAAATGGTTGCTTTTATAAAATAAATGAGATACAGGAGAAGGAGACAACTTTCTATAGATTAATAATGAGTATAAGCGTATTGTGGATTTGTTCTTTATACCCAAGTATAGGCAGCCCTAGAAAATCTAAGCTTTACCTTTCTAATTGCGCTCCCATTAACAATAGCTAAGGAAACCCTACAGTTCTTTATCTACTCCACTCTCTTAGCTCCTAATTATATCTAATTAGTTTTGGCCATGAGACATTTTCTGCTTTGATTTGCTTGAAGTTGCCCTAACAAGATACAGCCCTATGTGATTTCCACAGGTGTCCTCCCCGAACTCTGCTTATCCTAAATGTACGTCCAAAGGACATATCCCAATTTTACTCACCTTTAACCGTCTCACCATTTCCTCTTTAGATATTTTATCTGAGATTTCCTTGACACCAGGAGGATAGGTAATTTTTCCATCATTGGTCCTTGTCTTTGAATGAGCCATGATGGAAATATCTTTACCCCTAAAATAAGAAAACTATTAGATGCAAACCAACAAATAAGTAACAACAACATTCATAATAAACATGAAAAGGAATCTCTCCCTACAAAAAATTATAACTACTTCCTAATTTATAGTAATTCACTTATCTAATTAATGAAAATCATTTTACTGAATATTTCCCCAATTTTTAAAATTTTATTTTTACTTTCATTTCCATTAGTGGCAAGCTAGGTTATTTGCACTGACCCTCCAACAAAAAAACTATAAGTGATTTTATTTATTTATTTATTTACTTATTTACATATGTATAAAATACACACAGCATTTTTTTTAATAGCACCACAAATTACCTGGGCCAAAATCTAAGAGAATTCAGGAACCCAGAGAACTAAATGGAACTTTATATCCACTTACACCCTGAAGGCATCTGCCAACCCTGACATCTAGAGTTCAGTTTTGGTGATCTTATGGAAAAGAAGGACAGAGTCCTGTCAAGGAAGAACATCAGAGACCCTCCTGACATTAATGTAGACTACTACCCCAACCCAAAAAAGATAATACCTGCAAAGGAGAGAATTAAACCAAGACAACATGTGCCCATGCTGCCATTACCACCCACAAGGGACAGCAGAGAAGGCTGCCTTGGTATTAAGCAGAGCAAAGTAATAGCAGATACAAGGGAGGAACAGCTAATTAGTTTTGGCCATAAGCCTACACATTTGCTGAGGTTCACACTGCCTACGTAGTCCAGAGAACCTCAACACTAGAACTCAGTGACACCCAACTGGTAGCACCTAATATAAGTACATTCAAGCCCTCCTAGAGGACGGCACCTTCATCCTACACTTCAAATAATCCCCATATGATGTTTCTTGGACAATAAGCATTATCAAGTCAAAAATAACCAAGCATCTAAGCAAGCAAGGCACAATGAGCAAGAACCAGCAGAAATACCAGACCCTCCAAAGCTTCAAATATTACAATCATCAAACGGATTATAAAACTACTACACAGTTGGCCCTTGAACAACATCAGTTTGAACTGCATGGGTCCACTTATACACAGAGCTTTTTCAATAAATACTACACTACTACACAGTCTATGGTTGGCTGAATCCGTGGATGTTTATAACAGTGGATACAAGGGATCAAGTATAAAGTTATACATGGATTTTGAACTGCAGTTGGCGGGGGAGGGGGGTCAGCACTCCTAACCTCCATTTGTTCAAGGGTCAAATGCATTTATAATTTTAAAGAAATAAAAGATAAGTTAAAAAATCTACAAGGAATAAAAAAATTATACAGTAAATTAAAAGATATGAACAAAAAAGACTTACTAAAAATGAAAAAATACAAAGATTGAAAGTAAAAACTTAATGGATGAGTTTATTAGCATATTAAGAAAAGCTATGAGACTCAATGAACTACAAAAGATGTCCGAAGAAATTATCCAAAAATACAGAACAGAGAAACATAAAAATGCAATACACAAAAGAAAAAGTAAAATAGTTTAACTTATGATTCATGGGAGTACCAGAAGAAGAGGAATAAGGCAGAGGCCTCTCTATGAGGTGAATATCATAAATACCAATTCACAAATTCAAGAAGCCAAACAGAATTAAGTTCAAAATAATAATTCCAAAAAACAAACAAAACGTTCTAGCACACATATTACCTTCAAAGGAGCAGTATTTAATCTAATACTGACTTCTCACTAGCAACAATATAAACCAGAAGACAGCAAAATGTCACCTGCAATGTGGTTAAAGAAAATAATTGCAAAGCTGAAGTTTACATCCAAGGAATATAATTTTTAGGAATACAGTGAAATAAGGACAAATGAGCCAAACAAAACTTGAAATGTATAATAAGTTACTATATATAGTACTTAGAACAATATTTAACATGTATCAGTATATTATAATATGGTATATATGGTATACATGATCACATTAAAAGATCAAGATTTTTAAACTTCAATACAGAGAGCTTACAAAAAAATTTTAAAATAATGATATGAGATACTGAAAGTAAAAGGATAGAGAAAAAGGATGCAAACACTAAACAAATAAAGCACTTAAGCTAAACATAAATTAACAAGCATAAATAAGTAGGCCCCAAGATACACTCCTTGGTATTTACTCAACAGAAACCCATACCTGCGTCTACTACAAGACATAAAAATGTTCATAGCAATACCATTCATACTAGTCAAAACAGAAAACAAAAATACCTATCAACAGTGGAATGAAGATATATTGTAGTATAGTCATACAATGAAATACAACACAGTTATGAGAGTGAATAAGCTACTACTTCATACAATATGGATTAACATTACCAAGAAAGTTAGGTGAAAGAAGCCAGATATAAAACACTATGCATAAAATACAACTACATTTCCAGAAGAATTCAAAAATAAGGAAACCTAGCCGATGATGTTAAAAGTCAGAAGAGTGAATTCCTTTGGTGGGATATGTAACTTAAAGAGGAGTAAGAGAATATTTCTTGGGTACAGGTAATATTCTACTTATATATCTGGATGTGGGTCACACTATTGTTTTCACTTTGTATAAAGTCACAGAGCTAGCCATTTATAATTTTTACACTTTTCTGAATTATGCTATACTTCAACAACAAAAAAGAAAATCTCCAAACATTTAAAAATTTAAAGTGCTTTCTAAGAATCAATGAATCAGGGGTAAAGAAAAAAAATAAGCATAAGATCAACAAAGTAAAAAATCACAGGCCAATCTTACAATTTTTGACATAAAAACATTTAAAAATTTAGACAAACTGGAGAAAACCTATACCTTACCAAAATTTATTCAAGAAGAAAAAATGCCACTAAGAAAGAAAATCAATAATCAATAAATCTTTCCACAAGGACAAATACCCAAGGCTACATGACTTTACTAATGAGTTCTATCAAATAACTGAGGAAGAAATAATTCCAATGTCATATAAATATTTCCAAAGACTAGAAAACAAGGGAATCCTTCCTAACTAATTTTATGTAACTAACTAGCATAACCATGATACTAAAACCCAATGAGAAAAATAAGAGAATGGAAAAAAAATCACAGACCATCTTTTCTGTGTTTACAGATACAGTATTTTTAAAAAATATATTGAGAAACCAAATGCAGCTACATATAAAAGATTAGGTTTAATCCAAGGAATGCAAGGTTGAATTCACCATATTAACAGATTAAAAAAGAAAAACCATGTGATAATGTCAAAAATGAAGAGACAATGATAAAAATTCAACATCAATTCTTGACTATAGAACAAAATAGAAGAAAAAGCTCAACAAACTAAAATGTATATGAAAGTTTCCTTTATCTGAGAAAGGTAGGGTGCTATAAACACCCTACAGCATAAATCACATTTATTGATGACCTTCTGAAAGTGTTTTACTTGTTTTCAGGACCTGTAAAAACATACCTGCTATCATGACTTCTATTTGACACTGTAATAGAGATGCTAGTCAACACAGGAAGAAAAAGGTATCAAGTATAAAGATTAAAAAGTAAGGAACAAAACAGTCCTTACTTGCAGATTACACGATTATGTATACAGAAACTCCAAAGATTTATAGACATCAGAATTAATAAAATAGAGTTTAACAAGGTTGTAGAGTAGAAAAATCAATATGCAAACATTAATTACCTGTAGCTAACAAAATACTTCACGGCAAAAGACTGAATAATTCCTCTCAAAATCAGAAACAAGACAAGGATGTCTGCTGTCACCACTCTTATTCAACATAATACTGGAAGCCCTAGCCAGCACAATACGGCAAGGAAAAGAAAATAAAGGCATACAGATTGGAAAGGGAGAACTAAAATCATCCTTATTTCCAAATGACACTGTCTATACAGATGATTCCAGGGGAATCTTAAAAAAACAAAAACTAGTTCATCAAGGTTACAGGATATACTGGACTTCCCTGGTGGCACAGTGGTTAAGAATCCACCTGTCAATGCAGGGGACACAGGTTCAAGCCCTGGTCTGGGAAGATCCTACATGCTGCAGAGTAACTAAGCCCGTGCGCTACAACTACTGAGCCTGCGCTCTAGAGCCTGCAAGCCACAACTACTGAGCCCATGCGCCACAACTACTGAAGCCCGTGCACCTAGAGCCTGTGTTCTGCAACAAGAGAAGCCACCGCAATGAGAAGCCCACGCATCACAACAAAGAGTAGCCCCCACTCGCTGAAACTAGAGAAAGCCCATGCACAGCAACGAAGATCCAACACAGTCAAAAATTAATTAATTAATTTTTTAAAAAAAGATTACAGGATATAAAGATCAACATAAAAAATCAATTTTACTTCTATGTACTCCCAAGAACAGAAACCAAAGTTAAAAGCACAATACTACTTTCAATCACTACCCCCCCATTAATAAAATGTTTTAGTGCAAACCTAACAAAACATACAGAAAAAAAAAACATATACAGGATTTGTAAAATTACAAACCACTGATGAAAAAAAACCACAGAAGATCTAAATGAATGGAGAGATATACTATGTTCATGGACTGAAAGACTCAAGATTCTTCCCCAAATTGATCTATAGATTTAGGGATTCTAACAACATCCCAGCAAGATTTTTCATAAATAGAGACAAGCTTATTCTAAAGTTTACCTAGAAAGACAAAGGAACCAGAAGAGGTGAGCTAATTTTAGAATGAAGTGGGAGGAACTCATTCCACCAAACTTTAAAATTTCCTATATAGCCAGAGTAAACAAGACAATGTGAATTTGGCAGAACAGACACATAGATCAATGGAACAGAACAGACAACCCAGAAAGAGATCCACACAAGCAGGTCCAACTGATTTTTTTTTTTTTTACAAAGATGCAAAAACAACTGAATGGAGCAATAATAGACTTTTCCACATATACTGCTGGAGCAACTGAATGTAAAGACTAAAAAAACAAAATAAAAAAACGACCTAAATACCTCATACTTTTTTTTTATGAGGTGGGGAAGCCCACCTCATACTTTTATACAAAAATTTTAAATAGATCATGAACTTAAGTATAAACTGTAAAGCAAACAAAAAACTTTTAGAGGGCTTCCCTGGTGGCGCAGTGGTTGAGAGTCCGCCTGCCGATGCAGGGGATACGGGTTCGTGCCCCGGTCCAGGAGGATCCCACATGCTGCAGAGTGGCTGGGCCCATGAGCCATGGCCGCTGAGCCTGCGCGTCCGGAGCCTGTGCTCCGCAACGGAAGAGGCCACGGCAGTGAGAGGCCCATGTACCGCAAAAAAAAAAAAAAAACTTTAAAAAAAAAACAGAGAAGAAAATCTTCAGTACTGAAGCCAGGCAAAGAGTTTTTAGAAATGACACCAAAAGCAAGATCCATAAAATTAAAAATTGATATACTGGACTTCAAAAATTAAAATCTTTTACTCTGTGAAAAACTGTTGAGAATGAAAAGATAAGCTACAGAATGGGAAAACATATTGAAAATACACATATGACAAAGGACTTATATCTAGAACTCTCAAAAGGATACTATAAAAAACCAAACAACCCAATTACAGGATGGGCAAAAGACATGAACAGACATCTGAATAGGATGTACAGATAGCAAGTAAGCACATGAAAAGATATTCAACATCATTAATCATTAGGGAAATGCAAATTAAAACCACAATGAAATATTATATACTATTAGAATGGCTAAAATAAAAAATAGTGATAATATCAAACATAGGCAAGGAAGCAAAGAAAATGGATCTATCACACATTGCTGGTAGAAATGTAAAATAGTACAGCCATACTTAAAAACAGTCTGGCAGTTTTTCATAAAACTAAACATGTATTTACCATACAAAAAAGAAACTGCACACTTGGGCATTTATACCAGAGAAATGAAAGCTTCTGTTCAAACAAATCTGTACAAGAATGTTTATAGCAGCTTTGCTCATATACCTTAAAACTAGAAGTAATCAAAATCCCCATCAATCAATGGGTGAATGGTTAAACGAACTCTGATAGATCTGCATAATGAAATACTACTTGGCAATAAAAAAAAAACTTTTACTGATAAATGCAATAACTTATTACTGAAAGAGCCAATCTCAAAAGGTTATATAATGTTATGCTCCCATTTATTTAACATCCTCAAAAATGACAAAACTATGGACACTGAGGACAGATTAGTGGTTGCCAGGGAGCATGGATGAGCATGACAAGTAGCACAAGGAAATTCCTTTACAGTTCTGTATGTTGACCGTAGTGGTGGTGAAATGAATCTATACATGGGATCAAACTACACAGAACTACACATACACATACAGGGAGAGGGAAATAGCAAGAGCAAGAGCAAGAGCAAGAGAGCATGCAAAAAAGTGAGAAAACTAAGGTCTGTAATCTAATCAACAACACCATGCTAATATTAGTTTCCTAATTTGATATTGTGCTACAAGTTACATAAGATGTCACCACTAGCAGAAGATGGATGAAGGGTTCACAAGACTCTAGGTAGTATTTTTGCAACTTTATGTCCATAATTATTTCAAAATAAAAAGGTATTAAATGCAAAACAATCAATTATATTTATATAATAGCAACCAAAAACTTTAAAAATACAATTCACATTGAAATGCATAAACTACCCAGGAATTAATCTAACGAAAGGTGTTTTACAGAGAAAAATCATAAAGCTTTATTGGTAGAAGTTAAAGAAAATTTAAATAAATAAAGAGATATCTTGTTCACAGAAATCTCAAATATTAAAAAGACAGCAAATCTTCCCACACTGATTATGGAGTCACTACAGTCCCAATCAAGACCAGGTTTTGATATTTAAAGAGAGATGACAAGTTTAATTTTTTAAACTTGTAAATTTACATGACATGTAAATTCAAAAGGCCAAGAATAGCAAGATATTGAATACTTAAGAAAAACACAGTGAATGGACTTTTCTACCAGATATCAAATCCCTTTAGAAAGCTAAAGTAATTTAGACGGTGTGGTATTGGAGCAGAAAAAGATCAATGGGAAACTTTAGCCCAGAAGCAGACCCACACAATGCGAAATGTAATATATGAATACAGTGGCATGGAACATCAGTGAGAAAAGGAGAAAACAAAATTAGAAATTCTAAATATTGCTTAATATTTTAACAATATTAAGTCTTCCAATCCACAAACACTGGATGTCTTTCCATTTACCTGTCTTCTTTTATTTCTTTCACCAATGTACTGTAGTTTCCAGTATATAAGTCTTTTACCTCCTTTTTAATTTCTAAGTAATTTGTTCTTTTTGATGCTATCATGAAGGGATTGCTTTGTAATTTTTTTTCATATAGTTCATTGTTATAGTACATAGAAATGGAACTGATTTGTTCATTTTGTATCCTGCAACTTTACTGAATTTGTTTATTAGTTCTAAGAGTTGTAATAGGGTCTTTAGAATTTTCTACATATAAGATCATGTCATCTGCTAACAGATTAAATTTTACTTCCTCCTTTCCAACATGCATGCCCTTTACAGTCAGCCCTTCATACATAAGTTCCACATCCTCGCAGTCAACCAACCGCAGATTTAAAATATTCCCAAAAACATTCCAGAAAGTTCCAAATGGCAAAATTTGAATTTGCCACATACAGGCAACTATTTATGTTGAATTTATGCTGTATTAGGTATTATAAGTAATCTAGAGATGATTTTAAACATATGGGAAAATCTGGTTATATGCAAATACTACACCATTTTATACAAGGGAATTAAGCATCCTTGGATTTTGGCATCCAAGGGGGATCCTGGAACCAATCCCTGACGGATACCAAGGGATGACTGTATTTCTTTTTCTTGCCTGCTTGCTCTGGCTAGGGCTGCTAGTATTATAGTGAATAGAAGTGGCAAGAGTGGATATCCTTGTCCTGTTCCTGATCTAAGAGGAAAAGTTTTCCATTTTTCACCACTGAGAAATGCAAATCAAAACCACAATGAGGTATCACTTCACACCTGTTAGGATAGCCAAAAAAAAAAACCACGAACAAAAGATAAAAAAAGTTTTGGCAAGGATGTGGAGAAATGGGAACCCTTGTACATTGTTGGTGGGAATGTAAAATGATGCAACCACCATGGAAAAACAATATAGAGGTTCCTTGAAAAATTAAAAATAGAACTATTATATGATCCACCAATCCTAATCCCGGTTATATATCCAAAAGAATAGAAATCAGGATCTCTTAAGAGATAACTGCGCACCCATGTTCACTGCAGCATTATTCACGATAGCCAAAATATGGAAACAATCTAAATGTTCAACAGATGAATGAATAAAGAAAAAGTGGTGTATACATACAATAGAATATTATTCAGCCTTCAAAAACAAAGAAAATCCTACTATTTGAAACAACATGGATGGACCTGGAAGACATGCTGAGTAAATTAAGTCAGACACAGGACAAATACCGCATGATTCCATTTACATGAAGTATCTAAAACAGGCAAACTTACACAAGCAGAAAATAGAATAGTGGTTGCCAGGGGATGCGAAGAGGGGGAAATGGGGAGTTGTTATTCAACAGATATAAAGTTACAGTTATGCAAGATGATTCAGATCTAGAGATGTGCTGTACAACACAGCACCTATAGTTAACAAGACGGTATTTTGCACTTAAAAATTTGTTAAGAGGGTAGATCTCATGTTAAGTCTTCTTACCCCTTCCCCACCCCCCAAAAAAAGGCAAAAGGACACAAGGAAACTTTCAGAAGTGATGGCTGTGTTTATTACCTTGACTGTGGTAACAGTACCATAGGCGTATACATGTTATGCATATGGCTGTATGTCCAAATTATGTGTATGTCCAAGTTGCATACATTAACTATGTGCAGGTTTTTCTGTGTATCAATTTTACTTCAATAAAGCTGAAGAAAGAGGGGAGGGGAAAAAATGAAGAAAGGACAAGGGGGGAGAGGAAGAAAAAGAAGAAGAAAAAAAAAGAAAGAAAGAAATGGCCAGTGGGCAGTTAGATCTCCAGAGAAATGTCTGAGCTAGAGACAGATTTGGAAATACTCACTGATAGATAAAACCAGGGGCACGTGACAGCATTCAGGAATGTTTTTATAAAGTGACAAGAGTGACAGGCCAAGGAAGAGATGAGAGACGACCCATCTTTGAAATGGGAAGAGGAAAAAGAGCTTGCAAAACAATCTGAGAATGATCAAAGAGGTGGGGGGAGGACCCAGAAGGAAGCCCTGTCAGAAAGGAAGGAGCACACCAAGTTTCAAGAAAGGAAGTGGCCAAAAGTACTGGATACTGCAGAGAGCTCAAGATGAAAGCTGAAAAAGAATCCAGTGACAGATTAATTATAAATTGGCATGAGGGATCTTACTGGACTGATAAAAATGTTCTAAAATTCTATTATGGTGATGGTTGCACATCTCAGTAAATTTTATGGTATGTAAATTACTCCTCAATAAAGTTGTTTAAAATTTTTTAAGTTCTGAGACACTTTCATATCTCTACGGAAAAAAAAATGACATTGTACCCATTATCTCACACCATACACAAAATGAATTCCAGATCGATTAATGACCTAAATGTTGAAGCAAATGTAAAAGCTTTTAGAATATAATGTAGGAGAACAACTTCATGACCTCAGGTTAGGAAAAGCAAGAATCAAGCCCACAGCTGTCTGTGTTCCTGCAACCAAAGAAGATATTCAGCAAATGCGACAAATCATTACACAGGAAGGTAAATATAAATGTGACAGAATTCCCAGTTTTCCACAGAACCTGGAACAGAAGTAAGTCTCTCTGCCTTACCTCAACAGAAGCAAAAGCTGTTCATCTTCCATAACAACAGATAACACGATTGTGACCACAGACCGCAGCTAAATAATGTAGACATGGTGCCTTTGTAGAATACACTGATCCATACAGTCAAAACTTTATCAAGTGCCTATTACTTGCATGACTTTTTAGCAGTGACTAGAGGGCAAAATGAGTTAAGATAGATCACAAAAATCTACAAAGGAAATAGACATTCCCCCTAAATAATTAAATCACAATAAATTCTGAAGTTTTCAACAGAAATAACAAAAAACGAGCTTGGAAAAAAAAAGATTGAAAGAAAACCCACTTCCATATGTAGATGGGGATGAAATATTAATAATATACAGAACAAAAGGACAAAGAAAACAATTTGAATAAATCTCAGAGAAGAAAGTTCAGAATTTGTTACTGGTCTAAAACCATGACAGAAGGAAAAAGTGGAAGGAAGTAAAGGGAGCTAAGAAGGAAAAGATAGAGCCAAGAGAAGCAGGTTACTCAGTTTGTACTTCAGTTTTATAACCAATAGGATTGTAAGCAGAGGTCTGAAATACATCTGTGAATATACACAGGCTGTTTCCTCAGAGTAAGATATACTTACTGGCCTCTCTCTACTAAGCAAACTCCATGTACATTAAATTCTCAAGTCTATGTTTAAACTTCCCCTGACCTCTCCAGGCAGAGCTAGGCTCCTTCCCCTACAGCTAGGAAAACTCTGAACATATCATAATTAGCATTTATCACATCATATTTAGTAAACTTATTTCTATGTCTGTTTCTCCTACTAGACTGTAAGCTCCTTAAGACAAAGAGAGTATATATCATTTTAAGCATCCTTACAGAGCCTAGAACAAAGCAGGTGCTCAGGAAATACTTGCTGAATCAATGACCAGAACTATTTTAAGAGATGGTGGCTCCAACAGGAAGTACAGACTAGACAGAGGAGAAATCAAAGACAGTAAAACCAGTTAGGAAATTGTTACAAAGTTCCAGGTAAGAACTAATGAGGTGCAGACTGCAGGCAATGACTGGAAAATAAGAAAACTGATGCAAAGACCATGAATGATTATTTGAGAGAAGTAGAAGATGATTACAAGATTCAAAGCTTTTGTTCCTGGAAAGTCAATTACTTAAATATTTACCGAGATTTTACTTGGTGTGATATAGCACTCTAGGCACTAGGAATACAATGGTAAACAAAATACATACAATATATGCCCTCATTATAGCACAGACAGGGAAAACCAGAGAGAGACCAAGCCTTTGGAAAAATTAAGTTTGGAATACAAGGCAACTGGAGATGTAGCGCTGAAGTTCTAGAGAAAAGTCAACAACAGAAAATATTTTAGCACCACGTATAGCTCATGTTTTGTGGGCTTACAAGATCAATAAAAAAAATGTGTAGGGTGAGCTGAGATACCAAGACTGAACTTTGAACTTTGAGAAATATCTATATTGATGGGGTGGGGGGAGGGAATCAGGAAAGAAAAGAGAAATTTTTTCTATCTAGAAAGATAGAAAAAATTGTTTTTTTTTAAACTAGAAAAAAAATGAAGATGAAGAGGTGGTTATAGGGTTAGTTACTTTAGAAATACACATCACTGGTACAAAATAACCTCAGCAAATACTCCCTTGGACTTGATCCCTTTAAGAACTTTCTGGAGAATAACAGGAATGAACACCAAATTATAAGGTAAGAGAAAAAAGGAAAGGAGAAAGAGAGAAGAGGAGCAATGCAGAAGAAGAAAGGAAGGTTACAGGAAAGAAATAGGATCTTCAATTGTTATCTGAAGTCAAAGGGAAAAGATACATTAACATATAGCTGCTATATATTAATATATAGCTGCTCCTCTTTGACACTATATAATAGTGTCAAAGAAATTATTTGACATTCATCTTTGTGGAATTTCAATACTATACATTATGATAGAGCAGATACATTGAAAATGAGAAAATGATAACTTAAAAAATCATTTATATAAAACTGACCTGTGTCAGAATCCATTTATACATAGCATATAAATGTCTATATATGTATATATTAATTTCAAATATCATTATATGCATGTTATTATAAATATTTATATTTTGGGGTCTGGAATGAATAAGTAAAACACAAAATATTCTAATACTAAACAGTTTACACAACCACTGAATAAGTTCAAAGAAAAGGATCATTAATTAAAAGAAACATCAATAATTTTAAAAATCATACTAACAGTCCTAGAAAGAAAAAAAAAAAAAACAATGAAATCATCATTCTTCCCTCTGATACTACCAGTTGTAAATAAATGTTCACAAGATGAAACTAATAAAGACTGCAGTAAAAATATTTAAGATCCTTTCAATAAATGGAAAAAAAGAACAAAGCATTCACTGGATTAAAGAGCAAGGGTAAGAGCAATAGCAATAGTCATTTTTTAATTGATCTGGGAATAAAGACAGGTATCTGCCATTTTCATGATGATTTTTCTTAAAAATCCAATATGTGACATGTTCAGAGACACAGAAATGAAATCAAGCCACTACTAGAATCTCTGCTTGGCCACGTTTATGAAAAGCTGTTTTTCCTCCTGGGACTTTACTACAGGTTTAAGGTGGAATTAGAAGGAAAACAAGATTTTGTGAAGAGTCTGACAATTGCAAAAAAGGCAGGCTTCCCAGAACCGGTACCTCTTATAACCAGCAGATGGTGCCCTCCATAAATACAACGCTTCCAGTACATAGTCATTACATAGTATAAGAAGTTGGGTTTACTCTTGGCCAGAGACAACTAAAAAACTAATGAGAGTGTGTTCTAAGAAAAAAGAGACAAAATAAATTACGTTATTCTCCCCTAAATATATAACCTTAAGACTACATTTACATATTTTCCAACTATTATAACAAAATGCTTTTTTCCATATAAATGGAAACTCACCATTCAGCTTGAATTATCTTTATTAATTCAAATGAAGTATATTTAATAGTTATTACTATATGTTTTGGTAATACAAAGTAACTTTTAACGCTTTAGGAAGTCCTTTTAGAAAGCAGGCCCATTTTGTTCATATTTTTAGTAATGCTTATTTACAAAAGGTTAAACATATGGTTACTCTCTTGCCTACATTCTTTTTAAGGACCATCAATGTTACAGACAGGAGTAGTATTAAACTAACTGGTTCAGACAGAAGAAGGGCCTCAGGCCCTAGAACTCCTCAACTAGCACCAGTTTCTAACTAATAACACAAAGTGTTGTGTCAAATCCCTTTAAAGTAGTATTTTTATATAAATAATGATAATATCTCTCATTTACTGAATGATTGGTATTTTGGTCAGTAGTCAGCTCAATGTCCCATTCATTGACAGGATAAAATTATGTACTTCCTCTATTCACATCAAACCCCAAGCACTCATTCTTGTACAACCCCCCCACTATCAGCAGACGGCCTCTACTTCATTGAGAAAACAGAAGCTCTGTCAAACAGAAACTTCCCCAGTCACCCATTACTAAATCTACTTGCCTATCTACTACATTTGTACCTATTCCCTCCTTCCTTTATGTTACCAAAGAGTTCATAAGCCTCCTCACATCAAAAACTAATCCCTTCACAAGTGCACAGAATCCCATCCTCTACAGGTCTCTCAAAGACTTTCACTTCATTAGTCATCTCCTCTTTCCTCAGCATCAGCATCCTCCTTCCCTCAGTATTCAGTATAAGTACTCTGTTCTTGAGTGGACGGAAGGCATTCAGGCAGGAAGGGAAAGAAAGGCCAACATGCCTGCTTAGACTACAAATACCCTTCCAGCTAATGTCTTCTCTCTCAAATTACCTTCATAGCCAAGCTTCTCAAAAAGTAATCTGCACTTCTTCAGTTCCCATTAGCTTTTCATACTAATCCAATCTTGTTTCCAGAATCCTCCACCACCAGCAATAATGCTTTTGCCATAATCAGTGTGACCAACTTCAAAAAACGACTAAAGATTTTTCTCTTCCCTCTATCTATACCCTTGCAATGTGACTTTGTGGCTCCTCCCATCAATAAGAGTGTTTTTACAGCCCTTGAATCTGAGATGGTCTTATGACTTGCTTCGGTCACTGGGACACTGGCAAGCTTAAAAAGTGCTTGTGCTTTGGAGTTTACTGATTTACTGTTCTTGAAACTCTGCTCCTAACAAGTGCACAAGCACAGAAGTTATCCCACTAGAAAATGAGAGCTACAGAGAGAGTCCCCAGCTACCCCAGCCATGATCATCATGAACGAACCCAGCCCCAGACAAACCATCAGGTGACCACAGACACTTACCTGTAGATATATGAGCAAGCCCAGGTGAATCAGCTAAGGCTAACCCAGATCAGTAGAACTACCGAGCTAAGCCAAACTCAAGCTGCCACCCTGCAGAACTGGGAGCTTAATAAATGATGGTTGTTTTAAGCCATTAAGTTTTGGGGTGATTTATTATGCAGTAATAACCAACTACAAGTCATCACTGCCCTCCATGTTGCCAAATCAAACGAACACTTTTCTAATCCTAATTTTATTGATCTGAGCAGCATGACACACAGTTGACAGCAGCCTCCTTCCTGAAACACTCTTTTCCTTTGATTTCTACTACACTTTACCTTTTCCTGATTTTTTCTCCTACCTTACTGGCCACTGTCTCCTTTGTTTCTTTCTCCTCTATCCAACCTCTACATATTAGCAATTCATCAGAGCTCAATTCTATCCCCTCTATTCACTTTTTGGTCTATGTGTTTTTCTCCCAAGGCTTAAGCCCTAAGCTTTCTTAAAGCTACTCCAAAGACTTTACCCCACCAAGAGCTTTCTTCTGAACTCCAGTCCACAACTGCCAATTTAACATTTCCACCTAGGTATTCTTAAAGGCATCTTGAACTTAAAAAAACTCAAAACCAAACAACAAATCATCTCCCAATTTCTTCCCCCTCCAAAAAACACTTCTTAGATCTTCTCTCTGTATATGGTGTCTCAGTGTATCCAATTTGTTACCCCCAGAAAACTGGCAGTGATCCTTGAAAATTCTCTTTCAACACTTAAGAGCAATTATCAAGTTCTGCAAATGCTACCTGCAAATAGAAATGGAATTCACCTTCACTTGTCCATTACTTCACCACAACCTAATCGAAGCCACCTCCAATTCATTCTTCATACAGCAGCCAGAATGATCTTAATATGCTAATATTTTCATATCACCGCCTTACCTAAAACCCTTAAATAGGTTCCCACTGACCTAAAAGTAAGTTCAACATATACTAATCTGACCACTTTCTCACTATACTCGAGTCATACCTCTATTCCTTAAAGGCTTCAAACCAAAATCCTTCTAAGTGTGTGCTATTCTTTTCCTCCTCCTCTCTATCACTCTTTCCCCTCATGCCTAACACTAATTTTCCAAGTCTCATATGTCAATTCCTCAGGGACACTTTCCCAAATCCGCCCAAGCTAAATTAAATCTCTACTACATGATCTCACACCACCTCTGTACTTTTCCTTCAAAAAATTTAATCATAACTGTAAATATTTATCCTCTAATGTCTGTTTCCCCTTCTAAACTACAAACTGTAAGAGAACAAATGTCCTATTTTGTTCACTGCTGTATACCTAATGCATAACAAGATGGGCAAAAAGCACTCATCAAATATTTTTTTCCACAAATACTCTTAATAATAAGATGAATTATATATTATGCCCATTTTATAAATGAGGAAACTGAGGATCAGAGAAATCATCTATGCTAAAGTTATCCAGCAACTAAACTGGAAATAATCTGTATCTGATTCCCAACACCTATTCCCTTAACCTAATAATTTCCAATCTTTGGAGCACACTGAATCCCCTAGTACTCAGGCCCAAACCCCTGCATTTGAACAAGTTCCATGGGGATTTTTACTAAGTTTAGCAACAAGCACCCTAATAGCCAAAAAGTGTAAACAATCCAAATATTTGTTAACTGGTAAATGGATAAACAAAATGTGATATATCCATGCAATGGAATACTAATCACATGTAAAATGAAACAAATTACTGATATAGAAAACAACAAAGACGAATCTCAAAAACATTATTCAAGTAAAAGAAGCCAGACACAGAAGACTATACATATATGACTGCATTCACATGAAACATCCATAACGGGCAAATCTGTAGAAACAGAAAATTAGTCGTCGGCTAGGGGTGAGAAATGAGTGACTACAAATGGACATGAATGATGTTTGGAGGGCAATGACTAAAAATCACTGACTTGTACATATAAAATCAATGTTTTAAAGGAAACACAAATGAGGGAACAATTCATTCTATCAAAGACAGTAGAGAAAGTTGTCAGCAGCACATCACAGAGAGTTGGAATTTAATCTAAGCTGTGGAAGACAATAAGGTGTCTAAGTGAGGATTCAGGGCAGAGGAAACACTGAGCCATGAGCAAAAGCACAAAGACATGCTAGGTCTGAGAAAAAGACAAGCACGGGTATCTGTTACAACATAAGTGTGTTCCTAGAAAAACATCACATTCTGCAAAATCAACACTTAAAAATAATGGTTATAACAGAACATTAGCAAAACAACAACAATCCTAGGAAAATACTAGCATGGTCAGTATCCACTGGCAATTCTTCCCAGCATCATAATCAAACTCCTCAGCCTTAAATCTTGGAGCTCAGGCTTTCCCCTTCAAATGGAGGCTCTTGAAGGTACTTACTTCTAACAGGAAAAAATTTAGCAAAATTAAAACTGCAATCCAGTGACAGCCTTCAATTTTTTGTTAAAAGTGGGGAAAATAGCCTCACAGATATTTCACCTACATTTGTGGCTGTAGCAGACAGCGAGCGTTAACAGAAAGATGAGGGATTCTTGATACTGTTAAATCTTCTGTTTGTAACAAACAGAGGCAATTTTTCATCTGGATTTTCAGCTTTTTTCTTTTTGCACTGCATCTATGGATCACTTACAGAACATTTTCCTTCACAGCACAAAAAATTTAAACAATCTTTTCGTCAAACATCTAGATCAAATATAACTTCAAACACAACATCATCCCACATTTTAAGATTTCTTTTTTTAAAATTTTCACTGAGATATAATTGACATATTATATTAGTTTCAGGTGTGTGATATAATGATTCAATATATGTATAAACTGCAAAATGATCACCACAATAAACCTAGTAAACATCCATCACCACACAGTTATAAATTTTTTCTTGTGAAGAAAACTTTTAAGATCTCTCTTAGAAACTTTCAAATATACAATATGATATAAACTACAGTCACCATACTGTGCATTGCATCCCATGACTTATTTATTTTTTAACTGGAAGTTTGTACCTTTTGATCTCCTTAATCCACTTCGTCCACCTCCGCATCCCCTGCCTCTGGAAACTATCAATCTGTTTCTTGAATCTATGAGTTTGAGGTTTTGGTTTGTTTTCAGATTCCACGTATAAGTGCGTTTATACAGTATTTGTCTTTCTCTGACTTATCCATCCATGTTGTTGCAATGGGAGGACTTCCTTCTTTTTTATGGCTGAATAATATTTCTCTCTGTGTGTGTGTGTCTCACATTTTCTTTAATTATTCATCCATCAGTGGACATTCAGACTGTTTCCACATCTTGGCTATTGTAAATAATGCTGCAAGGAACATGGGAGGGCATGTATCTTTTCAAGTTAGTGTCTTCATTTTCTTGGGATAAATACCTAGAAGTGGAGTTGCTGAATCACAGAGCAGTTCTAGCTTCAATTTTTTGAGGAACCTCCATACTGTCCTCCAAAGTGGCTGCACCAATATACATTCCCATCAACAGTGTACAAGGGGTTCCTTTTCTCCACATCCTCACCAAGAATTATTTCCTGCCTTTTTGATAATAGCCATTCTAACAAGTGTGATCTGATCTCACTGTGGTTTTGATGTGCACTGAGGATTTTCAGCTCTTATCTACATACAATGTTAAAATATTATCTTTGGAAGAAAGAATACCCTTGAATGCTTCAAAACACTAATGTGCTAGAAAAAAAGACATTTATGACCAATGATACTTCCACATTATACTTAAATCATTCCTCTACTTATCACAGAGCTAATTTATGTTACAGAAACATGTACTGCAACAGTGATGTTAACAGAGTGATTTAACTGGAATGTGCATGTGTGTATGGACATATGTGCACATATAGGTGAAGAGAATTATAAAAGAAATTGAGGGCTTCCCTGGTGGCGCAGTGGCTGAGAGTCCGCCTGCCAATGCAGGAGACATGGGTTCTTGCCCCGGTCCGGGAAGATCCCACATGCCACGGAGCAGCTAGGCCCGTGAGCCATGGCTGCTGAGCCTGCGCATCCGGAGCCTGTGCTCCGCAAAGGGAGAGGCCACAACAGTGAGAGGCCCGCGTACTGCAAAAAAAAAAAAAGAAAAGAAAAAAAAAAAAGAAATTGAGACCAGTTAATCTCAGGTTCTTCTATATCCCTGATAAGCAGTTTGGTCTTTATCTAGCACACAAGGCGGTTATTGTCTGTCTTTCTTTGTTCTCTAAAGATCACAGAGAGCAATCAGATTTGTATTTTAGAATTTCCAAAGGCAGAGACATACCGTTTAGAACATAGGAAGACTGCTAGGGCTTCCCTGGTGGCACAGAGGTTGAGAGTCCACCTGCCAATGCAGGGGACATGGGTTCAAGCCCTGGTCCAGGAGGATCCCACATGCCGTGGAGCAACTGGGCCCGTGTGCCACAGCTGCTGAGTCTGCACCCTAGAGCCCGGAAGCCACAACTACTGAGCCCGCGCGCCTGGAGCCCGTGCTCCGCAACGAGAGGCCACCACAATGAGAAGCCCGCTCACAGAAATGAGGAGTAGCCCCCTCTCGCCTCAACTAGAGAAAAGCCCGAACACAGCAACAAAGACCCAACGCAGCCAAAAACAAAATAAATCAAGTAAAAAAAAAAAAAAAAAGACTGCTGGAATATATGAGAGGCTCATAGACACAATACAGGAAGAGAACAAAACATTCAAGGGAAGGATTTGATAGAAAACAGGAGAGAAGTATGGTTTAGTGGGAGAAAACGGTTAAGACAACAGTAGGCAAGCTTTACCCCTGAAGAGAGCATCCAGACCCTTTCTCAGACCAAGACAGGTATGGTCATTAATCTCCACGGCATCCCTGTTACTGTCCCTAAACCTTCCCTCACCTAGAGAACTCAGATTGAAAAACTTTACAAAGAGTCGCTGTGTTCAGTAATAAGGTGCTCAGTGTAAGTAAATTAAACAGTGCCAACTCAGAGAGACCTACGCTTTCAATCCAAAACCCAATATATCTTGCATAATGCTACACTTGTATCTCTTTTTGACTACAATGAAATGGGCATAAATGTACCACCCATACTGATACCTACGGACCATACCATTGTGTATGCACAATAAAGTATAATTATTAAGTCTCCTTAATTAAAAGTAATAGTACATCCAGAATAATAATTAACAAATTTGCTTCAAAAGTTATGTACTTCCTGTACTGTAAACTTAAAATTTTAAGAAGGTAAATTTCATGTTAACTGTTCTTACTGTGATGAAGTTAAAAAAAATTTTTAGTTATATAGATAAAACATAATGAATAAATTGGGCAGGGGTGGGGGAAATTGGAAGATAAGTCTGGATGTAAAGTCCACCAAAAAGTTCAACTTGACAAATTGCTCAGTAAATTTATCTTAATGGTAAGACATACCAAAACCATCATAGTACATAAGCATTTGAAGATATTCCTGAAGGTATTAATTTTGAAGGTATGCACAAGCGTTTTAACCTAGTCTCATTAATACTTTTTTCAGTGATTAACTGAATTATGTCTTATAATTCCAGATTTCCAAGTTTCTTTGCCTATTTAGGATATTTTGCAACTGCACCATCCTAACTGGGAAGCTGCTTCTCATTCCATGGGAGAATTACAAAGTTTTTTCTATGATTATGATTGGTAACTGCCAACATCTATCTTATATTCTTCCTGGCTAAAATCAACCCAACTCTGTTCTGTGGCAGTGCTGTCCAAACAAGGATGCTTGTTTTGTTTTGTGTTTATTTGTTTTTGTTTTCCTAAAACAGCTTTAGGGAGATATAATTCACAAACCATACAATTCACTTTCCATTTAAACACTTTCTGGTTGAAATAGTTTTTTTGTTTAAATTCAACAGTTTTAATACATTATTAATTTTTTATTGTGGTAAAATATATATAACAAAGTTTTCCATTTTAGCCATTTTTATTACACTCACAATGTTGTACAACCATCACCACTATCCATGAATTTGCCGATTTTAAGTATCTCATATAAGTGTAATAACACAGTATTTCTCCTTTTGTGTCAGGCTTATTTCATTTAGCATAATGTTTTCAAGATCCATCCATGTCTTATCATGTATCAGAACGTCATTATCTTTTTTGATTGAATATATTCCACTGATGTATATACCACATTTTGTTTATTCATTCATCTGTTGATGGACACTTGGGTTGTTTCCACTTGCAGCTATTGTAAGTAACATTGCTATGAACAGGGTGTACAAATATCTCTTCAAGACCCTGGTTTCAATTCTTTTTGGTATATACTTAGTATCTTACAGATACTTTACAATCCATAGATTCTACAGAAATGTCTGTTCAAGTCCTTTTCCCATTTTTTCATTAGGTTGTTTGTTCTTTTATTGTTGAGCTGCAAGAGTTCTTTAAATATTCTGGATATTAAATCCTAATCAGATATCACCTGCAAATTTTTCTCCCATTCTGTACGGTGTCTTTCACTTTCTTGATAATGTCCTTTGAGGCATAAAACTTTTTAATTTTTATGTAGTCAAATTTATCCATTTTTTCTTTTATTGCTCATGCTGCTGTTACCATTTCTAAAAATCTATTATCACACATCCAAAGTCATGAAATTTTACCCCTGTATTTGCTTCTAAGCATTTATGTTTTTAGCTGCTTAGGTCATTGATCCACTTTGAGCTAATTTTTACATGTTGTTTGAGATGGGGTCCAACTTCATTCTTTTACATGTGGAAATCCAGTTGCTCCAGTATCATCTGTTGAAGACTATCCTTTTCCTGTTTATTTGGTGTTTTTTTTTTAAAATTGAAGTATACTTGATTTACAATGTTGTGTTAGTTTCAGGTGTACAGCAAGTGATTCAGATATATATACATACACACACACACACATTCTTTTTCAGATTCTTTTCCATTATAGATTATTACAACCTGTTGAATAGAGTTCCCTGTGCTATACAGAAGGTCCTTGTTGTTTATCTGTTTTATATATAGTAGTGTATATCTGTTAACCCCAAACTTCTAATTTATCCCCCCTCCCCCATGCTTTCCCGTTTGGTAACCACAAATTTGTTTTCTATGTCTATGAGTCTGTTTCTGTTTTGTAAATAAGTTCATTTGTAGCATTTCTATAGATTCCACATACAAGTGATAACATGATATTTGCGTTTCTCTGTCTGACTTACTTCACTTAGTATGGTAATCTCTAGGTCCATTCATGTTGCTGCAAATGGCACTGTTTTGTTCTTTTTTATGGCTGAGCAATATTCCATTGTGTCTTGTAATATTCCATTGTTTACTTGTTTCTAATAAAAATGTCCTGATCTCTCCTCTAGAAATTTTGAGTCAGGAGGTTTGGGGAGGAACTTCAGATTCTACATTTTTAAGGAGCGTCTTAGGTAATTGCCATGGTCAAACAAGTCTGGAGAGCAATACAGAATACAACTTCAGGTACTTGACTCATATTCTAGAGCCGCTAAAAAACAAATTTATTTATTTTTTAAATCCTGGCTTAGCCATCAGATACACTCTTAGCTTATGCTACCATCCAGGTAAGGACTTAGGTAAAAGCCTTAATTTTCACAAGAGGTGGTCAACTCTACCATCTGCACATCTGATCTCTGAAACATAGGGCTTTACCAAAATAAACACAAACTTGCCACAACACAGGCTCATGCCATTCGCTCTTTCAGCAACAAACATCTGAGCATCTGTTATCATACCCCAGCACTGTCCTAGCCACTGGGGATACAAAAGTAAAGAAAAACAAAGATTCTTGCGTGCATGAAACTTTATTTAAAGTTGGAGGGAGACAGACAACAACTAAGTATGTGTGTGTGTTAGGCAATGTGAATTGTTAAGAAATAAAGGGTAAGTGGGAGGTGACAATTTGAGCAGAAACCTGGAAAAGAGTAAGAGAATAAACTGTGCAAACACCTGAGCGGAGAATATTCAAAACAAAGTGAGACCCAGAGACTACAACCTTGAACTATCTACTACCCAGCCATCAACAAAAAAACCCAAAGAACAGTTACATTTTTGAAAGAGATCCAATTCATCTCTTCCTCTGATCAGGGTTTCTCAACCTCACCATTATTGACGTTTTTGCTCAGAATTCTTTGCTGTGGGAAGAGGAGTATTCCTATGCAAGATGTTTAGCAGCATCCCTGACCTCTGCCCACTAGACACCAGTTAGCACACATATGATGCCACCACCACCCCTAGTGTGACAACCAAAAATTTCTCCAGACATTGCCAAGTGTCCCTGCAGGACAAAATCACCCCAGATTGAGAACCACTACTCCAGACCAGTTCTACTGAAGTTCCATGTAGGAAACCCATAAACAGGCCTCAAGAGGTCTATGAAGCATCTACTCATCTGAAACGTACATAAAGTTTGCATACGTGTGAAAATGTGCAATTTTCTGAGGTGAAGGTTTAGAGGTTTTAATACCTAAAAAGGTTCAGGACTCGAAAAAGAAAGTTAAGGAACACTTCATTTAATATTTTAAGTGGGTTTGGAACTTCCCTGGTGGAACAGTGGTTAAGAACCCGCCTGCCAATGCAGGGGACACGGGCTCAAGCCCTGGTCCGGGAAGATCCCACATGCCACAGGGTAACTAAACCCGTGTGCCACAACTACTGAAGCCCGTGCGCCACAACTACTGAGCTCACGTACCACAACTACTGAAGCCCAAACGCCTAGAGCCTGTGCTCCGCAACAAGAAGCCAACACAATGAGAAGACCGTGCACCACAACAAAGAGTAGCCCCTGCTGGCCCCAACTAGAGAAAGCCCCCACACAGGAAGGAAGGAAAGAAGGAAAGAAGGAAGGAATATTTCAAGTGGGTTAAACAACATCTGAAGCTCCAAATCTGAGCCACATTTGTCTTAGCCCCACATATTCGCCTCTGGTGGGTTGCACTTCGGCTTCTTCTTTTTTGAGGCTTCCATCAAGAAACCCATTAAAAGCCTATAAAACCAGTCACTGAATTTACTGGAAAATGTTTTGGAGAAATCGTCAACTCCCATTCTATTATCATCCCTATTTAATGAATGAAGAAACCAATGTCAATACAAGTTCATTTATCTGCCCAGGATCAGAAAGCTCCTGAATGACAGAACTGGAGCTACACCACAGCTGTTTACATGGTTATGTGACTGGAAACAGTCACAGGAGCACATCTAACTTCTTGGTTTTACTTAAGACTAAAATATAAAGCAGTATAATTATGGTACATAACAAATAACCACTAACAAACTATCTTCAAAGAACATCAGATGAATAAAACAAACAGAAATATCAACTATAAGATGAACAACACCCAAGAGTTGCTCAAGAGGAAATGAACCATTTTCTGAGTCTTCACTGAACCCTCACTAGGTCAATGAGTGATATAAAGGATAACCCAGTAACGTAGCTAGAATAAGCACAAAAGTGAGTTTTAGTTACTTATTTTTATCCCTCAATGCAAGCCAAAGTACAATTCAAACTACTTAAAGTATGAGTCAGTAAAAACACTCTACAGGAATGAGGAGCCAAAATATAAGGGACCCAAAAAATCAGTGATCTCAATGTCTAATTTGATCTAGAAAAAAAATCTAACTACACAGAGCAATGATTCTTCAGGCTTATTTTAATCACGAAACTCATTCTTCTAACCAATATTTTATAACAATGTCCAATATACTGAACAGATTAAAAGAGAACTGCTCTGGTTGAATTTGGGGGATGGGTACCCCAATGCCCTTGACTCTTCTTCTTGTCAAGAAAGTCCCCAGGGAACAATCTGAAAACCACTGATTTGTCAGATGCTGTCAGAAATGTGAATTATTACAGCCTGTCTGAAAATAAATGTAATAATTATATCTATTAAATTTTAATGACATATTCCCTTCAACCCAGCAATCCCTCTCTTCCAACTCTATCCCACATAGAGTTGAATGAAAATGTGATATAAATGTTTAAGAATTTTAATTCAGCGCTGTTTATACTGAAAAAACATGGGAAAAAACCTAATGAAATCAACAAGGAAACAGCTAAAAGAAATGTAGTAAACCTTTACCATGGAATATTATGCAGTCATTACATAGAACAAGTTGTATCAACTCATCTATACTAACACTGAGGAGTGAGAAAAGCATTATTCTCAAATGTGTATGTGCGTGCAGATATGAGTATAATAATGACACTTTTGTAAAACAAGCACCACTACAACATACACCAAAATTTAAAGCACCTCTGGGAAGAAGTGAAATAAAATGGAAATATATGTACAGATCTAAATTAATGGGAAACAGAGAATTCAAAATTATTCCTACTGTACATAAAGATGAAATATAGACATGATTTGAACTTGGGATTGAAGACAGTACTCTTACAGATGTGTTATTTCAAAGTACTGGTAATAGTTTTAAAAACCAATCCTTAAAGAAAGAAAACAAACCAATTATCTATAGGTATTATGATCTGCGTATCCTTCCAGGTCTTCTTAATTAACATTTTTTTCTGAAAACTGAACTTTCAAATGAAAAGTAGGCAAAGATATTCAAGGTTTTATACTGTGGCAGGAGCCAAGAATGCAAACATTCTTAACTGTCAAAGACACCTCTGCCTGTAACAAGAATAAAATCACAATCTCTCTCTCACAAAGCATTCCTCTTCCTTCCTCCCTCCCTCCCAACCAATCTCCCCCCACCTCCCACTGCAAGATCCTAAAAGGAAGTGAATTGAATTCAATTCAATTAGATGATGCAATGAATTCCATTAGATGACCCAATTCTCATCTCCATCCTCATTCCACCTCTCTTCCGATCTAAAATTCTACAATTCTATTATCCTACTGTATCATATACTCCTAGTTATCTGCAATTCTTACTATTCAGCTCTCCAACAGTATCAGTTAAATATGACCTGTTCTTCACAGATCCATTAATGCAGTTACTCACTTACTTGAAAATTAATTTTTGATCTTTCTTTTAAATTTTCTCAGGAAAACAAGCTTGCAACAGAAAAAATGTCAATACAGAAAATGGTTTTATTATCTTTCACTTTGAAAGAAGATATTTCTTTCCAATCCCCTGGCAAACAAATTTTCTTCCAACAAAAGGATAAAAACTCACCGAAAATGAACTACATTTTAAAAATACCAATCAGAAATAAACTTTAAAATACAGACTGTCTTCTGAGATGCAAATAGACAGCTCAGTAGATTAGCCTTGTGCAAAATATCTATAGCTTATCCTACAAAGATGGCTCCATTTTCTCTTCTAGAAAATGTAGATAGTAACTATTTGCTTAAACACTATATAAACTGTAAAGCACTACACCTATAGTTACCAAACTGTGCACCAAGACATCTCAAACACCCTAGACTTCATAGCAAACTCACAGGTACTGTGGGATATTTTTAATTATCAAGGGAAACACAGCAATTCTCAAGAGCTGTCAGACACCATGTGAACTACTAGCTCGAAGGAGTTCCATTTCAACGTGAGATCATTCTAAATGCATTTTGATGGTTACCATACCTTTGAGAAACTGGGTTTAGGGCAGTGGATGTGATAAAAAGTACTGCACGGAAATCAATGTAAAATAGGAAATGCAGGTGGCAGTGTCTAATCTAATTCTAAGACTTCAGAACTTGCACATGCCCAAAAGACACACATAATCCATCAATAAGTAACTGTCGTTATTTAATAATAAAAAGGAAATGTTTTTTCTTTCAATGAAAAAGTAATTCTTAGACCATAAATACTTATTAAGCTATCTGTACCTATTAGATATTCTTTTTTGCCTCTATGAAAAAATAATGAAATGCTAACGGCACCGTGAACCAAGAACTTCTGGGAACCTCTCACTGTATGTTTACAAGGGATTTTCACAGACATTTGTAAGTTGCACCATGGTGCAATATCTTTATCCTATCTTCACTGGTGTCAGGGTCAAGAAAATAAACTGTGAAGGCTGAAAACACAGCAAAAACGAGTAGGTTGATGACAGGCTTCTCACTGTCACATTTCATTCTAGAAACGCAGGAGACAAAACTAAAGGTTGAATACAATGATTAAATAAGAAAAAAATATCCAAATGTTGCCTGTATTATGTTGGTTTATTTAAAGACAAGGGCTAATTTAGTTTCAAAACCTTGGTTATCTAACAATGGTTTTCAAACACTCTTTAGCAGCTGAGCTCTATTTTCAAACAAAATCTCCCACGTATATTCTAAGTTACAAAATATCTAAAAAGCAGAAGTCTCTGTTTGTAGCTGATGAGTAGCCTAGGACCACAGTCTGGCTTACCTCCTCCACACCTGTAACAGTATTCAGTGGAACCACTAGGCTTCAACAAACAGTTTTAGGTTGCTACAGGGAAGAGGAAAAGGCCTTTCCTGACCTTCAATCGCTTTATTGAAGATCTCACTTAAATAATGGATTCCTCAAGGATGCACAGGGTACAATCCATAGCCTAAAGCTAGGACAATGACTTTCAAACTTTTTCTTAATTGCAATACAACCCAGTACATAAATACACTGTTTTTTTAAAAAAATCTCATTAAATAATATTCTTGTGTGTAATTCATTCTGAGATTTTCTATACAAATTGAAACTTGGTTTACAAAACTCTGACCTAAGAAATTACCTCAATAACTTCTCAACCTGCAATAACTAAATAGATAGATAGATATTTTAAAGTGAGTTAAGAGAGAAAGAGAAAGGTAAGAACAAATTTCTTATTTGGAAATAATACAACAGACAAACAAAACCCATTAAGATTTCCACCTCACAGTGCACGCTGAAAACCCAACAAAAACAACAGAAAAGACATGGGGAGAAAGGAGGAAATAGGAAGGAATGAATCTGTATGAATAAGAGCTGAATGTAAAAAAATAAAATCATCAAAATCTTATTTCTAGTTAAGAAAGAACTTTTCAACCTGAAAATAAGAGTAAACCTTTAAATATTTTTCAGTAGTTTCTAATTTTACAGTGGTCAACTTCATAGTAACATTTCTCTCTCCTCTTCCCCGAATCCATTAAAATGGCCAAAGAAATGAAAACTAAGGGAAAAAAATGACAGCAGTGTTAGAAGTCAGAAGATCACTGACAACACTGATAGTCAACACAAGCAAAACCAGAACTCAGTAAACCACCCCAACTCAGAATTAGGGGGTGGGGGACTGAATGAAGAAAAGAAGATAAAAGTTCCCTAGGTTTGGGCCACCGTAATTAATAAACAAGCAAACAGAATCTTGCAACAGCATACTCTTACCTCTACAGCAACTCCTTTCCTAATTGCTGTTAATAACCTCAGCTCAATGAACACAGAAAACAATAGGATTTTTTTTAAAGTAAATTTATTTATTTATTTATTTATTATCATTGGCTGCGTTGGGTCTTCGTTGCTGAGCACGGGCTTTCTCTAGTTTCGGCGAGCGGGGGCTACTCTTCATTGCAGTGTGCGAGCTTCTCGTTGCAGTGGCTTCTCCTGTCGCAGAGCACGGGCTCTAGGTGCACGGCCTTCAGTAGTTGTGGCGCGCAGGCTTCAGTAGTTGTGGCTCGTGGGCTCTAGAGCACAGGCTCAGTCATTGTGGCACACGGGTTTAGCTGCTCCGCAGCATGTGGGATCTTCCCAGACCACGGCTCGAACCCGTGCCCCCTGCGTTGGCAGGTGGATTCTTGACCACTGCGCCACCAGGGAAGCCCCAAACGATAGGATTTTGAAAGTCCACCAGAAACCAAAACAGAATTAAGATAGGTAGACTTTGCACCTGAGCTTTTCCTGACTTGGCATAGACTGCAAGATAAATCAAGTTGGGATTTTGTGACCCAAATGCTCTCCCAGCCATCTGTCTTGTTCACAGGAGACACAAGCCCTACCAATGTGCTCCCAGGCCACATACCCTAAAAATAACCCTATTTTTAAAGCCTGTCTCAGTTCATTTACAATACTAGGGATAACCCACAGAGAAAGAAATACAGCTACCCATTCCCTTGGAAGGACCCATCCAGACAAAATAATCCTAATTTGTACAACTGCTAAAAAAGCCCACACCTGCTACCAATAATAACTAATTTAGAATTCCATTTACAAATATAACTGCATAAAGAGAAATCAACAAGCACATCAGGAGACTCAGAGTGCAAAAGAGGTACACGAAATGAGAATCAGAGCAAAAAGGCCAAACAAAGTTAATATAAATACACAACAGAAATACAATTTAAGGGCTTCCCTGGTGGCACAGTGGTTGCGCGTGGAGGATCCCACATGCCGCGGAGCGGCTGGGCCCGTGAGCCATGGCCGCTGAGCCTGCGCGTCCGGAGCCTGTGCTCCGCAACGGGAGCGGCCACAGCAGAGAGAGGCCCGCATACCACAAAAAAAAAAAAAAAAAAAGAAATACAATTTAAATTTTTAATTAGTACCGTCAATGAAACGTGGATACGTACGTATAATAAACGAAGTTAAGCTTGTATGAAAAGTAGCAATAGTAAAACAAGAGAATTCTAGTGACTTGAGAGCATGACAGTCCAAACTGGAAGGGATGAGGGGAGAGAGAACTAAATATCACCAGAAGCAGTGAAGAGCCCAACAAGCACAACTGAAAAAATTGAACATCCGTATCAATACAGTCTATATATTATGAAGGGCCCAACTGATTCAGTAGAAAACTATTATCATATTACTGAACTCATACAAAGAAAAATATACAAGGACATTTCCATGCTCCATCACTTCCATGCTCCCCACCTCTCCATCCCCATAAAAATAGAATGAGTTGAAACTTGGGCAGTAGGCAGTATGCACATGGAGATGCAAGAGGGTAAATGTCCATATCAGCACTGTGCCAGTTATAAGAAGGAAAGCTGAACCTGAGAGTCATTCTTTAAGCATGAACCCTAGAAAGTTCCCAGAATATAATAAATCCTGTATCTTAACAGATACAAAAGCAAATCCTCTGTGGGCTTAAAAAAAACCTTCCCAATGTAGTCTCCCAAATTTCCCAAGTATTAAGCTCAACAAAACTTGAGTCCTACTCAAGGATCACCAAGCAAGGATCACATAAGCAAATGAACACCACATGTGAGATGCATGCACCACTGGATTCAGATATTAAAATCTAATCACCAAAAGGTAAGACATGGATGAAATGTTGAAGAAGTTTTTTAAAATGAAATTATGAAATATGCTAGCAGGAAGAGGCTGCTGAGAATAACCAGAAAGACTGAGGGGGAAAAAAAACAAAAAACTGGAATGAAAAGTAATGGCTGATTTCAAAATCTCACTGGACCGGTTAAACAGATTAAAGATGGATAGAGTCATAAAAATTAGCAATTTGAAGAAACTACCTAAAATGCAGGGCTAAGAGACAAACAGAAAAGAAATTTAAAAGGAAATTAAGAGATACTGAAAGATACAAAGAGAACTGTGAAATCCTGGTAGGAGAAATTTAAAAAAAAAAAAGAAATTGTAGGGGAATTCCCTGGCAGTCCAGTGGTTAGGACTCTGCGCTTCCAATGCAGGGGGCACAGGTTCAATCCCTGGTCGGGGAACTAAGATCCCACAAGCCATGCAGCATGGCCTAAATAAATAAATAGAAGTTTAAAATCACCTTTAACAAAAAAGAAAGAAGAAACTGTAAACATGAAAGCAGAATACAAACAAGCACTGTACACAGTAACAAGTCTCATTTGCCTAAAATGCTGGGCAACATTATCATGAAAGTTGGGGGGGGTGTTGATCAGAGTAAAAGAGACTTTTTGTGTCATCTTTGAAAAAGGCTAAGGTATTCATCTTAAAGTTAACTTTAAGTATGCAAGACAGAATTTCTAGGGTACCAATTTTTTATAAAAAGAGACTTCCATACCAAAAACAAATAAGAAATGGAGGGTGACATCAGCATCGTGGTGGCATGAGTCATTCCTCTTATCACTCCCCTTCGATTTACAACTAATCAGAACATCCATAACCCAAAAAAAGCACCTCTGCACAGCACAGCAGGACACCCAAGATATCCAAACATCTGTTCACCCAACAGTGAGTGGACAGGACCGTGCAGGAGGCTGGGAAGCAAGGGGAGTGGCGGCAGGTCCAGCAGAAGGTCAGCAAGACCTTTCTGGCAGAGAAGGAAAAGGTGTGCCCAGCCTCTGCAGCTGGAGGAACCCACTGTTCTGAGGAAGACCACAGTGACTGGGGGTAGGGACACAAAAGGGAAGATGGCAAAGAAAACTGAGGGAAAGTATATCCTGCTATCTGCCCTGAAATTCTGGCAAGATATTTGGACCCATGGACCTCTGAGCACCCCTCCCACCCCTGCTACCCCAACTCCAGGATCACCCTACTGGGCTGTGGGCACCCTCAAAGCCCCAAGTGCTGAGCACACACCTCTTCCCACTCTGCTGCCACTCCTTTTTCTCCGCCAGCTTTTTTTATGCACAGGCTCCCAACCTTAGCCAAGAGTCAGTGGTGGTAAGAAGAAAACAAAAACTTGTGCTATATAGCGCCACCTAGAAAACAAAAGACTCCTAATTACCAACCTACTGAACTATTAGACTCAAAATAAACAAAGCCTTGCCTAAATAAGGTGTTCACTACTTCAAATGCAACGACAGAAGCACTTGTCATCAAACACTATGAAAAAAATCAAAGGAACACTGTATCACAAAAAGAATGACAATTTTCCAGCAACCAAACACAAACACATGCAACAGTGTGATCTGACTAATAAAGAATTCAAAACAGCTATTATGGAGAAATTTGACAAACTATAAAGAAAACACATACAAAAAAAGCAATGTAACAACTTGATGAATAAAAGTGATGAACAGGAGTACATTACCAAAAAAGACTGAAATTCTAAAAAAGAACCAAACAACTTCTGGAGCTGAAGAACTCAATAAATGAGATGAAGAATGCATTAGAAAGCAATGGAAATAAAGCGGATCAGATGAAGAGAGAATAAGTGACGTTGAGGATAGGAACAGAGACAATTCAGGTGAAGAGGAGAAGGAACTAAGATTTTTAAAAACTGAAGAAACCCTATGAGAACTATCAGACTCGATTAGGAGAAGCAATGTAAGATTATTGGGTATACCAGAAAAACAGAAGGAGAAGATAATAGAAATTATATCTGAAGAAATAATAGCTGAGAACTTCCCAAGCCTGGGGAAAGAACTGGATAAAACAAGTCCATGAAGCTAATACAACACCTTATTATCTCAATGCAAAAAGACCTTCTCCAGACACGTTATGTTAAAATTCTCAAGTCAATGATAAAAAGCTTTAAGGGCAGCCAGGGGAAAAAAAAAAAAGACGGGAACCCCCTCTCTGACCCCAATTAAGCTATCAGCAGATTTTTCAACAGAAACCACACAGGCCAGGAGAGAATGGAATGACAAAGTATTGAAACATTAAAACTGCCAGCTAAGAATACTCTATCCAGCAAAATTACCTTTCAGATATGAAGAAGACATAAAAGCTTTCCCTGACAAACAAAAGTGAGTTCACCACCATTAGACCTGCCTTACGAGAAATGTTGGGATGAGCAATTTAAACTGAAACAAAAAGACAAAAGTACACAAAACTCTAAGGTGATAAATAGAATTAGAAAACATTTTTTAAAAAATGTATCAAACTCTTGATTATAGCATCAAGGTTAAAGGAAAAGAACGTTAAAAACAACTATAGAGACTTCCCTGGCAGTCCAGTGGTTGAGACTCCACGCTTCCACTGCAGGGGGCGCCGGTTTGATCCCTGGTTGGGGAACTAAGATCCCACATGTCGCGCGGAGGCAAAAAATAAAAAATAAAAAAAATAACTACAGCTACTACAACTTGGTAATGAAATCACAGTATGAAAAGATAATTGTGACATCAAAATTATAAAGAAGAAAGAGTAAAAGGCTGAAACCTTTATAGGTGAGTGAAAATAAGTTGCTATCCACAGAAAAAGGCCTATTTACCTATGAAGTGGGTTATGTAAACCTTATGGTAACCACCAAGCAAAAATATAGAGACACAAAACATTAAAAAAGGGGGGGGGGGCGGTGACTGAAAAAATCGCCATGAAAAACCACTACATACAAAGGTAGACAAAAACAGAAAGAAAGGAAATGGAAAGACAAAATAACCAGAGGGCAAAACATAAAATGGAGGTAGTAAATCTTTACATATCAATAATCACCCTAAATGTAAATGGACTGACCTCACCAACCAAAAGACACATAATAGCTGGATGGATAAAAAAACAAGACCCAACTATACTCTGCCTACTGGAGACTCATTTCAGCTTCAAAGACACATGTAGACTCAGAGTGAAAGGACAGAATATGATATTCCAAGCACACAGAAACCAAAAGAAGGCAGGTGTAGCCATACTTATATCAGACAAAGTAGACTTCAATCCAAAAGTGTAACAAGAGACAACAAAGGTCATTACATAATGATAAAGGGATCAGTATATCAAGAAGGCGTAACAAAAGTAAATATATACAACCCCAACATTTAAGCACAGGACATGTTAAACAAATACTAATAAACCTTAAAGGAGAAAGAGACAATACAGTGACAGTAAGGAACTTCAATATCCCCCTAACAGCAATGGATAGATCATCCAGACAGAAAATCAGCTAGGTAACAGTGGAATTAAACCACTCTCTAGAACAAATAGACTTAAAAGACATATAGAGAACAATCCATCCAATAGCAGCAGAATGCACATTCTTTTTAAGTGCACATGGAACATCTCCACAATAGATCCTACCTTAGGCCACAAAACAAATCTCAGCAAATTTAAGAAGACTAAGACCATACCAACTGTCTTTTCTGACCACAATGCTATGAAATTAGAAATAAACAAGAAAACATTGAGGAGACCTACAAATATGTAACTACTAAACAATACACTTCTAAACAACCACTGGGTCAACAAAGAAATCAAAAGGGAAATAAAAATTCTCAAGACAAATGAAAATGCAAAAACGACATATCAAATATTGTGGGATGCAGCAAAAGCAGTTCTGAGAAAAAAATTTATAGCAATAAATGCAAATGCTATTAGAAAGATCTCAAATAAATAACCTAGCTTTACACTTCAAGGAACTAGAAAAAGAATAACAAATTAAGTACAAAGTTAGCATAAGGAAGTAAATAATATAAAATGGAGACTAGAAAAACAATAGGATCAATGAAACTAAGACCTGGTTCTTCAAAAAGATAAACAAAATTGACAAACCTTTAGCTAGACTAAGAAAAAATAAAAAGAGGACTCAAAATTAGAAACAGGGCTTCCCTGATGGCGCAGTGGTTGAGAGTCCACCTGCCGATGCAGGGGACATGGGTTCGTGCCCCAGTCCGAGAAGATCCCACATGCCGCGGAGCGGCTAGGCCCGTGAGCCATGGCCCCTGAGCCTGCGCGTCCGGAGCCTGTACCCCGCAACGAGAGAGGCCACAACAGTGAGAGGCCCGCGTACCGCCAAAAAAGAAAAAAATTAGAAACAAAAGAGGAAATACTACAACTGATATTACAGAAATACATAAAACTGTAAGTGACTACTATGAACAATTTTATGCCAACATAACCTAGAAGAAATGGATTTCTAGAAACATACAACCTGCCAAGACTGAATCGAGAAGAAACAGAAAATGTGAACAGACCAACAATGAGTAAAGAGATTGAATCAGTAATCAAAAATCTCCCAATACAGAAAACTCCAGAGCCAGACATCTTCACTGAAGAACTAACACCAATCCTCCTCAAACTCTTCCAAAATATTGAGGAGGGAAAATGTCCTATCTCATTCTATGAAGCCAGCATTACCTGATGCCAAAACCAGATAAGGATACCACAGGAAAAAAAAATATAGACCAATATTCCTGATGAATATAAAGATGCAAAAATTCTCAACAATATATTAGCAACCAAGTTCAAGAATACATGCAAAGGCGTATTACACCATGAGCAAGTGGGATTTATCCCTGGTATGCAAAGGATGATTTAATGTATGTACATCAATAAGTGTAATACATCACATCAATAAAATAAAGGGCAAAAATCACATGATCATCTCAATATTTGTAGAAAAATTACTGACAAAATGCAAAATTCTTTCATGAGGAAAACCCCCAACATATTAGGTATGGAAGGACTATACCTCAACATAAAGGCCATACAGTCAATGGAGAGAAACTGAAAGTGTTCCCCCTAAGATCCGGAACAAGACAAGGATGCCCACTCTCACCACTCCTAATCAGTATATTACCAGAAGTACCAGCTAAAACAGTTACACAAGACCAACAAATAAAAGGCATCCAAATTAGAAACAAAGTAAAACTGTTGCTATTTGCTGATATGATCTTACAAATAGAATCCAAAAAAAAAAAAAAAAAACTGTTGGAATTAGTCAACAATTTCAGTAAAGTGCAGAATACAAAATCAACATACAGAAATCAGTTGCGGTCCTTTACACTAATGATGGAGCATTTGAAAAAGAAAGAAAACTATCCAGGTTACCATAGCATCAAAAATAATAAAATGTTTACAAATAAATTAAACCAAGGAAGTGAAAGATCTGTATAATGAAAACCGCAAGACTGCTAAAAGAAATTAAAGAAATAGACAAACGGAAAGATATCCCACACTCATGAAACAAAAGAACATTGTTAAAATGGCCACACTAACCAAAGCTATCTACAGTTTCAACACAATCCCCATCAAATAAAAGGCCATTCTTCATACGAATAGAGGAAATAATCCTAAAATTTATGGGACCCAAAAAAGATCCCAAACAGCCAAAGCAATTCTGAGAAAAAAAGAACAAAGCCAGAGATATCACACTTCCAGATTTCAAACTATACCACAAGCCATAGTAATAAAGACAGTATGATACAAGCACAAAAACAGACACATCAGCCAACAAATAAGGAGCCCAGAATTAAATCCCAGCATATAAGGTCAACAAATATTCACCACGGGAGCTGAAAATACCGAATAGGGAAAGAACAGTCTCTTCAACAAATGATGGTGGGAAAACTGGAGAAATACATGCAGAACAAAGAAACTGGACCTCAATCTAACACCACTCACAAAAATTAACTCAAAGTGGATCAAAGACAAACACAAGACCTGATACCATTAAGCTCCTAGAAGAAAATGTAGGGAAGAAGCTCACCAATAATGGTTTTGGCAATGATTTTTTAGACTTCACCAAAAGCACAAACAGCAAAAGCAAAAATCAACAAATGGGACTACATCAAACTCAAAAGCTTCTGCACAGCAAAAGAAACAGCAAAATCAAAAAACGTACAGAGAGAAAATTTACCCAAACCATATACTGGATAACGAGTTAATATACAAAATATAAAGAACTTAATAACAAAAAAAAAATCCAATTAAAAAATGGGCAGAATAAACATTTTCCAAAAAAAGAACATCAAAATGGCCACCAGGCATATGAAGAGATGCTTGACATCACACTAATCATCAGGTAAATACAAATCAATACAATGAGATATCCCCTCACACATGTTAGAATGGCCATCACACCAAGAAGACAAGAGACAACAAGTGCTGGCAAAGATGTGGTGAAAAGGGAACTCTTATAAATTGTTGGTGGGAATGTAAATTGGTCCAAGCATTATGGAAAACAACATGGTTGTTCAATAAAAACAACATGGCTGTTCCTCAAAGAAAAAGAAAAATATTTCTACCATACAATCCAGCAATTACACTTCAGAGTATATACTCAAAGGAAATGAAAACAGGATTTTGACGAAATTCATGCACTTTCATGTTTATCACAGTATTATTCACAATAGCCAGAATATTAAAAAACCCCAAAGGCCAATGGATAAATGGATAAAATAGAGGTGGTATATATACACAAAGGAATATTATTCAACCATGAGAAAGGAGGTTATCCCGCCATTGTGACAACATGGATGGAACTTGAGCACATTATGCTAAGTGAGGTAAATCAGAGAAAGACATGCTATCACTTGTAAGTGGAATCCAAAAAGGTAAACCTATAAAAAAACACAGTAACATGGTGGTTGCCAGGGGATGCATGGGGTAGAAAGAATGGGGGATAAGACTAATGGTGCTCAGGGGTACAAACTTGTAACAAGTAGTAAATAAGCCATAGAGATCTATGCACAGAATAATAAATATAGACAATAATGTTGTACTATAATTATGCACTATGATTAGTACCACTACTTCAACAATATTACAGTATATAAATGTATCAAAGTAATATGCTGTACATCTCAGACTTACACAATGTTACATGTCAAATTTATTCAATTAAAAGAAACTTTAATAAAAAAGAAATGGATTGTGGTAAAATAAAAATAAATCTTTAAAAAGAAATAAAAGCAAGCAAAGAAAAGGGAAAGGTTGGGCAAACAGAAAATGGAAACTACAAGAAAAAGAAAAGTGGGTACCTACATTATTATCAGACCAAACAGATTTTAAAACATAAAGAGTTATATGACATCATCATAAAGAAGTCATCACAAAATAATTAAAAGAGTGAAATCACCAGGAAGTTAATTTTAAATTTACATGAACTATTAAATGACATTAAAATACAGCAAAAACTGATAAAACCACAGGGATAAAGGGACATATCCATGAACAGAGTACAAAGAGTTTTAACACCTTTTCCACTACTGACATATTACACACTAGAAAAATTAACAAAGATATAGAAAACTTAAATAAGATAATTAACAGGCTTGACTTGTTGGTCATTTATAGAACCCTGCACCCTTACACATTCTTCTCAAGCACAATATATAACACTTAGGAAAATTAAGCACAATCTGGTATACAACAAATTCAAAAGAATCCAAGTATCACCGACCACATCTTTCTGACTAAAATGTCATCAATCAGTAGAAAACAAAAAGATAAATATGTCCATGTATTAGGAAATGTAAAAACACACAAACAATAATTATAACAGAGATGTAAGAAAAAATAGATACAAAACTTGTAGTAATTAGGGAAAGTAGTATAAAAAGGAAAATTGAGAGCCTTTTATGTTTATACTGAAAAGAAAAAAAGGGTTAAAATAAAGAAGTTAAGCATGAAACCTAAGGAGCCAGGAAAAGGAAATAAAACAAAAATGAACCCAAAGAATAGAGAAAAATAATAATGAAGAGCAGAAGTTAATTAGGAGAACACATCGAAACAGCCAAAAATTGGCAAATTTCTGATAAGGCTGATCAAGAATAGAAATTTTTAAAATTAACATTAGGAATAAAAAAAGAATGTAACTACAGACATTAGTACAGGTATTAAAAGCATGATAAAGAATACTTTAAGCCAAGGATTGGCAAACTTTTTCTTAAAAGACTAGACAATAAATGCTTTTGGCTTATGGCTCATACCTTCTTTCCTAACTCTGCACTTATAGCACTAAAGCAATCACAGACAATATGAATGAGTGTGGCTGTATTCCAATAAAACTTTATTTACAAAAAGAGGCAGGCAGCCGGTGGGCAATAGTTTGCTGACCCCTGCTTTATGCCAATAAATTTGGTAACTCAGGTGATATAATTTCCTAGAAAAACAACATAAATAACAAAACCTTATTCCAGAAGAAATTTAAAAATCTAAATGGACCAGTAATCATTAAAGAAACTGAAAATTGAAATATTCCCACAAACGAAACATCAGGCTTAATGAGCTGTTTCAAATTTTCAAAGAACAGAATGGTTCCATCTTATACAAAAGCTTCCAGAAAACAGACACAATGAGAATATTTTCTATCTTTCTGTGAAACTAATAAAACTCTGACATGAAAATCAAAAAATACTACAAAGACTCATAAGCAAACATACATACATGGATTAACCACATAACTCCAGCAACGTATCTTAAAAGACAGCTATATCACAGCACTGCTCAACAGAACTTCCTGCGATGGAAACGTTCTATAATTTGCACTGTCCAATATCATAGCCGCTAGCTACAATTAACACTTGAAATGTGGTTGGTATGCCTAAGAAACTGGATTTTAAATTTGCTTAATTCTCATTAAAATTAAACTGCCACATGGGGCTAGTGGCTTCTATATTGGACAGTGTAGCTATCTTATGACCAACTTGGGTTTATCCTAATAATGCAAGGTTGGTTTATAACCAGAAAAATCTATCAACATCATCTACTACATCAACACACTGAAAGAAGAAAGAAACCTATCTCAACACATGCAGAAATCAATGCCCATTTGCTAAAAATACAAGAAAAGAAAATACGCTTACCTAAATAAAGGTTATCTACCAAAAACCAACAAACATCATTCTTAATGGTGAAACGTATCAATTATTCCCTCTAAAGCCAAAAAATAATAATAATTCCACTACCACTACTGCTCTTTAATATTTACCAGAAGATTCTAGCTAGTACACTAAGAAAAGGAAATCAGTGTATAAGGATTAGAAAGAAACTACAGTCTCATTATTTGCAGGTGATATAATTTGCTATGTAGAAACTCATAAACAGCAAAATATTGGAAAACAAAAAGTTTAATAAGGTAGGCAGATTAGTATGCAAAAATCTACTGCATTTCCATAAACCAGCCAAAGCAACTGAAAATGTAAATTAAAATTTAAAAAAAATATTTCAAGGTACATTTTGAAGACCTAACCAAACATGCTTAAGACCTATATTATGAAAAACTGTAACACCTTACTAAAAAACATTATACAAAATAGAAATGCTTACAAAGATATACTATGTTCATATCATAAAGATAGCAATTCTCCCCCGAAGTATCTTACAGATAAATAAGTCAACAGAGCACCTGAAAAACCTTAGCACCAGATTTTAAAACTATTCAGATTTGCAAAAAGCTAAAACACACATGAAAAATGAAGTGGGGAGGAATTTGCCCTAACAGAAAGCATAAGTTATTACAGTGTGGACAGACATATAGATCATGGAACAGAAATGAGTCTAAAAATAGACATACACACATATGGTAACTTGATTGTGATAGAGTTAGTTTTGCAGATCAATGCAGAAAAGATGGACTCTTTAACAAAGGAATCTGAATATTCATAAAGGAAAAAATGGATTTCAATCCCTATCCCACTACTGATGAGGAAAAAAAACAAAAGCATCCCCAGTGAAATTAAATGAAAGACAAAGGTTTAAAACAAGAGACATTTTTTATTGCCCAAGTCTGGAAAGATTTCTTAAACCAAACTAAATATAAATAAAAAAATAAACCACGAAATAAAAGATTAATAACCTTTACTACGTTAAAATTAATACCTCAATATGGGAGAAGGTATTTACAACTCAACTTTTTTTTTAAAGTTAGTAACCAGAATATACAAAGAACACGTACAAATAGGGAAGAAAAACACAACCAAACAGAAAAAAAGTGTCACTATCAGGTGCATTACAAAAGACAAATAAATATCCATTAAACATTTGACAAGTTGTCCCCTCTCTCCTTTGTAATGAGAAAAATAAAAATAAGACCACAGTAAGGAAGGATTTTACACACAATGAACTAGCAAAAATTGAAACAGGTAATAACACCATTATTAAACCAGATGCTAGCAAGGGAAATGAAACTGCCACAGTTGGTTTAAACTACTCTCATTTAACCCTTGTGGTTCACTAGGGACCAGCCTCCCCCCAAGCACATGTAACAAATCTGAGCTCCATTTGCAAGAAAGAAGCTAACCACACTGTTTGCCACATTGGTCCCTTCCTTTCAAATATTTATATATCTTACTTATCTCTTATTTTCACACTGTCAAGATACCCAAAACAATGTGGGTATGTGCCTGCCTCCCCTACAACCATTACACCCCTCTTTGATAATGTAGCTACAATGAATTTAGGGTAGCAGTAATATCTAACTCCATTAAATAGGCCCTAACTGCCCTAGATAATCAGAATAACTCCATCACCCTAAAGAGTAAATACATGGTTTACAGTAAAACAGATTTAAGCTGATGGGGATATGGCAATTCTCCAAGCCAGAAGTACTGATACACAGGTGGTTCGACCATAGATCAGGAATTTGTTTTAGCTGAGACAAATAATAAGTATGCACATGATTTCACTTCTCACTAGTGTACAATCTCTCTCTTGCAAATGAGTTCTCTCTGCAAAGACTGTCAACATCAGAGAATCTATTAATGAATGAATTATATTGACAAGCAAATGAAAAAAAAAAAACACAAGATCATCTAAATTAAACTACTCTCGATTCCTGATTTATATAAATCTCTCTTAGAACAAACCAGGAAAAGAGGAGAGATTCTTTAATATAATGAACAGTACCTTTCAGAAGTAAAGAGCAAATAATTAAACTTAGTTACAAAACACGAGAGCATTTCCACTTAGACAAGTGCAAGATAAGAGTGCTCACAGGGACTTCCCTGGTGGTGCAGTGGTTAAGAATCCGTCTGCCAATGCAGGAGACACGGGTTCGAGCCCTGGCCTGGGAAGATCCCACATGCTGCGGAGCAACTAAGCCCTTGGGTGCCACTACTACTGAGCCCCCGCGCCACAACCACTGAAGCCCGCGTGCCTAGAGCCTGTGCTCCGCAACACGAGAAGCCACTGCAATGAGAAGCCTGCACACCACAACGAAGAGTAGCCCCCGCTCGCCACAACTAGAGAAAGCCCGTGCGAAGCAACAAAGACCTAACGCAGCCAAAAATTAATTAATTAATTAATTTAAAAAAAAAAAGAGTGCTCACAGTATCCATTTGGATTTGTGAATTATCAAGGAACAAAATTTCCTAGTCCAACTACATTCAACAACAAAAAAGAGTTTATTGTCTTGGGGAAATAGATAGTAATCCCAAAGTAGAGAAGGCTTTCGGTATGGTTCCATTACTGCTCTTGACTCTAATTCTATCCCAGTTCCTTGACTCTGTCTTCTCCACATGCCAGTTTGAACCCCAAGATACCAAGCAATGGCAACATGGGCTACATTTTATTAAATATATTTACATGCAGAGATGAGTGTGACAGAAAAGTATGTAAAATTATATATCCTACAACAGTAAAGTTAAGCAATTTTTGGTATAAACATACAAAACTAAAAGTGATGATGCAATTTATGTGCTGACCCAGATCAAAGTCCAAAATACATCATTAAATTGAAAAGGCATAAAAAACTGCAAATAGAACTACCATACGACCCCGCAATCCCACTACTGGGCATATACCCTGAGAAAACCATAATTCAAAAAGAGTCATGTACCAAAATGTTCATTGCAGCTCTATTTACAATAGCAAGGACATGGAAGCAACCTAACTGTCCATCAACAGATGAATGGATAAAGAAGATGTGGCACATATATACAATGGAATATTACTCAGCCATAAAAAGAAATGAAACTGAGTTATTTGTAATGAGGTGGATAGAACTGGAGTCTGTCATACAGAGTGAAGTAAGTCAGAAGGAGAAAAACAAATACCGTATGCTAACACATATATATGGAATCTAAGAAAAAAAAATGTCATGAAGAGATTAGTGGTAGGACAGGAATAAAACACAGACCTACTAGAGCATGGACTATCACTTTGTTGTAAAGGAGAAACTAACACACTATTGTAAAACAGTTATACTCCAATAAAGATGTTAAAAAAAAATTGAAAAGGCAAAACAATACATACAGCATGACCTCCATTTGTGTTTTTCAAATATAAAATTTTTTAAATAAAAAAAGTAATTACCAGTTCTAGCTTAGCACTATGAAATATTTCTAGAACTCAGGATGGAACTACTAAGGAAGTCTTTGGCTGCAGGCAAGTACATTATGAAAATAGTATTTTGAAAACAAAAGTCTACTTCTAGATTGCCAAGTTATTGTATTTACTACATAGTAAATGAAAGAATAAAACTAACATTCATTGAGCATCTATTTGCCAGGAACTACATAAATTACTTTTATGTATTCAATACTTGGTGTTACTCATCTTTCCAGCAACCCTGAAATATATGAGGCTCATGCTTAGAAAGGATTAATAGAAGCAACATGTCCATAGCCCACAGGTCATAACTCTTGTAATTGACAAAGCTGGAATTCAATTCCAAATTTAATTCCAATAGAATATTATTCAGCCATTAAATGAAAGAAGGAAATCCTACCATTTGCAACAACACAGATGGAACTGGAGGGCATTATGCTAAGTGAAATAAGAGAGAGAAAGACAAATACTGTATGATCTCACTTATATGTGGAATCTAAACAAAACAAAAAACTGAATTCACAGATAGAGGGAACAAATTACATTGGTGGCTACCACAGGTGGAGGGTGAAGTGGGCAAAATGGGTGAACGTGGTCAAAAGGTAAACTTTCAGTTATAAAATAAGTCATGGGGATGTAAGTGCAGCATGGTGACTATAATTAATAATACTGCATTGTATATTTGAAATCTGCTAAGAGAGTAAATCTTAAAAAGTTCTTTCCATAAAAAAAAAAAAGTGTAGGTGTGGTGATGGATGTTAACTATATAACTTGACTTATTGTGGTGATCATTTCACAATATATACAAATACCAAATCATTATGTTGTACACCTGAAACTAATATGGCATATGTCAATCATATCTCAATTTTTTAAAGATTTTTTTAAAATATTTTTTTGATGTGGACCATTTTTAAAGTCTTTATTGAATTTGTTACAATATTGCTTCTGTTTTATGTTTTGCGTTTTTGGCCACGAGTCATGTGGGATCCTAGATCCCTCACCCGGGATTGGACCTGCACCCCCTGCACTGTAAGGCGAAGTCCCAACCACTGGACCGCCAGGGAAGTCTCAATTTTTTAAACATTTTAACTTTACTAAGTAGCCCTTATCTTCCATTAATTCCCCATATATTTAATTTTCCACAGTTTGCCACCCTTAGAAACTCATGTCCTTTTCCTTCGCCTTGTCAGTTCTCTAAAAATGCATTGTTCTTTTGTCAGTCTAATTTGTAGGGTCCCAGCCAATGAATTTAGGATGGATAGAGGAAACAGATTTTTTTCCTCCCATACACGAAATTAGCAAAAGACAGATTTTTATTCATGTATGTATGCATAGGAGTTCACAGAAAAATGTGACTCAAGGAGACATTTAAAATCTGAGGCTTATATATAGCATCTTAATAGGAGAAGGGCATTGATGACTTTTTTGAAAAGATAAATGGGCCCTGACAAGAACAAATGGGAGACAGGGAAGTTTTGTGACAATGTCTGTTTAGGTGTGGTGTGGAGACTTCTCATCTCCAGTGATAAGAGTCAATCTTCCCTGGCTGCTCCAGGAAGGGTATTTATGACAATTGAGTTCTTTGGGGAAGTTATGTTTTTAGGCAGATAAGAGATTTCAGGAACTCAAATGCCTTCTTCTCAAAATAATTTTTATGCCATGATAGCTTATTCTGGACCCCTTTAAGTGTCAAGACTATAGCAATAGAGGAGAGAGACTGGGCTCAACTCTGAATACAACAAGGATAAGTGGGGATTTATAACAAAAACAAAAAACGTTCGCGCTTCAAAGGGTAACATCAAGAAAGTGTAACAGCTACCAACAGAATGGGAGAAAATTTATGTAAATCATATACGTATCCGCTAAGGGGTTTGTATCTAGAGTATACAAAAAACTATCACAACTCAATTTTAAAATGGCCAAACGATCTGAATAGTTTTCCAAAGATACACAAGTGGTTAATACATACATGAAAAGTTGCTCAACATCATTAACCATCAGGAAATGCAAATCAAAACCACAATGAGGTACCAGCTCACACCCACTAAGATGGCTATAATCTAAAAGACAGACAATAACAAGTGTGAGCAAGGATGCAGAGAAATTAAAACCTTCATACACCAATGGTAGGAATGTAAAATGGTGCTGTAGCTTTGGCTTTTCCTCAAACAGTTAAACCAAGTTAACATATGATCCAGCAGAAATAAAAACATGTCTACACATAAATTTTTACATGAATGCTCATTATAGTATTACTCATAAAAGCTAAAGTAGAAACAACCCAAATACCCATCAACTAATGAATGGATAAAATATAGTCTAGCCATATAATGGAATATTTGGCAATAACAAGAAATGAAGCACTGACACATACCGCAACACAGATGAACTTTGACAACATTAAGTTAAAGACACCAATTACAAGGGACCAAATATTAAATGATTCCACTAATATGAAATGTACAGAATAGGCAGATCTATAGAGACAGAAAGCAGATTAGCGGTTGCAGAGGGGAGGGGAAGGGAGATGAGATGTTAGGGGGTGTTGGCTAAAAGGTGTGGGTTTCTTTGCAGGGTAATGAAATGTTCTAAAATTGACTGTGGTAACAGATGCATGACTCTAAATATACTAAACCACTGAGCTGTACACTAAATTAGTGAACTGTATTGTATGTGAATTATATCCAAAAAGGGATGTTTAAAAACACCAATGGGATAAAAGCTATAATAAATCATATACCAATCCAGGCAAAGAATCAGGAGTCTGAAAGTATGTAGTAGGGATAAGGAAACCTTCCCTGAAAAATCACACTTGAGCTAAATCTTTAAAAAGATGTGCAAAGTGTGCCAACAGAACAAACATACGCAGAGGATTTCACATGAAATTAAAAGCACACGCAGATGCACAGACATGCAAGAGAATATAACAGTCCTGGATAATTTCACACAGCAGAAGTCAGAAATTCTGCTGCAAAGTAACTAAAGATTCTGCTGGAGAGGGAAGCAGAGACAGATTTCATCAAGAGCCCTGAACGCTCAACTTTATTTTTTCTTGCAAGCAATGTGAAGTTAACATTTTAACCAAACGAATAAAATGATCAAATGTTTTTTACATAAACTATTTTGACAGTCCCTGGAGAATGGATTGGGAAAAGGTAAGAATGGAGTTAAGAGGCTGATTAGGAGGCTTCTAAACTAATTTAAGAAAAAAATGATGAGCTCTTTTTTTGCAGCACCTCGGAGCTGGTCAGCTGCTTCAGGATGAAACTGGACATCTCTTTCCCAGCCACTAGATGCCAGAAACTCACTGAACTGGGACTGAATGCAAACTTTGTACCTTTTATGAGAAGCGCATGGTCACAGAAGTTGCTGCTAATGCTCTGGGTAAAGAATGGAAGTGTTATGTGGTCGAAATCATTGGTGGGAACGACAAACAAGGTTTCCCATGAATCAGGGTGCCTCCCCATGGCCATGTCCATCTGCTACTAAGGGGCAGTCCTGTTACAGACCAAGGAAGACTGGAGAAAGAAAGTGCAAATCTGTTCAGGGTTGCATTGTGGACACCAGTCTAAGTGTTTTCAACTTGGTCATTATTTAAAAAAAAAAAAAGAGAGAGAAGGATATTCCTGAAGTCACACTGATACTACTGTGCCTCGTCGACTCGGGACAAAAATCGCTAAAATTCGCAAACTTTTCAATCTCTCTAGAGAAGATCATGTCCACCAGTGTGTTGTGAGAAAGCCCCTGAACAAAGAGAGTAAGTAACCTAGGACCAAGGCACACAAGATTGTTTGTTATTCCACCTGTTCTGCAACACAAACATCAGCATATTGCTCTGAAGGAACAGTGTACCAAGAAAAATAAAGAAAGGCTGCAGAATATGCTAAACTTTGGCCAAGAGAATGAAGGAGGCCAAAGAAAAATGCCAGGAAGAGACTACCAAGAGAGGGAGGCTGTCCTCTCTGAAAGCTTCTACCTCTGAGTCCGGTCAAAAATAAGATGTTCTAAGAGTAACAAATAAATAAGGTCAGATATCAAAAAAAAAAAAAAATCTGCACTAAACCAAAAGCAATAAGCATAAAGAAGAAGAGTATGAGAGATAACAAAAATAGTAAATTTAATAACTAACTGGAGAGAGGAGAAAGAAAAACCAATTAAGGAATGAAACTCAGGAGTGAGGTCAAACTTCAGATGTTGATTTGAGAGTAACCAACATTAAACAGAAGCCACAGAAATGAATGACATTGTGCAAGAAAAGCTCAGAAAGGAGATGGAGAAAAAAAAACAAAGTACCGTGGAATAGTTTTTCCTCAAATTGAAACGTCCCCATAGAACCAATTCACATCAGTAAAATCCATAATTACTATATTAGGAAACTAACCATAAAGATTAATACTACTTCATGAAAAAATTAGATGGCTCTAAAAAGAAAAGGGTGATAACTTCAGCCTCATTTAATATTTCAATAAGAAAGCTTTTTTAAAGGTTTGGACTAAAGGCAGCATAGTGTAATAATAAGAAGAAAAGGAATAACATATAGAGCATGTATGTAGAACTACAAGGCCTGTGCTTGTAGTTCTAAACAATGTATATTAATTCATTTAATCCTCACCAACAATGATGGGAGGTAAGCAATCTCCTTTCCTAGGAAAGTGAGGCACAAAGAGGTTACATAATGTGCCCAAGGCTGAAAGGCTAGTAAGGTCTGGGACAAGGACTCTAACAGTTCCAGAGCCCCCATGTTTTACCACTGTACTGGCTCTCAAAGGCCAGTATTAGGTTTTCAAAGCAAAAACAAAAATCCTTGGTTCAGCGTTGGGTCTACCACCAACCTGGGCATATTGGTAACTTAAGCAATTCAGTCTGTCTCCTCAGCTATAAGAAGGCAATAATGACAGCATCACAGGATTATTATGAGTATTTTAGTCATGAATATAGAACACCTAATCATTACAAGTAATAATAATAAACATTTACTGAGCACATATTGGCATATATTAAGGCAATACCATAGACACTTCACACAGTTTATTTTACCTAAAAGAATCGTTACTCTCCTAGCCATTTTTACAGGTTAGGAAACAGATTCAAAGGGATGAAGAGATTTGTGCATCATCATGTTGTATGGTAAAGTGCTTATACAATGGCCCCAATTCTCCACCCCTCCTAGTATCCATACCCCTAGCAATGTGACACTGCAGCTCCTCCCATCAAGAGGTAGAGCTCATTTCCCCACATCTTGAATCCTGTCTGGCCTCATGACTTGCCTTGAACCAACAGAACGTGGCAGAAGTGATGTTGTGCCAGTTCCAAGTGCAGACCTCAAGAGACCTTGCTTGTTTCTCCTACCTCTCTAAGAATCCTGCCACCACCATGTGAAGAAGTCCAGACTTGCCTGATAAATGATGAGAGACATGTGCCTCAGTCACCCTCCATCATCCAGCAGAGAGTCAGCCAACAGCCAGAAATGTGAGAAGCCACCATAGATCAGCCAGCTTCCCGACAATCTGCCAGGTGACAACCGATGTTATGAGCTATCCTAGATGAAATCTGCCAAATCTAGCCCAGGTGATCAGAACCATCCATGCGATCTACAGATTCATGAGTAATAACGCACACTCATTTTAAGCCACTGAAATTGTGGGGTTGGGGGGGATTGTTACAGAGCCATAGTTAACAGAAATTCATGGTAAGCAGAAGAGCTGGAATTTAAAGCCAGGTGGTCTGACTCCAGGCTCACCCTCCTTCCATTTTTAGAGTAGATATGACAAGCAACACTACTGTAGTATTTTCATTTGTGAAGATGAAGTCATTTATGTTCACTTCTATATTCTTTAAAATTAATTTATAAAAGCTCAAAATAGTAAATGTAATTCTTATTTCCTCCTTTAGGTAAACAAAAAATCCAAGAATTGTATCAGATCTAGACTCAAAACTTGGGACTTTCCTGGCGGTCCAGTGATTAAGACTCCACGCTTCCAATGCAGGGGGCGTAGGTTCGATCCCTGGTCGGGGAACTAAGATCCCACATGCCGTGTGGCCAAAAAACAAACAAAAAAACACATAGATTCAAACTCAACAGCTACCAACCATCTGCCCATTATTAAATGTGGGATAATAAAAAAGAAAAAACTATATACACGTTCTGAATATATTTACCCTTCTTTCAAAGTAAATATTTCATATAGAGTATCCTACTAACTCCCCAAGTATTGTGAAATGTACTATATTAATTTGTATTAACTCATTCTCACTCTAAACAGATTTACTTTGCTTCCCAATTCACTGACACATACAACACACCACATCACTTTCCCACCTATACCCATCTATGCCCATATAGTTCCTTTGGAAGGTCTTAGTGTCCACCAAGGGATGCAGAAACGATTCCATTACAGTGGAAGTTGAGACTGCCACCTAGCCACTTTGGGTTATTCGTGCCAATGAATCAACAGACAAAGAAGGGGGTTACAGAACCAACTAGGGTTCTGATCTCACAATCAAGGGGAAAGTCAGGTTGCTAACACACAAGAGGGGCTAACAGAAAGTATGTCTGGAATGCAGGAGTTCCTCTGGGAGGCCACTTAGTATTTCCATGTACTGTGATTAAAGTCAGTGGAAACAATCCAGGCAGGACTGCTAATGACCCAGACCCTTAAGGAATGAAGATTTAGGTCACCCCATCAGGCAAGAAACCACAACCAGCTGAGGTATTGCCAAGAACAGAGGGACTGTGGAATGACAGCAGAAGATAATTATAGACAGCAACTACAACCACATGACTAGTTGCAGAAATGCAAATTCTAATGAGTATTTCTTCCTTTTATGATATAAAAAATTTGTATATATATTAACCAACTTATTTCTTATCTCCCTTTCTACAACCATCTGATAGTAGCTAATCTCTTATCTCCGTATTTAAGTTACAGGATATTAAGTAGAAAATGTGACATAGGCAGAAAAAAAATTAACCCACCTATGGATAAAGGGATTTTGTATCCTCTCTTAAGGAGAGCATTTGTATGTTATCAGGTGAACAAAGGACAGATGCATTATGTTCACGAAAAGCATACTTTTGTAATTGTCTTTATTTATAAGGTAAATATAATAAAAAGAGGTGTGCACTGGTGTCGTGGGTCTGTGATGGCTTTTTACCTTAGCCGGGTTGCAAATACATTTTCCCAAACACCATTCATTCCCTGCATGGTTGTGGGTTAGGGTTGGCCTCAAAAAGAAAAAAAAAAAAAAATTCCCATGAGATTAGAAGACAAAAGTGAAGCAGCCGCCAGGTTCAGAATGTCAACCTGAGGTCAGGTGTTACCGCAGTAATCACACAGTGTCATGGAACTTTGGGCTCATTGGCATGGGGCAGCAATTGAGCCTACAGCTCTTCCAGCTCTTGTCAGATCTCCACCTTTGCTTTTCCAAATAATACTGGGGCAGGTTTGTGTGCAGCTCCATGGTGAGGTGTGCCACACCTACTGCAGATTACCTACATCATCAAGGTTGAAGGTTACCTACATCATCAAGGTTGCAGGTGTGGAAGCAGTGAGAGTCATGAAAGTTCAAGTTTGGGCTCACAGGTTCTAACTCATTTCTAAAAGTTCCAAATATTCTTTGCAGGTTCCACTCTAACCTTCCTCTCCCCCCACTTCATGCCCATGTTCCCTTCCCAACTACTAGCCCTGCTAACTTCAAGCCTAGCAGCAGATTCAGGTGTGTATAACTAGTTCCTACAATTGGTAAAAACCAATCACAACAATAATCTTACTTCTCTAATCAAACGCTAACTGACAAAGACAGAAATGTTACTCAGAGTTAGACTATTGTAGAAAGGGCTAAAGGTATCCACATGCCTCTTATCTACTTCTTATAACACTGAATTAAAGATAAAAACTCAGGGGCTTCCCTGGGAGCACAGTGGTTAAGAATCCGCCTGCCAATGCAGCAGACACGGGTTCGAGCCCTGGTCCAGGAAGATCCCACATGCTGCGGAGCAACTAAGCCCATATGCCACAACTACTGAGCCTGTGCTCTAGAGACTTCGAGCCACAGCTACTGAAGCCTGTGTGCCCAGAGCCTGTGCTCCGCAACAAGAGAAGCCACTGCAATGAGAAGTCTGCGCACTGCAACGAAAAGTAGCCCCCACTCGCTGCAACTAGAGAAAGCCGGCACACAGCAACGAAGACCCAATGCAGCCAAAAATAAATAAGTTTATACAAGAAAAAAAGATAAAAAGTCAAATAGGACATATTGGAGTTATAATATACCTCATTTACCTTCCATCAGCAAAAACAGTTAAGGATTTACCTGAAGTATGTTAGGTTTGACAGACGGCAGAAGCAAGAAGAACTGTAATCCCGCAGCCTGTGAAACAAAAACCACATTCACTGAAAGACAGACAAGATGAAAAGGCAAAGGACTATGTACCAGATGAAGGAACAAGATAAAACCCCAGAAAAAAACCTAAATGAAGTGGAGACAGGCAACCTTCCAGAAAAAGAATCCAGAATAATGATAGTGAAGATGATCCAGGACCTCGGAAAAAGAATGGAGACAAAGATCGAGAAGACGCAAGAAATGTTTAACAAAGACCTAGAAGAATTAAAGAACAAACAAATAGAGATGAACAATACAATAACTGAAATGAAAATTACACTAGGAGGAATCAATAGCAGAATAACTGAGGCAGAAGAACGGATAAGTGACCTGGAAGACAGAATGGTGGAACTCACTGCTGCAGAACAGAATAAAGAAAAAAGAATGAAAAGAAAGGAAGACAGCCTAAGAAACCGCTCGGACAACATTAAACGCAACAACATTCACATTATAGGGGTCCCAGAAGGAGAAGAAAGAGAGAAAGGACCAGAGAACATATTTGAAGAGATTATAGTCGAAAACTTCCCTAACATGGGAAAGGAAATAGCCACCCAACTCCAGGAAGCACAGCGAGTCCCATACAGGATAAACCCAAGGAGAAACACGCCAAGACATGTAGTAATCAAATTGGCAAAAATTAAAGGCGAAGAAAAATTATTGAAAGCAGCAAGGGAAAAATGACAACATACAAGGGAACTCCCATAAGGTTAACAGCTGATTTCTCAGCAGAAACTCTACAAGGCAGAAGGGAGTGGCATGATATACTTAAAGTGATGAAAGGGAAGGACCAATAACCAAGATTACTCTACCCAGCAAGGATCTCTTCAGATTCGATGGAGAAATCAAAAGCTTTACAGACAAGCAAAAGCTAAGAGAATTCAGCACCACCAAACCA
>NC_041226.1:9533716-9556651 GCF_002837175.3 Physeter macrocephalus | reverse complement strand
CCCAGTCCAGGAAGATCCCACATGCCGCGGAGCAGCTGGGCCTGTGAGCCATGGCCGCTGAGCCTGCGCGTCTGGAGCCTGTGCTCCGCGATGGTAGAGGCCACAACAGTGAAAGGCCCGCGTACCGCAAAAAAAAAAAAAAAAAAAAAAAAAAGAACAAAGAAAGAAGAGTGTAAAGAGGGTTCACTACAGATCCTACAGACATAAAAAGGATCACAAGGGAAAATTACAGTCTTTCTGCCAAAAGGCTTGATAACTTAAATGAGACAGATATACTGCTTGGGGGGAAAAAGACAAAACAGAAAATCCATATAACCATATATTTACCAAAGAAACAAAACCTGTTACCAAAAATCTTCCCGCACGCACAAAAAAACCTCCATGCCTAGATGGTTACCAAACATTAAAGAAATTATATCAATCATATACAAACTATTTCTGAAAACAGAAGAGGAAACATTTCCTAGTTTCAGAAGGCTAGTCTAACCATGCTATTAGAAGGCATCACAAGAAATGGCAATCATAGACCAAAATTCCCCCGAACACAGACACTTAAATCCTCAACAAAATATTAGCTGACCAAATTCTGACACAGATAAAAGGACAATACCTCATGACCAAATGAGATTAACCCAGGAGTGCAAAATTGGTTTAACTTCCAAAAATCAATAAATATAATTCACCATAACAAAATAAAGCATAAAAGCCATAGTCATCTCAATAAATACAAAAGGGGGGGGGGCCATGTGACAAAATTCAACACCCATCCATAATGTAAAAATTAAAATCTCACTAAACTGGGAATAGAAGGGAACACACTCCATCTGATTTCTTTTAATCTACAAAAAAACCACTGCTGACATTCTACTTAACGTTAAAATACAATGTTTTCCCCTTAAGATGCGGAATAAAACAAGCATGTCCATTCCCACCATCTCTTCAACATTAAATTGAAAATGCCAGTACAATAAAGTAACACAAAGAAATAAAAAGCTTACAAAGATGGGAGAAAAAAGAAAAAAACTGTCTTATTCACAGATATGATTGTTTTTGTAGAGAAAATCCTAAATCTACAAAAAAAACTATTGGAACTAAATGAATTTCAGCAAGGTCAAAGAATACACACACAATTTTTAAGACAACTACTGTATTTGGATATACTATCAGAAAAAAATAAAAAAAATAAAATTTAGAAAATAGCATCAAAAAGAAAAACCTTGGGCTTCCCTGGTGGCTCAGTGGTTGAGAGTCTGCCTGCCGATGCAGGGGACACGGGTTCGTGCCCTGGCCCGGGAAGATCCCCCATGGTGTGGAGCGGCTAGGCCCGTGAGCCATGGCCACTGAGCCTGCGCGTCCAGAGCCTGCGCTCCGCAACGGGAGAGGCCACAACAGTGAGAGGCCCACGTACCGCAAAAAAAAAAAAAGAAAAATCTTTAGGAATAAATTTAACAGCAAGATCTCTACGGAGAACATTAAAATGTTACTTTACATTGTATGCACATATGTTAATATGTTAACAAAATCATATTACATAATTGACATAGTAACATAACATTAATATGAAAAAACCTATTTCACTGGGCTGACGTAAAGATCTTACATAGATACGTAGATACGTAAATGTAAATTTACGTTTATAGTACGTTATCAAAAAAAGATGACCTAAATAAAAGGAGAGGTAAACAACTGTACTAATAATCTACTGCTGTGTAATAAACCACTCCAAAACTTCAGCAGTTGAAAATAACATTTATTTTCTCACACAATTTCTAAGGGTCAGGAATCCAGGAGCAGCTTAGCTGGTGGGTCTGGCTCAAGGGTCTCTCATGAGGTTGCAAACTGTAGTTAGGTCTACACTCAACTGAAGGCCAGAGGATCTGCTTCCAAGTTCACTCAAGGCTACTAGCAGAAGGCCTCAATTTTTTGTCATGTGGATGTCAGGAGACAATATTCCATTGGTCTCTTGCATTTCTGCACATCTTGCAACTGAGGATCTCACTGCCCTTTGTTCCAGACTAACTTCCCAAAGGTGTTTATAAAGTGAACAGATGTGGAAGATAAAGTCTCCTCCAAAGCAGAGAACAGGTATGCTTACTGCCCATTAAAAAATATCCAGGTTCCCTATGTTCGGAATTCCTCTCTTGTAATGCAAGCACTGCACATGTGCAGTTGTCATCCGACCCTCTTTCACATCAAGTGTGATTTGGAGCTTGAGGAACTGGTGCAAAAATGCTGACAGTACCCTGGCTACTACTATAGCTGTGACAATAACCTGTCTTTCGACGCAGACCCAAGAGTCTCATGTCTTCTATCAGCATCCATGAAACTGCAGTAGGCTAACTTGTTAGCTTGCAAGTAGGGTAAAATCTCAGCTCCTCCACAGGCTTGACAATGGACCTCTCTACAACATGGCAGCTGTTTTCTCCTAGAGTGACTGATGAGAGAAAGAGACTAATACACAAGCCACTGTGCCTTTTATAATCTAATTTCAGAAGTGACTTCAACCATATTATATTGATTACACAGACCAAACCTAATATAATGTGCAAGGTGACTACAAAAGGATACAAATACAATGAGGCAGAGATCAATGGGAACCATGTTAAAGTCTGACTACCAAATTCAATATTGTTATAGGTCAGTTCTCCCTAAATGTTTTATAGAGCAACACAATCCCAATCAAAATCCCAAAAGGTTTTTTTTTTTAATAGAAATTGACAAACTGATTTTAAAATTTATATGGAAACACAAAGGAACTAGACTGGCCAAACAATATTAGAGGATTCACACTATTTGATTCCAAGACTTAAGGTAATAGAAACAGAATGATACTAGCATAGGAGAAACAATTAGATCAAAGAAACAAGAGAGTCCAGAAACAGAACCATACATATGCGTGCAAACATTCCTGGACAAAAACACAAAGGCAGTTCAGTGCAGGAAAGAAAACAAAACTTTTGAAACAATGGTGCTGGGATTGGATAAATGCATTTGTAAAAATGAACCTCAATGCCTATGAAACTTCTAAAAGAAAACAAGAGAAATTATTTTCAAGACTTGGGAGTAGGCAAAAGCTTCTTAAAACTCAAATCTAGGGGCTTCCCTGGTGGCGCAGTGGTTGAGAGTCCACTTGCCGATGCACGGGACACGGGTTCGTGCCCCGGTCCGGGAGGATCCCACATGCCGCGGAGCGGCTAGGCCCGTGAGCCATGGCCGCTAAGCCTGCGCACCCGGAGCCTGTGCTCCGCGGTGGGAGAGGCCAGAACAGTGAGAGGCCCGCGTACCGCAAAACAAACAAACAAACACAAATCTATTAAAGAAAAAAACTGATTAACTGAACTTCGTCAAAATTAAAAACTTTAGCTTATCGAAATATACTGTTAAGGATAACACAAACTTACAAACTGGGAGAAAACACTCTCAATACATTGATGTGAAAAAACTGCGCATCCGGAGCCTGTGCTCCGCGGTGGGAGAGGCCAGAACAGTGAGAGGCCCGCGTACCGCAAAACAAACAAACAAACACAAATCTATTAAAGAAAAAAACTGATTAACTGAACTTCGTCAAAATTAAAAACTTTAGCTTATCGAAATATACTGTTAAGGATAACACAAACTTACAAACTGGGAGAAAACACTCTCAATACATTGATGTGAAAAAAAACATATCCAGACTATATTAAGAATTCTTACACATCAATAATAAAAAGACAACCTTTTTTTTAATGTGCAAAAAACAGGGATATTCCACAAAAGAAAATACACTAATTATTGACAATTGTCAATAACCATATGAAACACCATTAGCTCACAATGAAATCCAAAATAACACCACAAGATACCATTTCACATCCACTAAATAGCTAAAATTTTAAAAATGATTATCCAAATGCTGGCAAGGATGTAGAGCAACTAGAACACAGAGTCACTGTGAGAGTATATAAGAGAAAACGGAAAAACTACACAGCAGTTTCTTATATGGTAAAACACACATCTGCCTATGAACCAGCAATTCCAATCCTAGGCAGAGAAATGAAAACACGTGTTTGCAAGAAGATCCCTGCAGGCCTTATTCTTAACAATAAGAGACTGTAAACAACTCAAATATCCATCAACAGAAGAAAAGATAAACTCTAGTATATTCATCTAACAAAATACTACTCAGCAATAAAAAGAAGAACTCTGACACATCCAACCTCATAGATGCATCTGGAAATATATGTTAAGCAAAAGAAGCTAGATGCAAAAAAGCAGACACTGTATGAAGACCAAACAAAATAATCTACATTGTTAGAAATCACAGTGCTTGGGAGAGAGGGGAACGGAATGGAAAGGGCAACCACTAAACTTTCTGGGGTGATGAATGTTCTTTATCATCTTTTGGTTATCAGTTACATGGGTATAACTGTCACAACTAAAAGTGAACAGCTAAAATCTGTACATTTTATTGTATTTAATTTACATCTCAATATAAATTAAAAAAACAAATTTAAAAAATAAATTTGAGCTGATAGTATTAATTTTCCATTTTTTCTTTGTCCTGGATTGTCCACACATACACTTACTGTATATATATATATATATATATATATATATATACACACATTTATGGGTTATCGGTAATTGTTACTCGTCTACTACGTGCCAAACATGATGCTAGCTTCCAAAATAACTGTTAAGTCCATGCCTCAAGAGGATAACAATCTAAAGCAAGGAAATACACAATAACAACAGACAATGTGAGGGTTTCCATTATAAAGATATACACAGAGGGGACTTCCCCGGTGGCGCAGTGGTTAAGAATCCTCCTGCCAATGCAGGGGACACAGGTTCGAGCCCTGGTCCGGGAAGATCCCACATGCCACGGAGCAACTAAGCCCTCGAGCCACAACTACTGAACCTGTGCTCTAGAGCCCTCGAGCCACAATTACTGAGCCCGCGCGCCTAGAGCCCATGCTCCGCAACAAAGAGAAGCCACCACGGTGAGAAGCCCGTGCACCCCAACGAAGACCCAACACAGCCAAAAATAAAAATTAATTTTTTAAAAAAAGATACAGGGACTTGTGAGAAGGAGAAAAGGGCACCATACACTGCCTGAAAGAAGAGTTAGGTACCAGAAAAGCCTTTTCATTAGGTGAAGGATGAAAAGCAGGACTTCTGACATGCAGACAAGCAGGAATGGATCATTATAAGCTGAGAAATACCACGTGCAAAGACACAGAGGCAAAGGGTCTAACACAACAGGGAGCTAGGAGCAGTTCAGTGTTTTTGGAGTTTGGAGAACCTATGGAAAAAAAGGAAATGCCAGCAAGGTAGGTAGGTATCATTCTAATGTTAAGGCATTTGCATTATACAGGCAGTGAAGAGCCACTGAACAGCTTTAAGCAAGGGAACATCTGCAACTAGAAGTATCACTCTGCTAACACTGTGAGAGAAAGCCTAAAAGAGAGTGAAAAATGGAAGCAGAGCTACCTGTAAGAAGGCACCTGCAACAAGCAAGTCATGTTTCCTTTTAGTAAACTAACCACTGCACATGGACTGAAGAACCCCCAAAATGGACAAGAAAATGAGTAAAGATTAAGATCAGACTGTTCACAGAAAAAAAAAAAAAAAAAAAAAAAGAATGATCAAAATGGCCCAAACATATGAAAGGATACTCATCTTCACTCATAAGGGAAATGTAATGACATAAATCACAGCAAAATCCTTTTTGACCCACCTCCTAGAGAAATGGAAATAAAAACAAAAAAAAACAAATGGGACCTAATGAAACTTAAAAGCTTTTGCACAGCCAAGGAAACCATAAACAAGACGAAAAGACAACCCACAGAATGGGAGAAAATATTTGCAAATGAAGCAACTGACAAAGGACTAATCTCCAAAGTTTACAAGCAGCTCATGCAGCTCAATGTCAAAAAACAAAAACACAATCCAAAAATGGGCAGAAGACCCAAAGAGACATTTCTCTAAAGATGATTTACAAACAGGCAACAAACACATGAAAGAATGCTCAACATCACTAATCATTAGAGAAATGCAAATCAAAACTACGAAGTATCACCTCACACCAGTCAGAATGACCATCATCAAAAAAATCTACAAACAATAAATGCTGGAGAGGGTGTGGAGAAGAGGGAACCCTCTTGCACTGTTGGGGGGAATGTAAATTGATACAGCCACTATGGAGAACAGTATGGAGGTTCCTTAAAAAACTAAAAATAGAACTACCATATGACCCAGCAATCCCACTTCCGGGCATGTACCCTGAGAAAACCATAATTCAAAAAGAGACATGTACCACAATGTTCACCGCAGCTCTATTTACAATACCTAAAACATGGAAGAAACCTAAGTGTCCATCAACAGATGAATGGATAAAGAAGACGTGGCACATATATACAATGGAATATTACTCAGCCATAAAAAGAAACGAAACTGAGTTATTTATAGTGAAGTGAATGGACCTAGAGTCTGTCATACAGAGTGAAATAAGTCAGAAAGAGAAAAACAAATACCGTATGCTAACATATATATACGTAATCTAAAAAAAAAAATGGTTATGAAGAACCTAGGGGCAGGACAGGAATAATGACGCAGATGTAGAAAATGGACTTGAGGACACGGGGAGGGGGAAGGGTAAGCTGGGATGAAGTGAGAGAGTGGCACTGACATATATACACAACCAAATGTAAAACAGATAGCTAGTGGGAAGCCGTCGCATAGCACAGGGAGATGAGCTCGGTGCTCTGTGACCACCTAGAGGTGTGGGATAGGAAGGGTGGGAGGGAGATGCAAGAGGAAGGGGATGTGGGGATATATGTATACCTATAGCTGATTCACTTTGCTAAACAGCAGAAACTAACACACCATTGTAAAGCAATTATACTCCAATACAGATGTTTTTTAAAAAAAGGGAAATGTAAATTAAAACTACACTGAGGTACCATTTTTCACCTATCATATTGGCAAAAATCCAAAAACTGTCATTGTATGCTGTGGTGGCAAGGCTATAGAAAAACAAGTATACTGTTACAACCCTCATGAAGGACAACTTAACAATATCTATCAAAATTGTATCCGCTTTATTCTTTGACCCAACAATTCCACTTCTAGGAAGTTAATCTACAGACACACCTGCATGTGTACAAAATGATATATGTACAAGGTTGTTCATGCAGTATTTTTATAATAGCAAGAACTGGAAACAATTTAACTGTCCATCAGTGGGCTAGTTAAATTACGGTCCATAAATGAACACTCTGCAGCTATTGAGAGAGAGAGCACACATACTAGCACTTTATATACTAATACAGAAAGATCTCCAGGGTATACTGTTAAATGAGAAAGAGAAAAAGGAAGGGAGGGAGGGTGAGAGGGAGAGAGGGAGAGAGGGAGAGAGGGAGGGAGAGAGGGAGAAAGGGAGGGAGAGAGGGAGAGAGGGAGAGAGAGAGAGAAAGAGAGAAAGAAAAGAAAGAAAGAAAGAAAGGCAAAGCAGTTAAAGTTTCCAACATTAGTGTAAAACATGTGTTGGGGTGAGGGGAGGCGTGGGGTGGGATACATATACTTGTACAGGGTTGTATTTTTTAAATCCCCAGAAGGATATATAAAAACCCAATAATACTAGTAAACTATTGTAGGAGTCTGGGAACTATACAGATGAGGAAGGGTATGGAAAAGAGACTTTTTTTCTCTTTTTGGTTTTTTACTTTTGAAGTATTACCGTGCAGATAGTGTTAAAAAAAAACAAAACAAAACTTTGAACTACTGTTCAGAATCAGCAGCATTTGGTAACTCATTTGATTTGAGAAGTAAAGGAGACAGAGAGGTCAAGATGACACCCAAGTTGCTGACTTGATGACAAACCTAGCCATTTAACTTAAAAAAAAATTTGTATTAACCAATGTAGATGTTAAAGGATAGAGGAAGGCAGCTCAGTTTTGGACATGTACTGGAAGTGTTGTGTCTGATGGCACATGAGAAAAAGATGATAGGAAATTGAGAAAAAACGTTAGGGATATGGCTGTTAGCAGAAGCCTTGGAGAAAAAAAAAGGAAAACATTTTATATGAGCCTAATTTACCTAGGAATTATTTATCCTGCAAACCCAATTAACCCAGAAAATAAAACTAAAAAGGCAACTAACTCAAAGTGACAGCATAAGGCCACATAATCATAACCTTTTCTCACAGACACCAGGCTCTCACTAAAAGCTTATTTATTTCTTACATTTAGATAACTTCCCAAGTTCACAACAGATTAGAAACATCAAAAAAGGGTGCGGGTGAGAATTCCCCAGCTGTCCAGTGGTTAGGACTTAGCACTTTCACTGCCGAGGGCCCGGGCTGGATCCCTGGTCCAGGAACTAAGGTCCCTCAAGCCTCGAGGCGTGGCAAAAAGTAAATAAATAACTTTTTTTTAAAAAGGGTACAGGTGTAGCTACCAGAGGCAACCATTTGGCAGCAGCATGAGGCAGCAAAAAAAAAAAAAAAAAGATGGGAATACCACCAATACCTCAAAAAAGCACAGCATTCTTCAAGTGCTCTTCACAGAGCCAGAGTCCCATATTTTATCATCTAAGACTTGGCCAAAATGGTCCCTCCTTTAAGAAGTTTTTCATGGTTCCTGCACTCTTAACCTAAGTAATTAATCTCCCTTTAACAAATTTCCAATTTCAAATATGTTGTTTACACCTTCCCGAAAGCACTTCATTCTGCCTCGTTTTATAATTATTTTACAATTATAACTGGTATAACTGGTATTTTGTGATACCAGTCTCTTTTTTCCCACTTGAATATAGATCTCTTAAATAAAGGTGTATCTTTCATCTTTATATCTCTGAGCACAATTTCCTTACATAGTATAGCATGCAAATGTCCATTCAACAAATATCCATCTTTGCCCTCTTAAGTGTTGTGAATGGACCTGCCACAAATACAGTCTCCCTACCCCAAGTTATAATAGTTTTTTATTAAGTACTTACATACTTGTCACCAAGGGAAGCATCTGGCCTGGCTTATACCAAAAACTAATTTAAGGGGTGACTGGCAGTGATCGCTAATGGGTTTAGGGTTTCTTTTATAAGAGACAAAAATATTCTAAGAGCAGATTGTGGTGATGGTTGCACACACCTGCGAATGTACTAGGTTGATGAATTGCACACTTTCAATAGGTGAACTGTATGGAATGTGAATTATATCTCAATAAAGCTGCTTTTAAAAATGAGATACCTGCTATTATTCCCCACTTCACAGATTAAGGAACTGAGGCTTGACAAGGTTAGGTAATTTATCCACGGTGACACAACTAGCTAGTGATGGAGGTAGGATAAAAACCCAAGCAGTCTTGACTCTATGTCTATATGCTTAACCGCCACGCTCTTCTGCTTTCCTCAGTAAAGGACTTCACTTACCAAGCATCATATTAAATGCCTAAATATGTTCCTACTGCTATTCAAGTCTTCAATGCTAGTGACCTTCCAAACTCCACGTAGAATTGCAAAGCCTTGACTTAATTATGTTACACCATGAAGGTAGAGGAGAAGGAAAGCAAAACGCTGAAAAGAAAGGGACCAAAGAGACAGAGGAGGGGAAAAAAGTACTCAAGATCTATATTTCAAAGCTTTCCATTCAGAGCATAAGACTACATGAAACATTACTACTGCTTGACTGCTATCATCAAAGTTGGTGGGCAGGCCTAATTCACCTGAGCTGGGGGCTTCTTGGACTAGGTCTGCTGAATCCAGGGTTTCTTGGCAATAGAGACATTTTAGGCCAGATAATTTTTTGTTGTGGAGGGCTGCCCTACACATTGTAGGATGTTTAGCAGCATCCCTGCCTCTACTCACTAGATACCAGTAGCACCACTCTTCCCACCCCCCTCCGCCCCCCCCACCCCGCCGGCCCCAGTTGTGACAACCAAAATGTCTCCAGGCATTGCCAAAGGTCCTTGGGCGAGGAGCTGGGGAAGGGGTGTTCAAAATCACCCCTACTTGAGAGCCACTGCCCTAGACTAAAGGTAAAGTTGAAAAAGGGCCAGCCATTTGATATTAACTCGTGTATATAATAACTGGAGACAGACAAAAACTTTTTTTTAACCAGCTTTACTGAGACATCTTTGACATATAAAAATGTAGATATTTAAGGTATACAGCTTGTCTTTGAACAGTGAAAAGATCACCACAAACAAGCTAATTAACACATCTCTACATACTTACCATTTGGGGGGAGGGTTCGGATAGGGGGTAACAGACAAGAGCCTTTTAAACCAATTGCCTCCCAAGCCTACTAAGAAAAAAAACTTATTTCATTAAAAAAAAAAGTGAAGCTGGGGTGGGGGCAGCATGTAGGGATTAAATAGGAACAAAGCTCATGTAGTCATGCCAACTTCTGCATAGGTCAGCATGTAAGGCCCCTGACACTAGCAGAATATCAACTATAAAGAGGGACTACTAAAGATCAGAAAATAGATCTAAAGAATGTTAGAAATGAGAACTGCTCCCTTTGGTTTGGAGAAAAATCAGTTTCCCTTATAATAAAAACTAAGTGTCCCTCATCTCTGGAAGAACTGAAATATCAAAGTCAATGTTGCCACCCCACCAGGGAAGAGGAGCAAGTCAAATGACAGTATAAATAAAAATGAAATGACAGTTGGAGCACAAGGGGGGAGTGGTGAGACAGGACAAGCAGACAGTAGGAGATAGAGCTGACCCTATATGAAATTACTTGCCCTGACTCTCAAATCTCCTTTCCTGCCTTTATATAATCTTCCATTAAGACCAAGTTAAGGGCTTTCAATACTTAACCTCTGGTTATTGTTGAAAGTCTAGCACTGCAGCCTCTCCATTCAGAGCACTGCTCCCCCTCAAAGTGCCACGGGCTCTAAAACCTCCATCTCCCTCAAACCATTTTAGATGGTTTAGATGGTTTAGAAGGGTGCACAGATAACTTAACCTACTCAATCAAAAGTGTGTGCTGCAAGTAACCTCTGCCCAATAAGCACACAAAAATGTTTCCCCCTCCTCATAATCAACAAAATGCAAACCCAAAACAAGATACAAATTTCACATATCAAATCAGCAAAAGGCATAAAGTTTAATAAAGCCCAATGTTGGCGAACATGTAACAGTCATAGTCATATACTGTCGGTTTGTGTACGTAGTGACAACCTACATACCACTCAAAAGGAGTCAGAATAAATTATGCTGACACATGCATATAATACTCTAATCATTGTTTAAATTATGTTGATCTATATGTGCCAATATGAGAAGAGCTATGTGACATCAACTACAGAAAAAAGTAAAATTTCAGAAAAAAAGTAAACAATATAGCTTTTAATAACAAAAAAGCAATAAGTATAATAATTTGCATAAATTTTTTGAAAAGTAAATTTTCTGAAAACTGTTGACAGTGGATTACCTTTTAGGGGGAAGAGATAAAGTAGCTTTTATTTTTATTTTCTGTACCATAAGAATTTCCTTATCATATATATGTATAACTTTTAACTTAAAATATACGATTCTTTAAAGTACTCTGTTCCCGCCAACCTTAACAACTACTCTCACTACCAACTCTCCATACACACCCCAACCCCCATCCCAATATCTGAAGCCTAACTGAAATTGCCTGACGGAATTTCAACTACTTAGGGATGCATTTTGTAAATACATTTTGAATATATATCTGGGACTTTTCTTTAAAATCTCTTCCCTTACTTCTCTAAAACCACCTCTGAGATGAAAGGGAAAAAGAATCCCTACAGTGCCCAGGGAACCACAAACTCTTGTTTCCTTTTGGGCCCCCTAACCATTCTCTCCAAGAGAGAGACAATGCTTGCGGTCATAATGTCCCCTCCTTCGCTCTCCCACATAAAGAGCAACCTCAACTGTCACTGAAGAGGGAGGAAGGCCTGGCCCTTGTAGAATCACTTAACAGCAGGGATCCTACTCTGGTTTTTCTCAGCTCTCATCACCTTGGTGCAAGTGGCAAACCACCACTCAAAACTTCTATAGGGCAGAGTCTCAGTCCTGTTTATTACATCATCCATGGTACAGTATATATGTGAAGCTTAGTATTTGTTCATTTTAACTGAATCAGGTCAGAGCAATCTCTGTCAAAGGGAGGCAAGTTAGTGGAGTACTGCTAGATCATGGTCCTTTAAAGATGCCTCAAATTAGCTTCCTGCTTATCAGTCTTTCCTCCACTCCCCTTAGCTGACTTACAAGTTTTACACAGCTAAACCAAGTATTTCTAATTACTGCTTATTACTGATGTCTAATCATTAGAGCACAATAACTATCATGGATATTTTTAAACATCTCAGAGTAATGGCTTTAAGATTTACCTTAAACAACTAAATTTAACTAATCTGAGTTTAATCTTCACGATTTTCTCACTGAGCATGATCACCCCATCAACTGAAACAATTAACAGCAAACTTATCCTTAATTTTGAACTAATTAGTGAGAAAGCGTTATAAAACCTTTTTCAAGTATTGGGGAAAATGGTTATAATCAGGTGGTTCATGACAGCATAGTGTGAGGAAGAGCTGACCTCTACACTCCAAGGAAGCACAATTTTGAACCATTTGGCAACTTCTTAAATAAGCTTAGAAAGTAAATATGTTCTCAGAGAAATTACTGGGTTTATTGTTAGACTAAGTATTTTTGGAATTTTTAACATTTCCAAACAGGAATACTCAAAGCAAATACAATTTTCTCCAAACACCTACTGTAACTGGAAGCAAATGACTTGTGTAGCAAATTGAGTTTAAAAGTGTAGAAAAAAAAAAAAGAAAGTAAAAAATAAAAAAAAATAATAACACTCATGCACACATGCATCTTATAACAAAATAAAGTTCAACACTAACTTCCAAATTACTCCGGCTTACAAGTTTAACAAAGAATAAATAAATGCCTTGTCAAGTATTGTTACACAATGAAAGATCAAGCAACTCCAGGAGACAGAGACATGCAAGAGGTTATCTTCTGAGACAATTTAAGTGGAACGAATCCTGGATAGAAATTATTAAAACCAGACTCTGAAACAGATGGTTAACCTCGAAACTTTATTTCTTGGTTGAATGAATGAAAAAAAGGGGGGAAAGGAGACAGAGAATAATATGCTACCTGGCAATAATTTTAAATATTGCTTAAGTCCTGAATAAAACAATACAGACCACGTGGATGCTTCTAAGCCTCCAGGATATCTAAGGGCTGCCTCAATTCCACCACAAGAATATGACTGTGACTTGGAATAAATCAATCAAGTTACAATCTGAACCTAATTTCTCATGCATATAATGAGTGAGCTGGAGATCATCTAAGTTTCCTTACAGCTCTCTAACACTAACAAAGGAAATACAAATTTATTCTTTTCTAACATAGATTATATACAGTACTTGTCATCCAAGTGAAATCACAGTGAGCTCTCCTGTTAGTTCTAGGCACACATGATCAAAAAAAGTAGCACTGAGGAAGCCACAGGACAATCTTAATACTCCAAGAGGGAGAAGCAGAAAGAACACAATCTCCCCAAATATTCCCCTCTACACAGTTTTGGGTACCATTCAGTCTTCACCAGGGCAAGTCCTGTCTAATACAGCGTATCACTTTATTTTAGGCTTAACAAATTATTGACAAAGCCTGGTCCTCAAAACATAACTCTTTGTATCCGTTAAAGTTGCAAACCATTTTAAAATAAATTTTAAAATTAAAACTTTTATCCAACAGCCAACTCAGTAGAACTACTTGTCAAATATGCTTAGTACAAAACATTCCACGACAACAAGGATCACTATCTTCACCACGTTATCTCCTCTAATTCTTGGGGAAAGTGAGGAAAAAGGCATAACCAGACAAGAATGAAAGTGACAGGAAGAGTACAAAAGCTACTGTAAAAAAAACCAAGTTAATACAAGGAGAATCAACCTAAACAAAAAAGGAGAAAATAAGAAAGGGCACAAAAGTTCTTAAAAAAAAAAAAATGCCAATACAAACACTACTTTGTCATTTAAAATACTCACACGTTCAAGTAAAACCCAGAGTATAATTTTTTAAACCATCAAAAAAGGGACACACAAAAAATTACTATTTCAGTAATCAAAGAATATCTAACGTGCCCCTTTTCTATATACATTCGTACATTTATTTTGAAATAATGTTCTCATTTGAGGTTTTTCTTTTGAAAGAATAATGTTCTCACTTAATTTTTTTTTACAGTTAAGGTTTTCAAAATAAATCTACCTTTCTATAAGTTCCATGTTGAAATTGGTCACCTACATATTCATCACTATAAATTTTAATTAGGTTTTCTGCTATCACCAGACGATACCAGATTAATCGTTCCACAAACTGACCTGCACACACCACAGGAATGCTCATCTTATTGTCTAAAACTGCTAACATCTCCGACATATGTACTGCATAAATAAGTGTCCTTTCTAGCCCATATTTTGCTTAATACCATTTTTGTGTTTTTAACTATTTTACTTGACTACTGCTTACGTAAGTACAGAAAATGCTCTATCTTGGAACTTCATCTACATGTGTTGAGAACAATGATCATACTGCCATTCAAGTTTTAAATAATTATGACTTATTTACAGCTCGCCTTATATATAAACACACTTGAATTTTTAGAAGTTATTAGGAAAGACAGTAGAAGACCTCCAAAACTCACTCAAGACCGCAGATCAACCTTCGAAAGTAAAGGCTACATCCGAAGTCTCCCAAACGGTTTAACAAACAGGGCTGGGTAGGGTCGTTCAGGACAGTACTGCCCATCCATCATTTCATAACAGAAGTGTGAGAAGAGCGTTCAAAGCACGTCCTTCAAAATCAAATAAAGGGTTCCCTTTCGGGGGTTGGTTAGGATGCCTAAACATGTGTCAAGTAGGCAGGGACCTGCTCTTTCAAATCCTACCCCGGGTTTACACGGGCCGCGAAGGAACGCAGGAACAGGCAACTCTGAAGCCGACGAGGTGCAGCGTTTCAGGGTTCAAACTCATTCCCTCGAATAACTACCTCGGCTTAGCGTAGCTTTAACGTATATACCAAAAGGCAAAAGCAACAAGAAACCACAAACAAGCGTTTCCTCCCGACCAGAAACTTTTCAGGTGTCACTAAGATAAGAGACTGCAAAAATGTCAACTGTACAGCTGCACACCGTTTGCATGGTCGCTCCGACTCCGAGGCTTCCGAAAGGAAAGCTAGAACTCAGCGGTGACCCGGGAGAAGCTACTCCAGCCCGTGCTGGACTCTTCCTCAACTAGGTCCTCGGGTGCCTCCAGCACCATCTCCAAGAGGCGCGGTAGGCGCGCTTTATCTCCCGCGACTGGCAAGTAACAGGATAAAAATGTCACTCGGTCGGCCCGTTGTCGTCGCCCGGAGCGGAGGCTGCGCGGCGCGGACGACCCAGAAGTGGGGGCGAGGGCGCCGAGGCCCGCACACCGCCCCGAGGTCAGCCCCGACCCGCGCTCCCCGCCCCTCGCCCGGAAGGGGGAAAACCCGCCCGCGGGAGGATTCAACAGGAGCGCCGCGCCGCCCGCCTGCCGCCCGGGAAACAGCCGCCGGGCTGCCGGGCGCGGGGGGAGGGGCGGCGGGGCGCGGGCGGCGGGGCGGCGGGCAGCCGGCGCGGACCCCCGGCCGCGCGCAAGGTCACCGCCCGCCGCCCGCCGCCCTCGACGCCGCGGGCGCCCCAGCCCAGCCAGGGCGGCAAGTTTAATTTCCAGAGGCTGCGGCTAAGCCCGCGGCGTGGAGGGAGCGCGCCGGCCGCGGGGCCCTCCCCACCCCCACCGCAGAACCCGGCCCACGCCCCCGGCCCGCGCCCTACTCCTCCCGGCCCCGCCGCCGCCAGGCAGCCAGCTGCTGCAGCCCCCGATGCCGGGAGGCGAGTCTCGGCTGGCAGGCGGGCGGCGCTTGAGCCCCGCCACAGACTCAGCCGCGGTGGCGGGCGCTGAAAAATGGAGCGCGGCGACCAGAAGGAAGAGACATTTTCTTCCCGTTAACTGAATTGCTTCCTACCTCCGGGTGGCCGACTCGCTACTCCTCTCACTCCGCTGCTCTCCGGGATCCGCCGCCGCCGCCGCATCCAATCGCCTCCTCCCCCCCCTCCCCTTCCGCAGCCAGCCCGGCCGTTCCTCCTCCTCTCCGCTTCAAAATGGCGCCAAGCGCTATTCGGCGGCTGCTCCAATCGAACCGCCGCGGACAGCACCCGAGGGCAGGCAGAGCGCCGCGTGGGTGCGCAGCGCCCCCTGCCGACCGGACAGCCTCGCGCGCGCGCGCGCGCTCGCCCGCCAGCCCCTCCGCCCCGCCCCGTGCGCGCGCGCGTGCCCGCCTCCGCCCCGCCCCACCCGTCGCGCGCGCACGCAGCCACACGGGCACGCCGCCGCTGTAGCCGCGGTGGCGGCGAGAATGGCAGCTGTCAATGATTTCTCGCTTCCTTGACTTTTGCCGAAAACCACATAAATTGTTATATATCTCTAGCCTTATGGATAAAAGTTGGGAATTTTTTAAAACAGTGAAATTGAGTACTAATGTTGTGCGAAGTAAATAAAATTGGTGTTTTCTTTGCTCCTTACTTGGGAACTCTGACCTAGTCACTTCAAAATGCTATAAAATAGCTTTTTTCTGCACTGTGTGTGTGTAATGTCTTTACTTAATCCCACAGCTTTCCCGTTTTCAGGTATTGTTTAGGTAGCGGGTGGGGGGACCTAGTAATTCCATCTGTAACAAAGCATTCCATTCATTCGTTTTATCACAGTTGTCCTTATGGGAGGAGAAACATTCTAAAGACCACAAGGACGCCTTCCAGAAGGTGGGTTTCTAACCCCCTTCACCTCCAGGAGGTGCCACTCCTCCCTGCTGCAACTGTGAGGGAATATGTTAAAAGTTGATCTGCCAATTACTATTAGGATGGAGAGAGGCAAAAATCTTTAAGGCCTCAGTGAAGTATAGCTGCTAACAAAAGGAACTATGCTTCATGCAACAGCAAATGGATTTACAGAAATTAGTAATCTAAACCTTCATTTAAAGCAACAGTTTAGGAAAACTGAAATCTTAAGTTGGTTGTAAAAGAAAAATAAATTTGTGTTTAGGGCTTTAAAAAACAACCAAATGTGGGGGCAGGGTGTACATGGGAAATCTCTGTACCTTCCTCTCAATTTTGCTGTAAACGTAAAGCTGATCTAATAAAAGTAAAGTCCAAAAAATAACCAAGTTGTAATTCATCAGGAGCAGTATGTGGCACCCATCAGCCCACACTTCTACTGGCTTTACACTAACAAAAGATTATTTTCCTTTCCGTAGAGAGAGGCAGATGAAAGAGAAGGGATGAGAAAGGCACTGGGACTTCCAAACAGGGAGAATAGCAAGAAGGGAAAGGATGCCACAAAGGGAAATTAGGGTAAGGGTTCTGAGATGACCTTTGCCTACAACACAGCTCAATGCCAGAGCCAGCAAATGTAAGCCAAGGCAGTTTCCTGCTGACTTTCTTTCTTTTTAAACATTGTTTTAGAGGTCTCATCTTGTTAAGCACATTGAGTTCCTTAAAGAGTTCTTGGACCATCTTCTTACCTACCTAATAACTAATGGTACTCCCGATCTTCTATGCAGACACTAGACTGAAATTCTTAACTTTTTTTATTCTGAAGAACTCTCTGGGATCTTTGGGGATATGTGTGTATGTGTGTTATCGAAGATCATTTGGGTAAATATACAGACTTGTTAAAGTCGTCTTGGTTTCCGTGTTGTTATAACAAATACCATAGTTCACCATTGTGATTGAGGTTCTGAGCTGCTGGCTGAGAATTCCTGAATGCACTGGGCAGAACAGCCAAAGCAAAGACTGTTCACTCTTATCCATGGTCAGCACTCAGCAGTGTTTGCAGTCCATGGGCCTGATCTTGGTTAACAGGAGGAAATTGCATTTAGTTTACACTGTAAATCCACATTGTCCAAAAGAAATATGTGAACCATGCATGCAACATAAAATCTTCCAATTTTAAAAAGTGAAAAGAAACCAGTGAAATTAATTTAAATAACATTTTATGTTATTAAACAGTATATCCAAAATATTGTCATTTGCACATATCAATATAAAATTTTATTAATGAGATAATTTACATTTGTTTGTTCATCTTGTGAATTTTACACTTAAAGCACATTTCAATTCCCATTAGTCATGTTTCAAGTGCTCAATAAGTATATGTGGGTAGGGGCTTCCTATGGTGAACAGCACAGCCAGTAGACTCTGGAATCAAAATGCTATTTTTTAACAACTTATAATAAATATCCAACATTGTTTCATAGTGTATTCTTTGCAACTGTTGAAGTTTGTTGAGAATTATGCCAGTACCAGTTGAAGTGCATGTATTTAAATATATATGAAAAGAAATTAGGACAATTTGAGACCTCTGGGACAACATCAAGTGCACTAATACTCTCATTATATGGGTCCCAGAAGGAGAAGAGAAAGGGCCTGAGAATATATTTGAAGCCATAATAGCTGAAAAATTCCTTAACCTGTGAAAGAAAACAGTCTCCCAAGTCCAGGAAGCACAGAGTCCCATACAGAATTAACCCAAAGAGGAACACACCAACACATATTGTAGTTAAAATGACAAAAATCAAATATATATGTATATACATATACTCATATAGTATTTTTATATATATAGTATAGTATATAGTTATTTTATGCTCATGTTTTTATTTTGATATAGAACAATGACTTATTCTAAATTTCATATTTATATCAAGTATATCATTGGCTCAGATATGTAAGAAAGCAAATGAGAACTGATTTAAAGAGTATTATGGGGACTTCCCTGGTGGTCCAGTGGTTGGGATTCCACACTCCCAATCTGTGTTCGATCCCTGGTCAGGGAACTAGATCCCATATGCATGTCGCAACTAAGAGTTCGCACACCGCAACTAGAAGCCCGCATGCCGCAACTAAGGATCCCACATGCTGCAACTAAGGACCCCACATGCTGCAACTAAGGATCCCGCATGCCGCAGCTAGGACCTCGTGCAGCCAAATAAATAAATATTTAAAAATAAATAGGGCTTCCCTGGTGGCGCAGTGGTTGAGAGTCCGCCTGCCGATGCAGGGGACACGGGCTCATGCCCCGGTCCGGGAAGATCCCATGTGCCGCGGAGCGGCTGGGCCGCTCCACAACGGGAGAGGCCACAACAGTGAGATGCCCACGTAACACAATAAATAAATAAATAAAAATTAAAAATAAAATAAAAATAAATAAATAAAGAGCATTATGATTAGCCATTAGAATGAGCCATAATTCTCAGCAAGCAGTTTAACTTAATACCAGAAGCATACTTATACTAATACATGAGCTCCTTTAAACACAGTTTCATCTAGAATAAAATTTCTTTATATGGTGTTAGAAGTCACGAGTAATAGAACAATCTGCCAGATGACTGAATGGAATAAAAGTGAGGACTCTCTCCCTAACAGCCTATTTATATTTTGATTTTAATGAACTGTCTGGTATTCAGGGCAGATCCTGCTACTGTTGATTAGGTAGGTCTGAGGCTATGCAGCGGCCTACCCCTACTTATTCAACCAGACTCGTTTACTTAACTTAGCCACTTTAATTTACTTCTCATTACTCTATACTTCACCACTTCCCACAACCATGCTGCTTTGGCCCATGACTTCCTTTGCCTGTAGACTTACCCTTCATCTTAATTTTCTTTTCCTCTCCATAGTCTTACTGCCTATTTACAACTGTAGAAAATGTTTGCCTCACTATTTTTAAAAAGGGCAAAAAAAGAAACACTCTATATTCTTTTCCAAAGATTTCAAACTTCTCCCCAACAGAGGATGGATACTATATTAATTCCATATGTATATGCATTTTTTAAAAGTCTGTTCTTTGTAAGTTCATATCACATCTATCCACTGTAGAGGGGAGACTTCCTTTATATAGGATCAAACTAGGTGTGATTTCTTATACAAAATATACCTAAGAGTCCTTTAATTACTTGATAGTTGTTTTTTAAATTTATTATCTGTTTGCTTATATATATATTATTGCATTAGAGCTGGTTAGGAAAGGGTGTCAGAAAGATGCCATGAAAAGATTTTGAGAATTTTAGGGTTCATAGAGCATAGAAATGATCACCTCTTTCAATTCATTTTACATAAAAAAACTGAGACAAATAGCTAAGTGATTTGTCAAGGGATCCATAGTCAGGGGAAAGTTTTTATTGAATCTCATCATCTTCCAATTAATTTAGAAAGTATGTAATTTTAAAATCCCATTTCATCTTACAATCATGTTTGAATCTCTCTTTTTTTTTTTTTTTTTTTTTTTCAGTACGCGTGCCTCTCATTGTTGTGGCCTCTCCCGCTCTGGAGCACAGGCTCCGGACGCGCAGGCTCAGCGGCCATGGCTCACGGGCCCAGCCGCTCTGCGGCATGTGGGATCTTCCCGGACCGGGGCACGAACACATGTCCCCTGCATCGACAGGCGGACTCTCAACCACTGCGCCACCAGGGAAGCCCCATGAATCTCTTTTTAAATTAAGTCCCATGTAAATCACAAATATGATAAATTTGTGGAAATACTAATTGACTTATGAGGAGACCAGAAAAATGGATCAGCTCGATGCTTTGTGATGACCTAGAGGGGTAGGATAGGGAGGGTGGGAGGGAAGCTCAAGAGGGAGGGGATATGGGGATATATGTATATGTGTAGCTGATTCACTTTGTTGTACAGCAGAAACTAACACAATGTTGTAAAGCAATTATACTCCAATAAAGATATTTTTTAAAAAGTATAGTGCATGATTGCTTCAATATGTTCTCTCAAACTTGTTATACATATAAATATATAAAATATATATATAAATATTACACATACAATATATATTTTTTGACTTTACTTTTTTATTGTGGTAAAAAAAAATCATAAAACTTACCATTCTAACATTTTTAGGTGCCCAGTTCAGTAGTGTTAAGCATATTTACATTGCTGTGAAACAGATCTCCAGAATTTCTTCATCTTGCAAAACTGAGACTCTATACCCATTAAGCAACAACTCCTTTTCTCTCCAGCCCAGGGTAACTCCCATTCTACTTTCAGCTTCTATGAATCTGACTACTTTAGACACCTCATATAAGTGGGATCGTACAGTACTTGTCTTTTCATGAATGACTTATTTCACTCAGCATAATGACAGATTTTACTTTTTAAGAGTTCCAAAGCTAGATGACTGAGAGATTTTTAAACAAAATATAATACCTCCTGTTACCACATAAAGAGAAATTCATGTTTAGGAAAGCATTTATCATCAATTCTACTTCAGGAAATAATAAAGAGATATGGAAACAAGAGCAATTTCACTTCAAAATAATGAGAATGACATAGGCGAGTTTAGACTGCAGATCTGAATATGAGTGCAAAAGTATATGAATTCCTACTATATGATATATTTCATACATATCAATATTCAACCACTAATCAATGTTTTTATTTTACACAATCAACAAAACCACCATGCCAATGTAAGATAGCCGAAAACACCAAACCAATTTTTCAATGTAATGTTTCTGTTCTAGGCAAACAGTCTACTTTTCTGTATGGGGTAATAGCCTACTCTGTATCCAACCAAATGTGTATCAGGTGAATTAACTTGGCTGCTGATACTTCTCTTCATAGATATATAAGAAGCATCCTTTATTTTAATAGAGGAATTCTATTTCTTGTCCTGGCTACAGTAAAAAACAAATACAGTAATATTTGAAAATTAACTTTATTCAGCAGCCAGCAGATGGAGCTGTTGAAAAATATTGCCATTACTAAAAAAAAAAAAAAAATTAATTTACTGAAATAAAACCAGTTTAGGTATATTGATTTTTTTTAATGTGTAAATAATGTGTTTATTGTAGAGAAATCTGGAAATGCAGTTAAGATTAAAAGGGAAAAGAAACCATTTATAATCATGCCACCAGAGAAAATTACCTTTAACGCTTTAGTATATATCAGGAAAGAATATATTCTATTCATATATTTATACTTATATATTATAAAAATGTAATTTTATATGTATTTTAATATAAATTTAATATATTAAATATATATTTATAATGTTTTATAATCTGCCTTCTCTCCTTGAAAACATCAGATGTATTTGTTTATACAGAAATCTCCACAAGCTTCTTAGATAGCCTCATCCACCAGAGGGCAGACAGCAGAAGCAAGAAGAACTACAATCCTGCAGCCTGTGGAACAAAAACCACATTCACAGAAAGACAAACAAGATGAAAAGGCAGAGGGCTACGTACCAGATGAAGGAACAAGATAAAACCCCAGAAAAACAACTAAATGAAGTGGAGATAGGCAACCTTCCAGAAAAAGAATCCAGAATAATGACAGTGAAGATGATCCAGGACCTCGGAAAAAGAATGGAGACAAAGATCGAGAAGACGCAAGAAACATTTAACAAAGACCTTGAAGAATTAAAGAACAAACAAATAGAGATGAACAATACAATAAGTGAAATGAAAACTACACTAGAAGGAATCAATAGCAGAATAACTGAGGCAGAAGAACGGATAAGTGACCTGAAGACAGAATGGTAGAACTCACTGCTGCGGAACAGAATAAAGAAAAAAGAATGAAAAGAAATGAAGACAGCCTAAGAGACCTCTGGGACAACATTAAACGCAACAGCATTTGCATTATAGGGGTCACAGAAGGAGAAGAGAAAGAGAAAGGACCAGAGAAAATATGTGAAGAGATTATAGTCAAAAACTTCCCTAACATGGGAAAGGAAATAGCCACCCAACTCGAGGAAGCACAGCGAGTCTCAAACAGGATAAACCCAGGGAGAAACACACCAAGACACATAGTAATCAAATTGGCAAAAATTAAAGACAAAGAAAAATTATTGAAAGCAGCAAGGGAAAAA
>NC_041226.1:9532380-9533596 GCF_002837175.3 Physeter macrocephalus | reverse complement strand
ACGGATAAGTGACCTGGAAGATACAATAGTGGAAATAACTACTGCAGAGCAGAATAAAGAAAAAAGAATGAAAAGAACTGAGGACAGTCTCAGAGACCTCTGGGACAACATTAAATGCACCAACATTCGAATTATAGGGGTCCCAGAAGAAGAAGAGAAAAAGAAAGGGACTGAGAAAATATTTGAAGAGATTATAGTTGAAAACTTCCCTAATATAGGAAAGGAAATAGTCAATCAAGTCCAGGAAGCACAGAGAGTCCCATACAGGATAAACCCAAGGATAAACACGCCAAGACACATAATAATCAAACTGTCAAAAATTAAATACAAAGAAAACATATTAAAAGCAGCAAGGGAAAAACAACAAATAACACACAAAGGAATCCCCATAAGGTTAACATCTGATCTTTCAGCAGAAATGCTACAGGCCAGAAGGGAGTTGCAGGACATATTTAAAGTGATGAAGGAAAAAAACCTACAACCAAGATTACTCTACCCGGCAAGGATCTCATTCAGATTTGATGGAGAAATTAAAACCTTTACAGACAAGCAAAAGCTGAGAGAGTTCAGCACCACCAAACCAGCTTTACAACAAATGCTAAAGGAACTTCTCTAGGCAAGAAACACAAGAGAAGGAAAAGACCTACAAGAACAACCCGAAACAATTCAGTAAATGGTAATAGGACCATACATATCGATAATTACCTTAAATGTAAATGGATTAAATGCTCCCACCAAAAGACACAGACTGGCTGAATGGATACAAAAACAAGACCCATATATATGCTGTCTACAAGAGACCCACTTCAGACCTAGGGACACATACAGACTGAAAGTGAGGGGATGGAAAAAGATATTCCATGCAAATGGAAATCAAAAGAAAGCTGGAGTAGCAATACTCATATCAGATAAAATAGACTTTAAAATAAAGAATGTTACAAGAGACAAGGAAGGACACTACATAATGATCAAGGGATCGATCCAAGAAGAAGATAAAACAATTATAAATATATATGTACCCACTATAGGAGCACCTCAATACATAAGGCAACTGCTAACAGCTATTAAAGAGGAAATCGACAGTAACACAGTAATAGTGGGGGACTTTAATACCTCACTTACACCAATGGACAGATCATCCAAAATGAAAATAAATAAGGAAACAGAAGCTTTAAATGACACAATAGACCAGACAGATTTAATTGATATTCATAGG
>NC_041226.1:9513786-9529796 GCF_002837175.3 Physeter macrocephalus | reverse complement strand
AAATAGAATTACTATATGATCCAGCAATCCCACTCCTGGGCATATGCCCAGAGAAAACCATAATTCAAAAAGACACATGCACCCCAATGTTCACTGAAGCACTATTTACAATAAATAGCCAGGTCATGGAAGCAACCTAAATGCCCATCGACAGAGGAATGGAAAAAGAAGTTGTGGTACATATATACAATGGAATATTACTCAGCCATAAAAGGGAACGAAATTGGGTCATTTGTTGAGACGTGGATGGATCTAGAGACTGTTATACAGAGTGAAGTAAGTCAGTAAGAGAAAAACAAATATCGCATATTAACGCATGTATGTGGAACCTAGAAAAATGGTACAGATGAACCGGTTTGCAGGGCAGAAGTTGAGACACAAATGTAGAGAACAAACGTATGGACACCAAGTGAGGAAAGCCGCAGGGGTGTGCAGATGGTGGTGTGATGAATTGGGCGATTGAGATTGTCATGTATACACTGATGTGTATAAAATTGATGACTAATAAGAACCTGATGTATAAAAAAATAAAATTAAATTTAGAAATTTAAAAAAAATAGAGAGGGAGAGTGAGAATTAGAGTAGAGAGAGATTACATTAATTATGCTTATTTGGTACATTAAAAAAAATAAAAAGGCAATCTCCGGGGTTAATATTTAAAATATTTGCCACTGTACAGGATAGGCAAGGACCTATCAGAATGGATACAGCCTGTAACTTGAGCAGGATACTGTATTCTCCCTGCTGTGCCAGGCATTCACCCTTAAGTTGATGGATAGTGGGCAAGGTCTGCAGGGTGACAGGGAGGGGCTGGAGTGCCCAAGAAGGAAGGAGAGTACTCAAGGGGTCAGGAAAGTGGCCATGTAACAGCCTTATAGAAGTGTTTTATTATTTTAATAACTGATACAGCCACAGCAATGCACAGCAGCTGAACTATCAGCTCTAAAATATTTGGAAGAATATACAGACAGTCCCTGACTTAAGATGGTTCAACTTATGATTTTGAGTTTGCATCTTTTCCTAGGCTAGTGATATGAGGTACAACACTCTCTGTAGGGATGCTGGGCAGTGGAAGCAAGCCAGAGCCATATGATCATGGGGGTAAATAACGAATATACTTACAGCCATTCTGTACCCATACAACCGTTCTGTTTTTCACTTTCAGTACAGTATTCAATAAATTACATGAGATATTCAACACTTTGTTAACAAAAAAGCCTTGTGTTACATTATTTTGCTCAACTGTAGGGTAACGTTAGGTGTTCTGAGCACATTTAAGGTAGACTAAGCTAAGCTGTGATGTTGGGTAGGTTAGGTGTATTAAATGCATTTTCGACTTACGATATTTTCAACTTATGATGGGTTTATCAGTATGTAACCCCACTGTAAGTCGAGGAAGATCTGTACAAGGATACGCAAACTTAGGGGACCTCTAGGAGGGAATCTGAGTGGCTTGGGAACCATGGTGGAAGAGAAATATTTCACTGTGTTCCCTTTGGTACCATGATTATGTATTTAACATTAAAAAATGACTTAAATAAAATATCATGAATAACTTTCAGGCGAATAAATACACATATATCATTATTTTTAGGACTATATACTACTATTTCCTGTGTAGCTATACCATAATTTATTTTTAAAATTTATTTATTTTATTTACTTATTTTTGGCTGTGTTGGGTCTTCGTTGCTGTGCACGGGCTTTCTCTAGTTGCAGCGAGCGGGGGCTACTCTTCCTTGTGGTGCGCAGGCTTCCCATTGCAGTGGCTTCTCTTGTTGCAGAGCATGGGCTCTAGAGCGCAGGCTCAGTAGTTGCGGCGCACGGGCTTAGTTGCTCTGCAGCATGTGTAATCTTCCCAGACCAGGGCTCGAACCCGTGTCCCCTGCATTGGCAGGTGGATTCTTAACCACTGTGCAACCAGGGAAGCCCCCATAATTTATTTAATGAACCTCTATTGTTGAACAGTTCAATAATGAATCATAACAGAAAATATGTTTAAATCCTTGCATTCATATATTTTTTTAAAATTTATTTTTTAAATTAATTTTTATTGGAGTATAGTTGCTTTACAGTGTTGTGTTAATAATATATTTTTAAAATAAAAACACTTAGTAACTGTTGGAGAGATCTATTTTGAGATCTGGCAAATAAAGAGAAAGAATCCATCCCTGTTCTACACAAACTATAGTAGTAAATAATCAAATAGTTTTCTGGGAACAGAAGTAGTCCAGCTAATAAATGAAGAAGGAATGATAGAATGAGAATATCATCTTTTTTTTTAAACCCTAATGAAAATAATAGATCCAGACATTGAACATAAATACCTGCTAACATTACACAGAAAGACAACTGAACATTAGATGCTCCCTGATGGAAGAACAAAGCAGCACCTATGCGGTAATATTTCCGTAATAATCCAACCTAAACCTGATCAAGACTCTAGATGCAAGTACCACTTTACAAGGAATATGGAGGGACATGACATGGTTTCTTAAATAAATTCCAAGGGTCACACCAAAACCAAAGGAAACAAAAGCAAAAATAAACAAATGGGACTACAACAAACCAAAAAGTTTCTGCACAGCAAAGAAAACCATTAACAAAATGAAAAGGTAACCTACTGAATGGGAGAAAATATTTTCAAATCATATATCTGATAAGGGATTAATATTCAAAATATGTAAAGAACTCAGACATCTCAATAGTAAAAAATTTTAAAATGGGCAGAAATTCTGAATAGACATTTTTCCAAAGAAGACATACAGATGGGCAACGGGTACATGAAAAGATGCCTAACATCCCAAATGATCAAGGAACTGCAAATCAAAAACACAATGAGATATCACCTCACACTTGTAGAATGGATATAAGAAATATTAAAAGTAACGTGTTGGCAGGGATGTGGAGAAAAGGGAATCCTTTTGCACTGTTGGTGGGAATGTAAATTGGTACAGCTGCTGTGGAAAAAAATGTGGAGCTTCCTCAAAAAATTAAAAGCAGAACTATCATATGATCCACCAATTCCATTCCTGAGTATTTATCCAAAGAAAACAAAACCACTAACTTGAAAGGATATCTGCACCACAATGTTCACAGCAGCACTATTTACAACAGCCAAGATATGAAAGCAACCTCAGTGCCCATCAACAGAGGAATGGGTAAACAAGATGTGGTTCACATATATACAATGAAATATTATTCTGCCATAAAAATAATGAAATCTTGCCACTTGCAACAACATAGATGGACCTTGAGAGCATTATGCTAAGTGAAATAAGTCAGAGAGAAAAAGACAAATACCATATGGTCTCACTTTTACATGGAATCTAAAAAAACAAAACAAAACAGACAAACAAAAACCAAGCTCCTAGGGCTTCCATGGTGGCGCAGTGGTTGAGAGTCTGCCTGCCGATGCAGGGGACACGGGTTCGTGCCCCAGTCCGGGAGGATCCCACATGCCGTGGAGCGGCTGGGCCCGTGAGCCACGGTCGCTGAGCCTGCGCGTCCGGAGCCTGTGCTCTGCAACGAGAGAGGCCGCAACAGTGAGAGGCCCGCGTACCGCAAAAAAAAAAAAAAACCAAGCTCCTAAACACAGAGAACAGATTGGCGGCTCCCAGTGGTAGGGGTTGAGGGGGTGGGTGAAATGGTAAAGGGGGTAAAGGGTACAAACTCCCAGTTGTAAAATAAGTCACGCATATGTAATGTATAGTTGGTAATACTGTATTGCATATTTGAAAGTTGCTGAGAGTAAATCTTAAGAGTTCTCATCACAAGAAAAAAAATTCTGTGACTATGCATGGTGACAGATGTTAACTGAATTTATCGTGGTGGTCATCTTGCAATATATACAAATATAGAATCATTATGTTGTACACCTGAAACTAATATAACGATGCATGACAATTACACCTCAGTAAAAATAAAAATTAAAAAAATAAATTCCGGACTTCCCTGGTTGCGCAGTGGTTAAGAATCCACCTGCCGTCTATTGTATTTCTGGCCCTATGTAGGGACTGAATAAACAGAAATGACTAAGACATGGTCCCTGTGCTCAAAGAAGATAACCTAATGGTGTACTTTCTTCTGAAATGTGCTGATATTGTTACCATACCAGAATCATGATTATGGTTGGTTAAACACATTGGTTAAATGTAGTCATTCTTTTGGTTGAAGCAACAAAAGTTGAGCCGGGACCTGAAGGAAGGATCTGAATACATCAAAGGGAGAAAGAGCATTCCACGTGGATAGAAATATGGGAAGCGAGAAAGAATCTAGTTTTTAGAAGACAGCATGGCATCTGCCTGACCTGACAAGGAGTCAACGTCATTCACTGAAATCAAGTGGGAGGAAAGGGGATATCTGCAATGCTTAAAGTGTAAACAGTCCTTGGAAAGAGATTTGCCCAGGAAGTCAGGAGATCTGGATTTAGTTTTGTAATGTTGAGCCAATCAGCCTTAATCTAGCAAGTATTAATTCTCCTATTCATAGAATGAGGGCAAAAATACATATTTGTCTATCATGTAATGCATATCTTCGTCACAGAAGGGTTTCTAGACTGAATAAGAACATAAAGCAAATTGCTTTAAGCTCCTGGAAGAAAGATGCTCTTCAAATCTAGGGAATTATATTAAGATTTTATATTCATTCACTTTTATATGTGGTTTTGCTAAAAGAGAAAGATTAGTTTGAAGTTTATCCTGCTGTTTGGGTAAAATGGTAAAAATGTCTTCCTGATTTTTTTCTGAGCATAAAGTAAAACTTATTGTCCTCAGCTAAGTAGATTACCAGCCATTTCCTTTGAACATCCAGAGCTCAAAAGTAGCATCTGTCTTATTCATATATAACCTAAAAAATAACACGTAAACTTTTTAATTTAAAGATAAGTTAAATGCATGAAACAGTTTTTAGTTCCAAATTTGTTTTATCCCTTCTGTGTAATATAAACGAAATCTTTCTCAATGCTAATTTTAGCAGTTTCCAAAAAGGTTAATACAAACAAGTTTCTTTCAAGTATAAAAAGAAAAAAAAAGAATCCACCTGCCAATGCAGGGGACAGGGGTTCGAGCCCTGGTCCGGGAAGATCCCACATGGCGTGGAGCAACTAAGCCCGTACACCACAACTACTGAGCCTGTGCTCTAGAGCCTGTGAGCCACAACTACTGAAGCCTGTGTGCCTAGAGCCCATGCTCCACAACAAGAGAGGCCACCGCAATGAGAAGCCCGCACACCGCAATGAAGAGTAGCCCCTGCTCACTGCAACTAGAGAAAGCCCGCGCACAGCAACGAAGACCCAACACAGCCATAAATAAATAAATAAATAAATAAATAAATAAATAAAAAACTCCAAGGGGGAATAAATGAGAGATGGAAAGGGAACCTAAACACTAACAGAAGTTAACCAATCAAACAATTGCAATATGTGGACCAACTTGCATTCTGATTCAAGAAAATAAACTATTAAAAAAATTTTTGACATTTATGAGAGATTTGGAAATTAGAACACTGGATATTTAACATTATTGCTTAATTTTTAGATATAATGGTGATGTTAAAATTTTTAACTGATATTAAGTATTCTGTTTCTTGATCTACGTATTAATTAGCCAGTATGTTTAATTTGTGAAAATTTGATGAGCAGCCCCTGACTAAAAAATGGGCCAAAGAATTTAAAAGACACCCCACCAAATAAGGTACACAGATGTCAAATAAGCATATGAAAAGATACTCTACATCTTATGTCATTAAGGAAGTGCAAATTAAAACAATGAGATACCACTACACACTTATTACAAAAGCCAAAATCCAAAATACTGACAATACCAAATGCTGACGAGGTTGCAGAGCAATAGGAACTCTCACTCATTGCTGGTAGGAACGCAAAAATGGTATGGCTACTTTGGAAGACAGTTTGGTAGTCCCTTACAAGACTAAACATATTCTTGCCATATAATCTAGCAATCACACTCCTTGGATTTACCCAAGGGAGCTGAAAACTTAAGACCACGTGAAAACCTGAACACAAACATTTATAGCAGTTTTATTCATAACTGCCAAAACTAGGAAGCAATCGAGATGTCCATCAGTAGCTAAATGGATAAATGAACTGTGGTACATCCAGGTGATGGATTATGATCCAATGCTAAAAAGAAACCATCCATCAACTCATGAAAAGATTTTGTGGAACCTTAAGTGCATATTACTAAATGAAAGAAGCCATTCTGAAAATGCTACATACTATATGATTCCAACTATATGACATTCTGGGAAAGGCAGACCTATGGTGACAGTGAAGAGATCAGTGGTTACCAGTGGTTGGGATGAGTAGGGAGGAGGAACAGGTGGAGCACAGAGGATTTTTAGGGCAGTGGAAATACTCTTACAATACTGTAAGGATGGATATACGTCAATATTCATTTGTCCAAATCCAGAGTGTACAACACCATGAGTGAACCCGAATGTAAACTACAGACTTTGGGTGATTATCATGTGTCAATGTAAGCTCATCAATTGTAATCAATGCACCACTCTGGTGGGGGATGCTGATAATTGGGGAAGCTATGCCTGTGTAAGGGCAAAGATTATATGGGAAATCTCTATAACTTCTCTCAATTTTGCTGTGAAGCTAAAACTTCTCTAAAAATAATCTTTATTAAAAAATTTGATGAGCAGCCATGTGTATGTACATTACACTTCAATATAAAAAATATAACTACAAATAAATAACAATGACATCAAATGATTTTCTTTAAAAAAAAGAAATAATATAATATCTAGAATTTGCTTCAACATAATACAGACATGGGGAAAGTGGATGGAGTATATATGTAACAAGATTGACCCCAAGTTGATAATTGTTGAAGTTGGATGATGAACACGATACTTCATTATGCTGTTCTGTCCACTTTTGTATATATTTAAAATAGTCTAGAAAAGTATGTTTTTAAATGTATAGATTTAAATTTTTTGATACATATTGCCAAACTGCCCTCCAGAAAGATTGTTCCAATTTTTACTTTACTAGTCATGTAAATCAACACGCACACATAGCAATATTAATGCAATTTTATAAAAACAAAATTAGAGATAATGACATCACTGGGTATCTTAATTCATACACCAGTTAGTTTGGGTTTTTGCTTGGTACAATGTTATAAAGTACCATAAGTATTTTAAATGATCATATTATTTCTTTTCATTAAAGAGTGGCTAGTGAATTAAGTCTAATGTCTAGAGATAGCCTGAAATAAATTAGAAAGAAGTCTAATTAAAAAGATGAGTTAGCAGCTCAAAGTGAAAAGACCTACCTAAAGTATATGAGGACATAAACATCTACATACAAAGGCATGATAGGGTTGTGTAAAGAGAGTGGATTTTGATATCCCATGAACCTAAGTTAGATCCCAACCCCACACTGCGAACTTTGGGCAAGTTACTTAACCTTTCAAATACTCGATTTAATCATCTGTAAAATCTAAATAATATTACCAGCCATCTTTCAGAGATGTTGTGATAATTCAAAATATTACATGTGAAGCCCCAGATACTATTTTTGGGATGTTGTCGTCACCTAATAAATTGAAAATATTATTAAATTCTATCGGTAAGTAATTTTATGTTCTATAAGAAACCTCTTAAAATAAGCTAAGATTGACATATTGTTATCATTATTTACAATATTTTGTAAACATGGCAAGGAACAGGAGTCGGTAACCTTTCAAAGGTGGTATGGAAAGTCTTCATTCATTCAACTCCTCGGCAAAGACGCTGCAGTTCTTTTTTATGACTTGGGAGCATCACCAGGCTGCTGAAGGCACTGCTAGCATTTCAAAGGCATTTCCTTTGAAAATGCAGAGCTTGAAGTAGAGGGGATACTGGGGATGCGGAGGCTAAATTTAAGTCAGCAAACAGCTTATCAGTTGCTGAAAAGAGAGAGATAAACTGACTGCCAGTGGAAAGGAAACAAGAGTGAGTCAGAGGCTAGGCACCAGGGGGAGAGTCAAATATATAAATTATTTTACCCAAGATCCGCATTTCTATATCTTTACCTCCTACCATCATCAATGCAACAGCCTCCCCTTTCCAGTCCCATCTCCTTTATAACCAAATCCTCACAAAGTTCAAAAAAGCAATTCTAATCTTGCCCATTTCCCTGCTTCCTTCCCCTACTGGTCAAAGCCCAAACTCCTCTGTATGTTTTATCAAGTCTTCTGTGATTCTTACCCTGGCTCATCGTTCTAGTACAATACACGGTCTATGCTATGAGGCTCTGGCCATATAGAATTACATGCAAGGTCCTTTCTCTTGCCTTCACTACTTGGAATGTTTTGTGCTTTTCTCCTCTAGAAAAACTCCCAGACATTCTTTAAGACTCAATTCAACTGCCCCCTTCTCTGAGAAGTCCATCATAATGCCCAGGGAGAGTTAGGTGGTCCTTTAACTATGCTCTCCACAATCCCTGCCTAGTATAACTTTATTCTCACTCTAATTATCCTGCATTTTGTTATTTATTAATTATATATTTATATCCACTACTACAGCATGAGTTCCTTGAAGATAACCATAATTTATATTCACATTCTCAACTGTTAACCCAAAGAAGACTTCATATATATTACACAAATGAATGAATGTGAACGACTATGGAATATTAAAGATGACTGTGGTAATATTTGTGTACTACAAAAACAATCATAGGCAGAACAACATACTAGACAAAGCTGGGTTAGAAACTGGACTCCAGGCTTAGTAGCTATATGATCTTGGGAAATATATTCAACCTTTTTGAGTTTCATGTTTCCTTATTTGTGAAATGTTTTATAACTTCCACAACAGAACTTTACCATTTTTCTCTACATTGAGTAAATTCCAAAACGAAAATCTGACTGAATGACTTCCTGGCGATAGTAGTATCTGACTGCCTTCAGGATAAAGTCCCACTTAGAATCATTACAAGATCCTTAATGATCCAGTGCCTGCTAACCAGATCAGCCTCATATTTTCCCCTAAGCCTTGATGTGGCTTGGAGTCCTTTGAAAGACCAGCACACTAGACAGCCTCTACCGACTAATTCCAGTGGTCCCTTGATATGAAGTCTATTCAACAACCTCAGTTGAGATATTGCCTTCTCCAACCCCTCATGTCTCAGTTAAGTGTCCCTTGTACAGGCTTCCATAACAGCCTAAACTCCCTCCATCACAGTACATATGTATTTGTCAAGAGTTCTCCAAAGAAACAAACTCAATAGGAAATATATATATGTACATATAGTGTCATTAAATTTGAGTAGCAAAACTAGCCAGAGGAATAGGCCCTGTCATGGAGGATAGATCATGGTGAATTCAATTTTGTACATGGTGCATACGATTTGCCTGGAAGATCTCCAAATGGTAGTGTTGAACAGATATATTTGGCTGCATTCACAAGAGGGGCAGAGATGAAGATACTGGGGGTTTTCAGTAAGGAAGAAAACTAGGGGAAGCATTAGACTTGGAGGAACTCAGTCAAAGAGAATATGGGGACTAACAGAAAAGTCAAAGGCTGAGGTCAAAATCTTCACGATCACTGATAATGGACAAGCAGGAAGGAAGAGGAGTCTGCAAAAAAAGGAACAGAGAGAGGAGGGGAAAGTATCAAAAATAAGGTCGAGGTCAATGATGTCAAATGCCACAGGGAGAGAAAGACAAAACAGAATCCATGGAGCTGGGGATGAAGAGCTTACAGGAGATGTTAGAGAAGGTTTTCATGGCATAGTGGGAGGTGGAAGCCAGATCACAGCAGGGTTCAATGTGAGTAAGAAGTGAGGATGTTTTCTTAAAGCACGGCTATGAGATTGTTATGATGTCTGTAATTTACTTTAAAATAGTTCACATAGACACTGTGATATAAATGTGTTCAAGTAACATTCTAGGTGCAGCTAGCAATCTGATCATTCATATGACAACGGGGAGGGAGTCAAATAGCCTTATACCAAAAAGGGTGGTTCCCACCACCCTGCTGGCTCTTCATACCTCCATCAATACTACTTTGCTAACTAATGTCAGAAATGAGTTTTCATAGTTAGTGGCTTGTAAATATCATGAAGGATGTTAGAAATGGATTCTTACTGGTGGGATTAAAAATATTCAAACAAAAAAAAATATATTCAAACAAGTATCTTTGAAACACTCCCCACATTTACATGAACTAGCGATGAGAGTAAAGTGAGACCTGGAGTCTGCACCCTCTGGTATGGTATTCGGTCATAGGTCACGAGGATTTCTTGTTGTCTAATGACAACTATAAAGAGAAACAGAATTTTGCCTCTGAAACACTACTGTATCTGCTTCAAAGGAACCTTTCATGCAAGGTGGTGGTCAGAGTACTAGAAGAACAAAGAACAAAATTACAGAAAAAGCTCTATGAATTCTTCTGTGACCACTGTCTAAACAAAAATATTTGTTAGCAAATGTCTGTAAGTGAGACAGAAACTTGCTTTCAAGGTTATGGGGGAGCAGGTAACCCTTTATCGACTGACCATTGAAGACAACTGTTACCTATGAAAAAAGAAGCTAAGAGTTAGGTATTACTAAATTTGCTTAGGTCAGCTCGCAATAAAAATAAAAAGAAAGATGGGGGGCCCAGTAGTAGGGATTTTAGGGCTTTGAGAAGGCTCCATCTCTATGGTACCAGCTGCTTTGCCTCACCTGACTGTCATGGCCTTACCATTCTCAAAGGCATAACCTGTTCCACATGAGACAGACGATTGATTTTATCATTGCCTGGATGGCAGACTTAATCAAAATTCTGTGACTTATTCCCCTGGGAAGAGATCCCAAGACTTAAAAAGTGATGGGTTAGCTAACTTGTACTTATAAATGACAAAATGATCAGTATTACCATTTTATTTTACCACAATAAAAAAGTGATAGTGACCAGGAGATCTAGTAACAGAAGAAATAGACATTTTCAGGTTCTTGGATACAAAGAAAATTCTTTGAAAGAAATTAGATGAAAAAAATGGGATCAAACTTGAAAATAATTTCATGTAAAAGTGCCAGCAGAGATGATAGACAACATTTTTCTGCTTCTAATTTGTTTTGGTCCTCCATTAACTTTTCTGAATAAGGGAACCAAGGAGGTTGATCAATCTTGGAAATCTTGGGATTTCACTGCACTCAAATCAATGACACGATCTCTCTTCTGACGTTTCACCGTACATGATGTTCACAGAGTGTAGTCCCCTCCAACCTCTGGCAATAAGACATAATGCTTCAGAGGGAGCTTTACCTTCATGCATGTGTTATAAATTACACTTAAGAGTAAAAATTTCACATCTTCCCTTCAGTGTCATTAGAATGAGAATTTTAAAAGCAAGAAAAAAATAATCTTTAGTGAAAATGAAAAATGAAGTATTATTATTTGACCAAAAGGCAAGCTAATGAAAGTTTCCTTCCTCCCCATAAACAGGGCTGGCTTCACGGACATGGGGCCTGCACAGCAGCACAGGGACGTGTGCTCAGAAGTGTTGGCACTTGATTTAATGTTCTGTTGTCACCACCTTGAAATGCTAATAATTCTTTAACAAGGGGCCCTGCATTTTCATTTTGTGCTGGGCCCCACAAACTACGTCACCAGTCCTGCCCATGAGCTTTCTGCAGTTAAATCTCTGACCACCTGGCTGCCACTGGTCTGTCCCAGGCTCCCTTTGGTCCCTGCCAAGGACAGTAGTGTCAGCCAGTGCCAACCGTCCCACTCTATCCCTCGGCATCGGAAAGGGAGACACCCCAGTTCCCCCTTCCTCCCAGACAAATACAAAAGTGTCTTTGGTTTTATGGATTTTCCTATTAATAATTAAAAGGGAAACAGAATTACCAAAGGGACCACTCCGGAGTTTTCAGTTACACAGCGCCACAGTGACGTCCCTTGATGTGTGCTGTTACAGTGTCCCTTCTGAAATGGCCACAGTATTATCTCAGCCCTGTCCTATATCCACTCGCAGACCCAGACGGTTAGGTGGGCAGGACTCATTTCTCTCCACAGGCCCTTCTGCCCAACACAGGTATCAGAAGAGGGAATTTCCAGAGAGCAACTGGTACGCTACCAAAGTGAAATGTTTCCCACCAAAGGACTGGAAAAAAGCAAGCTGCAAGAGCATGTGTACGGGACAATCCCATTTTGTGCAAAGGAGCAGAAAGAAAAGAAGAAGCAAGGAGGAAACCCCATATACGTGTGTATATATTTGTACAAACACAATGAATGATGTGGAAGGAGACATCGCACGACGTTAACATTGGTTACGTCACAGGATTCGGGTGGAATGAAGGGCTGGTGGGGAATGATTAGCTTTTCCTTTATATACCTCTGTATTTTTGTCCTGTTACAGTGAATGTATAGTATGTACATTTTTTGCAAGCTCAAGTACATTTTATAGCATCGTTTTATAGTGATCAAACAAAAATGTTCTAATAATTTTTACATGAACACAGTGAAATCCTCCTAAAGTTAAATTTACATATTCTCTATAAGACATACTTCAGCTTTAAGTTTAGAGCCAACATAGTTATGTGGACCCTGAAGGCAGGTTGCATAGTTTCAAATTCTGGCTCTACCTCTTACTAGCTCTATGACCTTGAGCAAGTTATAGCTACAAAACCCTTCAGAGCCTCAGTTCCTTGGTTTATAAAAATAATAGCATCTACTTCATAGGACTGCTCAAAAGATTCAATGAATCAATTAAGTAATGTATTTAGAATAGTATCTGGTACAGAGTAAGCACTATGTTGGTTATTTTTAAGCTCTCTGGCTTGAGAACCTATCATTTATGAATGAAGATCACTGTACAAAAGCTGAGGGTTTTGAAATAAAGTATTATTTATTGCCACAGTACTAAAAATCTCCATAGTAATACATCTGGGCAAATGCACATAAGACTGCTAGGCACTATGAATTTTAGGTAATATGCTATCTGTAACAATTTTACTAAAAGCTTGACTATTTACTAGGATGTTTAAATTATTATAAAAGGGAGGTTCTCGGGTTATAGTGTATGAATAATAAACATGGAGTAAAGGAGGCAGCAAGAACACTTTTACATGAAAATCAAATCTGTCACAAGAAAACATCACTTGGTGTTAAAGGATTATAAAATGGTCCAGCACTGTGGGATGGGCTGGGGGAAGACCCTGGTGGATGCAGAGATGTGGATGTACTGAGGAGGTAACAGTATGTAGGCTGGTGCTGCTTTCTAGAACACTTCACCAGATTCTTCACAAGCAGAAGGGTGGAAACAGGTCCTGACACAACCAGGCAAAAGACATTGCCTGTAGACTGTTATCTGATATCTGATATCGTTCCCATAAATTCCCTTCTGCTTAATCTAGTCAGAGTTGGTGTCTATGGGTAGCTCCAAGCAATGTAACTTCTCTATCCTTTCTATATTTCCACATTTTTATGATAAAAATCACTTTAATAAGATGGAAAAAATTTAAATAGGAAAAACACTACTGAAACATCCATCAATCACTCTCCTCTCGGCAATCTTAGACAATGAGCTAAAAATAAATTCAGCTTCTGCATTTCTAGGTGCTAAAAAAAATCATCTTTATGCAATGAAATGTCATTGTTTTTTAAAATAAGTTTTTCTGCATGATAACTACAAATATTTATAATGGAAAAATCAATAGATCATATCACTGACGGGAAATTAGTGAAACCATTAAAAGTCACATACGAGGTTTTATTGAAGCTGTGTATTTTTTAAAAAGCAAATATATTGACTAGTTCTTCTGAAAGATTGCCAAAAGGTAAAATTTCCAATGACTTTGGCACTAAACAGTCAAGAAAGATGTTATTTCTGCAACTCAATTACTAGCATAAAAGGCTTCATGTAGAGAATCAATAAAAATTGTGGGAATTAATTACATTCCATGAAATAAAACTATAAAGTATTTTACTGCAAAAGTTAATTCTCTCACCCAAAACCCCGAAATTTCTTGTTCTAGATATAAAAATTACCAAATGCAGATTTTCTTTATGAATAGGATAAAAACTCATGTGGTTTTGTAGCAAGATAGTTTTATTTTAAGAGAAGCTTCCTTAGGGTTCATTGAAAATAACTGCTTATTTCTTCTTCCAATTTTTAGTATCATTTTATTTGTGTGAAGTCTGGAATGCCACATCCATTGTAAGTTTTGGTTTTTCTGTGAAGACTGACGGAAAGTGGGGATAATAACAACCACTGCTGGAGACCGTACTAGTTAGAAGATGTAATGGTGGGCAGACCAAGGCCTGGCCCAACTGGAGAAACTAGCTGGCCCCTGCCTTGGCCTCATTACCTGTGTCCTTACCACCTTCCTTGCTATCACCCCTGCTAGGGAAAACTTTCTCCCTTGCTTCTCTGTCTAGGATTTACTCACACCGTTACCTTCAGGGACAAGTGCACTAAGCACCATAAGAAACAAATATATTATTTTCTTATTTACAAACTGCCTCCTAGTGTCATCATTCTGGGAGCAGGGCAGTACAAGTCAGACAGGCAGGACAAATGAACGTGGGGCTTGGCTTGTGACCTGCTGTAAATTATCTATAGTTTATTTTCAAATACTTCAGCATAAATAATGTGATATCATTGTATGTGTGCTAGTTGAAATCTACACCATAAGGTTGCTCTGTACCCTATTCAGGAATATGTATTTTAGAGATGGTTAGCTAACATTTAATAAAAAGGTTACATTCTAGAGATGACTCCTATATCCACTTTAGCGCTATTCACCTCTGATCAATGCCAGAGTTTTGCGAATTAGCATACTTGATGCTAGAAATGGATTTTTGTTGATGAAATTAGTGGTGTTTAAGATGTATATGGCAATTAGAGAAAGAAGAACAAAAAACCCCCAAATTTAGCAGAAGGAAAGAAATCATAAAGATCAGATCAGAAATAAATGAAAAAGAAATGAAGGAAAGAATAGCAAAGATCAGTAAAACTAAAAGCTGGTTCTTTGAGAAGATAAACAAAATTGATAAACCATTAGCCAGACTTCTCAAGAAAAAAAGGGAGTAGACTCAAATCAATAGAATTAGAAATGAAAAAGGAGAGGTAACAACGGACACGGCACAAATACAAAAGATTATTAGAGATTACTACAAGCAACTGTATGCCAATAAAATGGACAACCCGGAAGAAATGGACAAATTCTTAGAAATGCACAACCTGCCGAGACTGAACCAGGAAGAAGTAGAAAATAACAGACCAATCACAAGCACTGAAATTGAAACCGTAACTAAAAATCTTCCAACAAACAAAAGTCCAGGACCAGATGGCTTCACAGGCGAATTCTATCAAACATTTAGAGAAGAGCTAACACCTATCGTTCTCAAACTCTTCCAAAAGATAGCAGAGGGAGGAACACTCCCAAACTCATTCTATGAGGCCACCATCACCCTGATACCAAAACCAGACAAAGACGTCACAAAGAAAGGAAACTACAGGCCAATATCACTGATGAACACAGTTGCAAAAATCCTCAACAAAATACTAGCAAACAGAATCCAACAGCACATTAAAAGGATCATACACCATGATTAAGTGGGGTTTATTCCAGGAATGCAAGGATTCTTCAATATACGCAAATCATTCAACGTGATATACCATATCAACAAACTGAAGAAGAAAAACCATATGATCATCTCAATAGATGCAGAGAAAGCTTTTGACAAAATTCAACACCCATTTATGATAAAAACCCTGCAGAAAGTAGGGACAGAGGGAACTTTCCTCAACATAATAAAGGCCATATATGACAAACCCACAGCCAGCATTGTTCTCAATGGTGAAAAACTGAAACCATTTCCACTAAGATCAGGAACACGACAAGGTTGCCCACTCTCACCACTCTTATTCAACATAGTTTTGGAAGTTCTAGCCACAACAATCAGAGAAGAAAAAGAAATAAAAGGAATACAAATCGGAAAAGAAGTAAAGCTGTCACTGTTTGCAGATAACATGATACTATACATAGAGAATCCTAAGG